>NC_063335.1:60748463-60769786 GCF_021869965.1 Rhincodon typus | reverse complement strand
GAAGGTGAGCTTTTTATTTTAAAAGACTTACCTCGTGGAATCAGCGGCCTCCATTTGTTCAGCGGTGGGAATTGGGAGAGAGTGCGAGGGGACTGCTGGGAAGGTGAGCTTTTTATTTTAAAAGACTTACCTCGTGGAATCAGCATTTTTGCAGCAGCAGCGGGAATGGTGAGAACGAGGACCAGGGGACTGCCGGGAAGGTAAGTTCATCTTTTCGGCAGCAGACCTGAGTGGGAGCGGTCAAATTGCACTCTGGGAAGGTGAGTGAACTGATATATTTGGGCAGTGGCTAAACCTGAGACACTACACGTGTAGTGTCTCCCATCCGCCCTCCTCCTCTAACCAAAAAAAAGACTCTGCGGTGTGTTGATAAGGTAAAGTTTTTCTTTTTCTTTTTTTTTGATCGTGTGCTGGTAAGGAGAGTGATTGGTAAAATTTTTTTCATTTCATTTATCTATTATTTGATATTATCGTAGGACTAAGCTAAGCTTAAGAGTAAAAATGGCAGGAGATCCCAGACCCGTGTTATGCTCCTCTTGCTCAATGTGGGAGTGCAGGGATGCGGCTGATGTCCCTGACTCTTATACGTGCAGGAAGTGTGTCCAGCTGCAGCACTTGTTAGACCGCATGACAGCTCTGCGGATGGACTCACTTTGGAGCATCTGCGATGCTGAGGATGTCGTGGATAGCACGTTTAGCAAATTGGTCACACCGCAGATTAGGATTGCTGAGGGAGAAAGGGAATGGGTGACCAAAAGGCAGAGAAAAAGCAGGAAGGCAGTTCAGGTGTCCCCTGCAGTCATATACCGTTTTGGATACTTTTGGGGGAGATGGCTCACCAGGGGAAGGCAGCAGTAGCCAGGTTCATGGCACTGTGGCTGGCTCTGCTGTACAGAAGGGTGGGAAAAAGAGTGGAAGGGCGATAGTCATAGGGGATTCAATTGTAAGGGGAGTAGATAGGCGGTTCTGTTGTCGAAAACGTGACAAGATCGACTGCAGGACATTCTGATGGGGGAGGGTGAACAGCCAGCTGTCATGGTGCATATAGGCACCAATTATATAGGTAATAAATGGGATGAGGTCCTACAAGCAGAATTTAGGGAGTTAGGAGCCAAGTTAAAAAGTAGGACCTCAGAGGTAGTAATCTCAGGATTGCTACCAGTGCCACATGCTAGTCAGAGTAGAAATGAAACAATAGACAGGATAAATGAGTGGCTTGAGAGATGGTGCAGGAGGGAGCGGTTAAGATTTTTGGGACATTGGGACTGGTTCTGGGGGAGGTGGGACTATTACACCTGGGCAGGACTGGAACCAAGGTCCTAGGGAGTGCTTTTGCTAACGCTGTTGGGGAGGGTTTAAACTAATGTGGCAGGGGGATGGGAACCAAATGAGGAGGTTAGTGGACAGTAAGGAGGTAGTAACTAAAGCCTGTAAGGAACTAGATAATGAAGTCAGTGTGACTAAGGGGAAGAGTAGGCAGAGAGCAGATGATGAATGCAAAGGGACAGGTGGTCTGAGGTGCATTTGTTTTAATGCGAGAAGTGTAGTAGGTAAGGCAGATGAACTTAGGGCTTAGATTAGTACCTGGGAGTATGATGTTATTGCTATTACTGAGTCTTGGTTGAGGGAAGGGCAAGATTGGCAACTAAGTATCCCAGGATATAGATGCTTCAGGCGGGATAGAGAGGGAGGTAAAAGGAGTGGAGGAGTTGCATTATTAGTCAAAGAGGATATCACAGCTGTGCTGAAGGAGGGCACTATGGAGGACTTGAGCAGAGGCAATATGGGCAGAGCTCAGAAATAGGAAGGGCGCGGTAACAATGTTGGGGCTGTACTACAGGCCTCCCAACAGTGAGCGTGAGATAGAGGTACAAATATGTAGATAGATTATGGAAAGATGCAGGAGCAACAGGGTGGTGGTGATGGAAGATTTTAATTTTCCCAACATTGACTGGGATTCACTTAGTGTTAGGGGTTTAGATGGAGCAGAATTTGTAAGGAGCATCCAGGAGGGTTTTATAGAGCAGTATGTAAATAGTCCAACTCGGAAGGGGCCATACTGGACCTGGTGTTGGGGAATGAGCCCGGTCAGGTGGTTGAAGTTTCAGTAGGGGATTGCTTTGGGAATAGTGATCACAATTCAGTAAGTTTTAGAATACTCATGGACAAAGGCGAGAGTGGTCCTAAAGGAAGAGTGCTGAATTGGGGGAAGGCCAACTATAGCAAAATTTGGAGGGAGCTGGGGAATGTAGATTGGGAGCAGCTGTTTGAAGGTAAATCCACATTTGATATGTGGGAGGCTTTTAAAGAGAGGTTGATTAGAGTGCAGGACAGACATGTCTCTGTGAAAATGAGGGATAGAAAGGGCAAGATTAGGGAACCATGGATGACAGGTGAAATTGTGAGACTAGCAAAGAGGAAAAAGAAAGCATACATAAGGTCTAGGCGACTGAAAACAGATGAAGCTTTGGAAGAATATCGGGAGAGTAGGACCAATCTGAGATGAGGAATTAAGAGGGCTAAATGGGGTCATGAAATATCTTTAGCAAACAGGGTTAAGGAAAATCCCAAAGCCTTTTATTTGTGCATAAGGAGCAAGAGGGTACCTAGAGAAAGGGTTGGCCCACTCAAGGACAAAGGAGGGAAGTTATGCGAGAAGTCAGAGAAAATGAGTGAGATTCTTAATGAGTACTTTGCGTCGGTATTCATCGAGGAGAGGGTCATGACGGATGTTGAGGTTAGGGATAGATGTTTGAATACTCTAGGTTAAGTTGGCATAAGGAGGGGGGAAGTGTTGGGTATTCTAAAAGGCATTAGGGTGGACAAGTCCCCAGGTCCGGATGGGATCTATCCCAGGTTCCTGAGGGAAGCGAGAGAGGAAATAGCTGGGGCCTTAACAGATATCTTTGCAGCATTCTTGAGAATGGGTGAGGTCCCGGAGGACTGGAGAACTGCTAATGTTGTCCCCTTGTTTAAGAAAGGTAGCAAGGATAATCCAGGTAATTATAGACCGGTGAGCCTGACGTCAGTGGTGGTGAAGCTGCTGGAGAAGATACTGAGGGATAGGATCTATTTACATTTGGAAGAAAATGGGCTTATTAGTGATAGGCAGCATGGTTTTGTGCAGGGAAGGTCATGTCTTACCAACTTGATAGAGTTCTTTGAGGAAGTGACAAAGTTGATAGATGAGGGAAGGGCTGTAGATGTCATATACATGGACTTCAGTAAGGCATTTGATAAGGTTCCCCATGGTAGGCTGATGGAGAAAGTGAAGTCACATGGGGTCCAGGATGTACTAGCTAGATGGATAGAGAACTGGCTGGGCAGCACGAGACAGAGAGTTGTGGTGGAAAGGAGTTTCTCAAAATGGAGAACTGTGACCAGTGGTGTTTGTGATATACATAAATGATCTGGAGGAAGGTATAGATGGTCTGATTAGTAAGTTTGCAGATGACACTAAGATTGGTGGAGTAGCAGATAGTGTAGGGGACTGTCTGATAATGCAGCAGAATATAGATAGATTGGAGAGTTGGGCAGAGAAATGGCAGATGGAGTTCAATCCAGGCAAATGCGAGGTGATGCATTTTGGAAGATCCAATTCAAGAGTGAAATATACGGTAAATGGAAAAGCCCTGGGGAAAATTAATGCACAGAGAGATCTGGGTGTTCAGGTCCATTGTCCCCTGAAGGTGGCAACGCAGGTGGAAAGAGTGGTCAAGAAGGCATACGGCCTGCTTTCATTCATCAGACGGGGTGTTGAGTACAAGAGTTGGCAGGTAATGTTACAGTTGTATAGGACTTTGGTTCAAACACATTTGGAATACTGCATATAGTTCTGGTCACCACATTACCAAAAGGATGTGGATGCTTTGGAGAGGGTGCACAGGAGGTTCACCAGGATGTTACTTGGTATGGAGGGCGCTAGCTATGTTGAGAGGTTGAGTAGATTTGGATTATTTACATTAGAAAGACAAAGGTTGAGAGGGGACCTGATTGAGGTCTATAAAATCATGAGAGGTATAGACAGGGTAGATAGCAAGAAGCTTTTTCCCATAGTGGGGGACTCAATTACTAGGGGTCATGATTTCAAGGTGAGAGGGGAAAAGTTTAAGGGAGATATGCGTGGAAAGTTCTTTATGCAGAGGGTGGTGGGTGCCTGGAACGCATTGCCAGCGGAGGTGGCAGAGGTGGGCACGATAGCATCATTTAAGATGTATCTAGACAGATACATGAATGGGCAGGGAGCAGATCCTTGGAAAATAGGCGACAGGTTTAGATAGAAGATCTGGATCAGCACAGGCTTGGAGGGCCGAAAAGTCTGTTCCTGTGCTGTAATTTTCTTTGTTCTTTGTTCTTTGACACTGCAGCCAAAATGCAGAAAGCAAGCAAGCTCTGTTAGAAGTGCTGAGTTCTGAGGAAGAGTCACTGGACCTGAAACGTTTATCCTGTTTTCTCCTTCACAGATGCTGCCAGACCTGCTGAGCTTTTCCAGCAACTTTGTTTTTGTTTCTGTTAGAAGTGTGGTCTGCAGCTTCCACAACAAAGCTTCACATTCCCAGCAGTTTATAGAAAATCTGGTTCCAGAGGTGTGAATGGACTACGTTATAAAATGCAACTAAACAAAAATTACGTTTGGCATACTGGCAACAATAACATAGAATTATCAGAAACCCTTATAACACTCGGAGGTGGTGATGGTATTATTGCTGGACTATTAATCCAGAAATTCAGCGCATGTTCCGAACACCTCATTTCAAATCCCGCCACTGCAGATGGTGGAATTTGAATTCAATAAAATCATCTGGAATTAAGAATCTACCGATGACCCTGAAAGCATTGTTGGTTGACACAAAATACAAAACCCTAGCAGGTTCACTCATATCCTTCAGGGAAGAAAACCTGCCATCCTCAGCAGGCTTGACCTACATGTGACTCCAGAGCCACAGCAATATCATTGACTTTCAACTGAAATAGCAAGCCAGTCAGTTGTCTCAGTCACTATGAAGTCATATCAAAAAATGAAACTGGATGGACAACTCGGTATTGACCCAGACACTGGAAACAGCAATATCACAGATATTATCAATTAACTTGTCAGCAGATCTCAAGAAATCACTACCTTCAGGATACCTTCGCAGAATACTACTTTTAGAGATTACCTTTTGGCTTTTCCATTAGTTGGATTTATAACATCGTGGTGATGGATAAAATCAAAGAAGAACATGTTCATCATAAAGGAGCTTATCTTCAACTGCAAAAAATGTCAGGTGAATTAGATCAGATCAACCTTTTCTGCTCTATCTAATCAAGTTATGTGATTTCTGCTGATTTAGAGAAACTTAAAGATGTGTGTCACATTGCGCCTACTTCCCCAGCAAAGAAGACTTGCAGAAATGACTAGGATCTTTTAACTTCTGATTACCATTGTCTTTGTGAATAAAACATAATTGGTGAGAGAACTTTTAAAGAAGGAAACCTAAAAAAGGGTCACTGAACTCGAAGTGTTAACTCTTTCTTTCCATTTATGCTGCCACACATGCTGAGTTTCTGCAGCAATTTTTGTTTAAGTTTCAGATTTCCGTCTTCTGAAGTTCTTCGTTTTATCTTAAAGAAGGATGTTCCACATTCATGGCAGGAGGACCATCAGCTCCATGTTTGAGTCACTTAAACAGCATTGTCAGAAGACAGAGAAAGCAAGAACTGCTGATGCTGGATTCAGAAATAACACAGTATGGAGCTGGAGAAGCACAGCAGGTCAGGCAGCATCAGAGGAGCAGGAAAGTTGACATTTTGGATTGGGACCCTTCTTCAGAAATGGGGAGGGGGAAGGGAGCTCAGAAATAAAGAGAGAGGAGGGATGGGCTAGGGAAGGTAAGTGTGATGGTGATAGGTGAATGCAGGTAGGGAGTGGTGGGGATTGGTCAGTGAGGTGGGAGGGACAGATAGGTGGGAGAGAAGATGGACAGGTTGTGTCAGGTCAAGGAGGCGGGGAGGTATTAAAACTGGTGAATTCCATATTTACGCCATCGGGCTGTAGGCTCCTGAGGTGAAATATGAGGTGCTGCTCCTCCAGTTTGTGGGTGGTGTCATTGTGACACTGGGAGAGACCCAGGATGGGCATGTCATCCAGGGAGTGGGAGTGGGAGTTAAAATGAGACTGGAAGGTGTTTTCGTTTGCCATGTACAGAGCGCAAATGCTCTACAAAATGGTCTCCGAGTTTACGCTTGGTCTCACCGATGTAAAGGAGGCCACATTGGGTGCAGGGGATGCAGTAGACCAAATTGACGGATGTGCAGGTGAATTCCTGTCTCATGTGGAAGGTTTGTTTTGTACCTTGAATGGAGGTGAGGGGGGAGGTGTAAGGGCAGGTGTAGTACTTCCTGTGGTTGCAAGGAAAGCTGTCGGGGGTGGTGGGGTTAGTGGGGAGTGCGGAGCGGATGAGGGAGTCATGGAGAGAGAGGTCCCTACAAAAGGCAGATAGGGGTGGGGAGAGAAATATCTCTTTAGTTGTGGGTTCGGATTGTAGGTGGCGGAATGGGGCAGAATGGTATATTGGATGCGGAGGTTGGTGGGGTGGCATGTGAGGACAAGGGGGATTCTGTCTTTATTTTTGTTGGGGGGAGGGGATGTGAGGGCAAAAATGCATGAAACACAAGGGATGCAGTTGAGGGCATTTTTGATCACCGGAGGGCGGAAGCTACGGTCCTTGAAATAGGAGGACATCTGGGATGTGCGGAAGTGGAATGCCCCATCTTGGGAGCAGATGCAGCGGAGGTGGAGGAATTGGGAGTAGGGGATTGCATTCTTGCAGGCGATCACCAGAGATGGAGACAGATAGGTCCAGGAAGGAGAGGGAGATATCAGAGATGGTTCAAGTGAATATGAGGTGGGATGAAAGGTGTTAGTAAAGTTGCTGAACTGTTCAAGCTCCTTGTGAGAGCATGAGGCAGCACTGATACAGTCATCAATGTAGTGGAGGAAGAGATGAGGGATGGAGCCAGTGTAACAGCGGAAGAGGGACTGTTCCACATATCCTACGAAGAGGCAGGTATAGCTTGGGCCCATGCGGGTGCCCATGGCCACTCCCTTAGTCTGTAGGAGGAGTTAAAGTGGGAGGAGTTAAAGGAGAAGTTGTTAAAGGTAAGGATGAGTTCAGTTAGTGGATGAGGGTGTCATTGGAGGGGGCTTGTTGGGCCTGCGGGAGAGAAAGAAGTAGAGGGCTTTTAAGGCCATCCGCATGGGAGATACAAGTGTACAGGGATTGGATGTCCATAATGAAGATGAGCTATTGGGGGCCAAGGAATTGGAAGTTTTGGAGGAGGTGAACGGCATGAGTGGTGTCCCGGACATAGGTGGGGAATTTCTGGACTAGGGGGGATAAAACAGAGTCAAGGTAAGTACAGTTAAGTTCAGTGGGGAAGGAGCAGGCAGAGACAATGGGTCGGCCGGGGCAGGCAGGGAGACCAGAATTGAACTCAGTATTCCAAAAGTGGCCTAACCAATGTGCTGTACAGCTGCAACATGACCTCCAAAGTCCTATGCTCAATGCACTGACCAATAAAGGCAAGCATACCAAATGCCTTCTTCACTATCCTGTCTACCTGCAACTCTACTTTCAAGGATCTCGCCCACATTCTCTGCCTCTAAGCACAAGTTCCCTCTTTTATTCTTGAGTCATCCTACCTTCTCCTAGTTATCCTCTTTTTTTTTGAAAGTACATATAGAATGCCTTGGAATTCCCTTTAACCCTATTTGCCAAGGTCATGTCTTGGCACCTTCTTGCTCTCCTAATTCCCTGCTTGAATTCTTTCCTGCTTTCTTTATATTCTCCCAGGCCCTGTGTGATTTTAGCTTCCTAAACCTTACACATGCTTCTTTTTTAGCTTTTGATTAAATTTACAACCTCCCTGAACATCCTTGTCCTTCTTCTTTACTGGAGCATGCTGGTCCTGAACTTTGATCGGTAGGTCTTTAAACAACTTCCACATGTCAAATGTGGACTTGCCCGATAAAAGCTCCTTCCAATTAACACTCCATAGCTCTTGTCTAATATTGACATACTTTTCCCTCCCTGAATTTAGTACCTTCCCGCAATGTCCTGACTTATCCTTATTCAAAGCTATCTTAAAACTTAAGGAGTTGTGATCACTGTTTCCAAAATGCTCTCCCACTTGAAAGGTCAGTCACCTGGCCAGGTTCATTAGCCAACACAAAGGAAATCCTGGAATGTTGAGCAGCCAGTCCTGTCCCTGTCTCAACCAAGTCTCTGTAATGGCCACAACATCATAGCCCCATCTACTGATCCAGACTCTAAGCTCATCTGCCTTACCTACAATACTCCTTATATTTGAAATAAACACACTTCAGCCATTAACACCATTGTGTTCATTTACCTGTCTCTGCCTGTCCTTCCTTTCTGACTTACTTGTCCCAATGTCTACCTTCCCCTCAATCCCTCTACTTGCTGACCTGTTGTTACGGATTGCTCAAATACATTGCAGCAGACACATTGAGTGTAATATTCAGTTTGTTCACTTGAAGAGATCATGGCCTCACAACAGGCCATAATGTACCGGCAGACCTTTTAGGAACATGTGTGCTAAATGGATATTGATCATGTAATAGCCTTGCCACATTATCTCAGATGCAGCGGTCTTGCTGACCGGATAGTTTGCACGTTAAGGAATTAATCATAAAGGATGAGGAGACAAAATAGGATCTCTGTATTGCTATGTTGCACTTAAGAGCAACACCTGTAGATATGGGCTTACTGTCACCAATGGAAATCATGTTTGTAAGGCAAATAAAAGTAACCTTGCTCAGCTAATACTTCTACATTCCCCACAAATATGGGAGAAAAACAAAATATAATGAAGATAGCACATAGCATGCAAGCATAATTTGCCTTGTTTTCTCAAAGGACAAAAGTTGCAGGTCATACATCCTACCCAGGATGCCTGAAGAAGTATCTGTAATGAAGAATGAGTCTCAATCTTATGAGGTTACAAGGACTAATGACTCAACATTGTTTTTTTCTTTTGTTGATGGGCTGAGGGTATCATTGGCTGGCCAGAATTAATTACCCAATGCTAATTGCTCTGGAGAACGTGGTGGTGAGCTAACTTCTTAAACTGCTGAAGCCCTTGGGTGTAGGGACACCAGCAGTGGTGCTGTTAGGAAAGGAGTTCCAGGATTTTGTCCCAGTTACAGCAAAGAAATGGAATATAGTTCCAAATCAAGGTGGTGTGTGACTTTGAGAAGAACTTTCAAGTGTTGGCATTCCCCTGTACTTAGGGTA
This sequence comes from Rhincodon typus, assembly GCF_021869965.1. Lineage (NCBI taxonomy): Eukaryota > Metazoa > Chordata > Chondrichthyes > Orectolobiformes > Rhincodontidae > Rhincodon > Rhincodon typus. The sequence continues at coordinate 60,760,487 of NC_063335.1, read as the reverse complement.
GAGGTTCCAGATGTGGAGGCTGCTGTCAAAGGAAGCTTGGTGAGCAATTCCAGTACATCTTGTTGATGGATGCGCTGCTGCCACACTGTGTCAGTGGTGAAAGGAATAAATAAAGTCAGAGTCATATAGCATAGAAACACATCCTTTGGCCCAACATTCAATGCCGACCGACAAACATCAAACTACACCAATCCCATTTAGCTGCACTTGCTCCATGGCCTGGCATTTTAAGTGCTCATCCAGACTCTTTTTAAATGTTGTAAGAGTACCTCCCTATTCTACCCTCTCAGGCAGCATGCTTCATATTCCTACCACTGTCTGGGTGATTTTCTTTTGCAGATCCTCTCTAAACCACTTACTCATCACCCTACATTTATGCCGTCTGATCTTAGACATATGTGCCACGTGTAAGAAGTTCTCACAATCTATTCTGTCTATGCCTCTCATAATTTTGTGTACCTCAATCAGATCCCCACCTCAGCTTCCTCTACTCCAAGGAAAACAAATCCAGCCTATTCAGTCTCTCCTCATAACTGAGACTTTTCATCTGAGGCAACATCCTGGTGAATCTCCTCTGCATCCCCTCCAGTGCAATCATGTCCTTCTGATAGTATTGCAACCAGAACTGCACACAGTATTCCTTCTGTGGCTTAACCAATGTTTTATAAAATTGTAACAAGACTTCCTTGCTCCTACATTCTACATCCCAGCTAATGAAGGCAAGAATCCTGTTTGCCTTCTTCACCACACTGTCTGCCTGTGCTGACACCTTCGGGTGGACTTGTACCTAAGGTCTCTTCGTTCCTCAATACTTGCTACGAACTTACTATTCATTGTGTACAATCTTTATTAGACCTCCCAAAATTCATTTATCAGGATTAAATTCCATCTGCCATTACTCTGCCCAGTTTACCAGCTGATCGATATCAGACTGCAGCCTGAGACCATCCTCCTCACTATACCAATTTTTGTATTATCTGCAAAACCTAGTAATTATATCTTCTACATTCACGTTCAAGACATTACTAAACGTAACAAATAGCAAGAGTCCCAATATCAATTCCTGTGATACAGGAATCACAGGCTTCCAACCAGAAAAACATTTCTCCACCATCACTCTCGCCTCCGGTTTGCAAGCCAATTTTGAATCCAGCTTGCCAACTTGCCTCGAAGCCTGTGGACTTTTACCTTTTGGACCATCCTTCCATGTGGGACCTTGTCAAAGGCTTTATTAAAATGAGTGTAAACACATGTACTACTCTCATCAATATATTTACTCAATTCTTCAAAAAAACTCAATTTGATTAAATTAAATGTTGAAGTTGGTAGAATGGGGTGCTAAACAAATGACTGCTTTGACCTGGATGGATAAAGGAGAAACAAAAGCTAACTAAGGGAATTTATAATGTATAGTACACAGCACTCCACTTGTTCATAAAACAGATTGACGGATAAGCTCAAAGAGTGATATTGCGAGAAGTCCACCGTGGAAACTATCAGCCCTCCAATAATGCACAAGATAGAAACACACCTCCATGTCACAAACACCCAAATGATAAATCTAAGCTCAGGAGGTTCATGTTGTCATGAGATCAAGGAAGCTGTTTCTTATTCATTCATAGAATGGGAGAATTGCTGGCTGGGCTCAGCCCATTCCTAGTTGCTCTTGAGAAAATAGTGCTGAGCTGCCTTCTTGAACCGCTATAGTCCATTGGATGTAAATACACCCTCAATGCTGTGAGGGTGGGAATTCCAAGATTTTGCCAGAGTGACAATGTGAAACGTGGAACAGTGAAACATTTCCAAGTTCCAAGATGTTAAGCAGTTAAGTAGACAAAAGTAAGTTTGTGCTTAAGAGTTTATGTAAATGGTTCTTGCTATGGTCTTAATATACAAGTATTTTCACTAAATTTATATGATGCTATTTTGGTAATATCACTGAAGAGGGAATACGCTACTAAACAATAACCAGATATGGAACATGTGATCCATAACAGCAGTCTATCTTGCAGCATGCAGTTGTGAAGGAGTTACTGTTGTGCTTTTCTGGAAGAATAGTTGGTAAACCTTTGCAATGAATCTGTTTGTTGAGCAATCTTATGATATATCATCACATAAGTTGAACCTACTTTTAGTTTTCTAGTCCTGGTGTGAAACTGTTATGTGTTTTATGTTAAGCAAATACAGAGCTGTAACATGTGGTTTACCTGAAAAGTTTTCTTAGCTTTATATGATTTGAGAAATAGGCTAACTGGAATGCAAAATTACATTTCCCACTCAGAAAAATATAAGGAGAATATATAGTAAGGGACAAAGATGCAACTCAGAAGAAAAAAACTTCTTAATAATTCAATGGAACTTAGTTTCCAGAAGAGATCCTTTGATTTATGTGGGTGAGTTTTATCTGATTACTAGCAATTGGTAGAAAATATTTTTGTCCAACAAGCTTGAAACTATAAGCCACAAACATCTTGCATTTGTGTAGTGTATTTAGCATACAATAACTGTACCATCAAGATAACTGGATGCTGAATTGCAGATGGAGTTTAATTTGGATAAGTGTGAGGTGCTGCACTTTGGGAGATCAGATGTTAAGGAAAAGTATATAGTTAATGGCAGGACCCTGAACAGCATTGATGTATAGAAGGATCTAGGGGGTCAAGTCCATAACTCCCTCAAAGTTGCCATGCAAATTGATTAAGTGGGTGGTAAAGAAGGCATATGGCATGTCTGCCTTTATTGGTCAGGGAGTTGATTACAAGAGTCAGAATGTCATGTTGAAGCTTTATAAGACTTTGGTTGGGCCACACTTAAAGTATTGCGTTCAGTTCTGGTGATCACTTTACAGGAAGGATGTGGAGGCTTTGGAGAGGGTGCAGAAGAGGTTTATTAGGATACTGTCTGGATTAGAAGGTATGAGCTATATGGAAAGGCTAGAAAAACACAGGTTGTTTTCTCTGGAGTGGTGGAGGCTGAGGCAAGACTTGATAGAAGTCTATAAAATTATGAGATGCGTAGATACAGTTGACGGTCAAAATCTTTTTCCCAGAGTTGAAATGTCTAGAACTATGGGGCATGCATTTAAGGTGAGAGGGGGAAAGCTCAAAGGAGATGTGAGGGTCAAGTTTTTAACACAGAGAGAGGTAGAAGTCTGGAACGCACTACCAGGGGTGGTGGTGGAGGCAGATATGTTAGGGGTGTTTAAAGGACTTTTGGATAAGCACATGGATATGCAAGGAATGGAGGGATATGGACCAAAGGCAGGCAGAAGGGATTAGTTTAATTTGGCATCATGTTCAGCACAACATTGTGGGTCAAAGTGCCTGTTCCTGTGCTGTACAGTTCTATGTTCTATATTCTGAACCACAGAAGGAGATCTAAGACCCTTTGCATTTCTGTTCTTGATTTTAGGATTAATCTTTTATGATAGTTATCTCAATTATGTGACATAGTACTGGTGGGAGATTCATGGAAAATCCACGTAAATGTCATGGACGATCATCAAGTGTTATGGGGTGGCTCAGTAGTTAGTGCTGCTGCCTCATAGTGCCAGGGACCCAGGTTTGATTCCACCCTCAGTCAACTGGCTTTGTGCAATTTGCACATTCTCCCTGTGTCTCTGTATTTTTCTTGTGGGTGCTCTGGTTTCCTCCCACAGTCTAAAGCTGTGCAAGTTAGGTGGATTGGCCATGCTAAATTGTCCATTGTGTACAGGCTAGGTAGATTAACCATGGGAAATGCAGGGTTATAAGGATAGGGTGGGATGCTCTTTGGAGGGTTGGTTCAAGTCTATCGCCTGCTTCCACACCACAAGGATTTTATGATCATCAGAACACCCTCTGTGAAGTTCAAACATTTTCAGTTTAACAATATTGCTTTAACAGTATATGTATGGAATTTGTGATAAGTTGCTTTTCCCAAAACTCTTGTCTGTTGCTGTTGTCCCGTTGCTCGTGCTGATTTTCTTCGATTTATTAACTGGACCTTTATTTGATTTTCATCACAATTGAACTTATTTTAAGAAACAAAATAGTAAGGAATACAAATGTTGTTATAACCTGACCACATTGTTGGAAAAGAAATGGTTTATATTGTACATTTCTGAGTTGTTGATAGATGGTTAGCCAGAGTCCATGAAGAAAAGTTGGCATGTCTTTCTAATAGAGAGAGATAAGCAGTTGTGTAGTTGAGGAGCACAACTCCACTCCAAGCAGAGGTCAAGGTAAAGAGGCAGGCCTTCATGAAATTTCACAGCCAGCACTGGCATTGAACTTATACTTTTAATGTCATTCTGCAATTCATTCTGGCTGTCTAGCCAACTAGGGTGGCATCGTGGCTCAGTGATTAGAACTGCTGCCTCACAGCACCAGGGACCTGGGTTTGATTCCAGCCATGAGTGACTGTCTGTGTGGAGTTTGCATTTTCTCCCCTTGCCTGGGTTTCTACCAGGTGTTTTAGTTTCCTCCCAAAGTCCAAAGATGTGAAGGTTAGGTGGATTGGCCATGCTAAATTGCCCCGTAGTATCCAGGGGTGTGCAGGCTAGGTGAATTAGCCATAGCAAATGCAGGGTTATGGCAATAGGTTGAGGGGCTGGGTCTGCATGTGTCTGCATACTGTTTGGATGGTTGGTGCAAGTTGATGGCCTCTGTTGGCAATGTGGGCTTTCTATGATTCTATAACTGAGCCGATCAACCTGCAGAATATGTTTATAAAATACTTAAATTCAAATATTTCTAAAGATGATTATATTTATTATATTATCTGGAGTGATAATTTATTATTGAGTGACCAGTTAAATACATAAGTACAGATATTCTAATAATTGGACACAAACTGTGATATGGGTTTTCAAGAAGAAGGTCATTATTGTACAGAGACAGGCAGCATCAAAGGAGCATAAAAGTTGATGTTTGGTCGGGACCCTTCTTCAGAAATGGGGGAGGGGGAAGGGAGCTCTGAAATAAATAGAGAGAGGAGGGGTGGGGTTGGGGAAGGTAGATGGGATGGTGATAGGTAAGTGCAGGTAGGTAGTGGTGGGGATTGGTCTGTGAGTTAGGAGGAGCGGATAGGTGAGACAGATAATGGGCAGGTTGTGTCAGGTCAAGGAGGCAGGGATGAGAGAGAGGGTTGATCATGGGATGAGGCTGGGGGTGGGGAGATTTTGAAATTGGTAAAGTCTGCATTGAGACTATTGGGTTGTATGCTCCCAAGGCAGGTGCTGTTCCTCCAGTTTCTGAGTGGCATCATTGTGACACTGGAGAAGGCCCAGGATGGACATGTTGCTCAGAGAGTGGGAGGGGAGTTGAAATGGCTCGCGACTGGAAGATGTTGTCATTTGTCGTGAACAGGGCACAGGTGCTCTACAAAGTGGTCTCCGAGCCTCCGCTTGGTCTCACCGATGTAGAGGAGGCCACATCAGGAGCAGCGAATGCAGTAGACCACATTGGTGGATGTGCAGGTGAACGTCTGTCTGATGTGGAATGTTTTTTTGGTTCCTTGGATGGAGGTGAGGGGGTATTAATTTGTCAGTTTGGGTGACAGATAAGTCAAGATAACACCTAGGTAGAGTTGGAAGTATTGGCAGAAGTATTGGCAGACAAGACTACTCAGGTTGGGGGGAGTCATAGGACCCAGGAGATAGTGAGGAAAGAGATCAGTCTGAGACTGGTACAGTTGGGAAAAGGGCAAGTCAAACAGTCAGGCCAGGCTGAGAACACAGAGAATGAGGTAGGACTGATAAATTCAACTGCATTTATTTCAGTACAAAGCAGGTAAAGCAGATGAACTCGGGGCATGGTTGGGAACATGGGACTGGGATATCACAGCAATTACAGAGATAGAACATAAAACATTGAACTGTACAGCACAAGAACAGGCCCTTCAGCCCACGATGTTGTGCTGAGTATGATGCCAAATGAAACTAATCCATTCTGCCTGCCATTGATGCATATTCCTCTATTCCTTCCATATTCATATGCATATCTAAAAGATGTGGCTCAGGGATGGACAGGACTGCCAGCTTGATGTTCCAGGGTATAGATGCTATAAGAAGGAAAGACAGGGGGCAAGAGAGAAGGGGGAGTGGTGTTTTTGATTAGGGATAATATTATGGCTGTACTTAGGGAGGATATTCCTGAGAATACATTCAGGGAAGTTATTTGGGTGGAACTGAAAAATAAGAAAGGGATGATGACCTTATTGGGATTGTACTGTCGACCCCCTATAGCCAGTGGGAAATTAAGAAAGAAATTTTTCAGGAGATCTCAGTTAATTGTAAGAATAATAGGGTGGTAATGGTAGGGGATTTTAACTTTCCCAACATAGGGCTTAGACGAAAATGAATTGTTAAATGTGTACAAGAAAATGTTCTGATTCAGTATGTGGATGTACCTACTAGAGAAGGTGCAAAACATGACCTACCTTTGGGAAATAAGGCAGGGCAGGTGACTGAGGTGTCAGTGGGGGAATACTTTGGGACCAGTGACTATATTTCTATTAGTTTTAAAATTGTGATGGAAAAGGATCGACTGGATCTAAAAGTTACAATTCTAAATTGGAGGAAGGCCAATTTTGACCGTATGAGGCAAAAACTTTGAAAGTTGATTGGGGTTGGATGTTCACAGATAAAGGGACGGCTGGAAAATGGGAAGCCTTCAAAAATAAGATAACACATTTCCAGAGACAGTATGTTCCTGTTAGAGTGAAGGGCAAGGCTGGTATGTGTAGGGAATACTGGATGACTGGAGAAATTGAGGTTTTGGTCAAGGAAGAGAAGGTAGTATATGTCAGGTGTAGACAGCAGAGATTGAGTGAATCCCTAGTAGTGGATCCAGCACTGATCCACTGCTTTTCATCGTTTATGTAAATGATTTGGATGTGAACATAGGAGGTATGGCTAGTAAGCCTGCAGATGACACCAAAATTGGTTGTATAGTGGATAGTGAAGAAGGTTACCTCAGAGTACAGCAGGACCTTGATCAGATGGGCCAGTGGATGAGGAGTGGCAGATGGAGTTTAGTTTAGATAAATGTGAGGTGCTGCATTTTGGAAAGGCAAATCAGGGCAGGACTTATACACTTAATGGTAAGATCCTAGGGAGTGTTGCTGGACAAAGAGACCTTAGAGTGCAGTCTCATAGTTCCTTGAAAGTGGAGTCACAGTTAGATAGGTTCGTGAAGAAGGGTTCCAACCCGAGACATTGACTTTCCTGCTCCTCGGATGCTGTCTGACCTGCTGTGCTTTTCCAGCTCCATGTTTCCTTCTAATGAAGAAGGTATTTGGTATGCTTGCCTCTATTGGTTGGTGCATTGACTGTAAGAGTTGGGAGGTCATGTTGAGGCTGTATTGGACATCAGTTAGGCCAATTTTGGAATACTGCATGCAATTCTGGTCTCCCTGTTATAGGAAGGATGTTGTAAAATTTGAAAAAAATTGAGAAAAGATTTACGAGAATATTGCCAGGGTTGGAGGATTTGAGCTTTTGTGAGAGGCTGAATAGGCTGGGGCTATTTTCCCTGCAGCACTGGAGGATGAGGGTGTGACCTTATAGAAGTTTATGAAATCGTGAGGGGCATGGATGGGCTGAATAGGCAAGGTCTTTTCCGTGGAGTGGGGGAGTCCAAAACTAGAGGGCATATGTTTAAGGTGAGGGAAGAAAGATTTAAAAGGGGCCTAAGAAGCAACATTTTCACGCAGAGGATGGTGTGTGTAGACCGACTGGCCAGAGGAGGTGGTGGAGGCACAACATTTAAAACATATCTAGATGTGTTTATGTGGATATAGATGTCACCTAACAAGGGGCCAATGCTCCTTATTTGTGATTTCAAATAAACCTGTTGGTAAATAAGTTGGAATTGTTTGAATTTTCATGTGTTTAAATGAATCACCACCTGGAGTAGCTAAGGTCTCACAAGAACTAGCAGGCATACTAACGGTGCTACAGCATGCATGAGTGTTACCTACTGTTCACAGGAGTCAGTATACTAACTTGTGGATGAAGTGACATAGCATTCCAGAAGTACCAATTCAGGCCGCAGATTCCCATTCTGCCAGCTTGCCTGGAAGCAAAGTGCTCACAAACATGCTTGAATTTGCTTTTCCAAGTAATTGACACTCAGAAGTCTGCATGTGTCTTCAAACCAACAAGTTTTGTTTCAGGAATAATGGACTCATCCTGATTTCAGTTCTACCTGGAAAGGATTGAGATGTTCCCCTTTTTCTTACCATGTCATTAAGTCTAACTGAGATACAAGCTGACATACTGTCAATGTTTGAGTGCAGTTGAGACACCTGCTCCACAATATCATACAAAAGTAGTTCAAGACTTGAATGGTGGATTAGATTTGACGGGCCCGACAGTCTACTCCTGCTCCTATTTTCCATTTTTTATGTTTCTAAATCTATATTTAAAACTAAAACAATGTGTAAAATTGACATTTCATAATTGCATAATCCGACTACAAGGTAGTGCCATGGAGCAAATATATGAAAGGTCATAACCATAGATGGGGTTAAGGGCGTAGTCTTTAACACCCGAGAATGATAGATGGTTAAATAAATTGTTTTTTGCTTTTTATGTGCTTGAGCAATTGTCTTTTTTTAAAACCTGAGATTAATAGGCTGTTTGTAAAGCAAAAGGATCAAGGAGTATTGGCAAAGATGCAGTTAGCTCCCAGATCATCACTGATCTCATTGAATGGCGAAACAGACACTCGTGTGTGTCTTCATACAGGTGTTACCTTCAACTTCCCTGGGAATTGTCTCAATATTTAACACTGGCAGACTAACATATCGAAAAGCAGACTTAAAGGCCGACTCTTTGGGCCCCTTGAAACTTGGTTCATGGTACCTGTGAAGTATGGAAACACTTTGAAATTGGCAACTGGCAAGCCCTTACCTCTGTTCTATCATTCATTCAGATCATTGCTGATCTGTGATTTAACTCCATATTTGCCCTACATCTTTTTATTGGTTGACAAAAGTTAGTAAATCTCAAATTTACCACCCACACACCTCAAAAAAACAGCAAGTTGCTACCACTCTGACCACTGTGGCAATACAGATGCAAAGAAGGTGCAACCATGAAAATAGCTCCGACCTCATACTACATCAAGCAGGTGTTCATCCATTTACAAGAAAGTTCTTGACTTAGGCACTGTAACCATGTGGTCAGTATCAATGCCTTCTTTCTGCATGAGGAACAATAAGGTAAGTACCTCTGACCCTTCAAATGTTGAGAAGCAAGATGGCATTCACTTAATGACAACACTAGAAGTAGCATTTTATATTAGTAACTGTTTCATTTTCATTTCCACCTTTTGTGAGAATTTAAAATGCTGTTATTGTTCAAGGATTCACATGATCAGGAGTAGGCCATTTAGCTGTTCAAGTGAGCCCCATCATTCAATAAGATTAAGGCTGATCTGGTTGTTCTCTTCCCTCCACTTTCTGTCTGCATTCCATAATCCTTGACTCCCTTGTGTATGAAAATGTATCTAACTTAGCGTTGAATATGCTTAATGATCATTAGCCTTCAGGGAGGGGAATTCCATACTCTGCTGACCCTCTGGGACAGGAAAATTCTCTTCACATCTATAGTAAAGAGGAGATTTCTCATTCTTAGATTTATATCTTATTTATGGGTCTAATTACACAAATAGAAACTTTCAATTTTGTAAAGCTGCACCTCTAGAAGTTCGGTTTAATTTTAAAAGCTGAAATAAAGCAATTATGGATGGGTAATAAATGCTGGTCTAGCCAGCGATATGCATCTCCCATAAGCAAATTAAAACTGGCTCAGTGGTTAGCACTGCTACCTCACAATGCCAGGGACCTAGGTTCAATGCCAGCCTTGGGTGACTATGTGGAATTTGTATGCTCTTTTTATGTCTGCATAGGTTTTTCTGGGTGCCCCAGTTTCCTCCCACAGTCCAAAGGTGACTGGGGTTGTGTGGGCTGGCTGTGGTAAATGTGGTGTTACAGAGATACGGTGTGATGTTTTTCAGAGGATGGTGTGGACTCAGTGGGCCAAAATCTATTTGTTCTTTAGGATTCTATTAAAATATAAATACACTTCCAACATAAGACTGTTAGTAGTGCTTTCTTTTCATCAAAACACTCACTTGGAAATATTGCTCTATTGTAAACGATTTTTTAAAAATAAAGTTCAGCAAATGTTTTTAAACCTAAATGAACCCTGACTGCCGACATTTGTACTTAGTGGAAATTTCTAGATATACCACTGTGCGTTTGTGACACATACCTTTGTGTTATGTTCTCCTTTTAGTATTAGACTGCTAGCTCATTCTGACTCAAGGCCACTGAAGTGATGCTTAAATTACATAAAATATAAAACAAGTATACCATGTAAAACAAATAGAGAAGGGTGGCAGACCACTGTGAAAACAATGTAGTTATGACTGTTAGTGATGATCAAATATCTTGGGTGAATAAACCAAGTGCTAGATTAAAAGCTCAAATTCTCTGTCCAAAGCAGATTAAAAAAACATTATTAGACATTTTTCTCAGTAAAACATTATACAGCTGTATATGCTGAACACAAAGTGCTCATCCTACTAATAAAGTGTGACACATAGAGTAACAATTGTGTTGGTAAAAATACAAATATATGAGTGCCTCAAACAGACTCTTCAGATACAATGTGCGTGCCTGATATACTTTGTAAATTTGCAGTCAAATGCTGCTTTTAGTGCTAAGTGTAAAATGGAGGTAGTGGATGCATATTTTGAGATAGGTTTAAAAATAGTGCAAATGACAGTGGAAGTACTGTTGTAATCAAAACAATATGTGCATAATAAGGTCCCATAAAAAGCAATACGATGATGACTAGATAAAATGTATAAATAGATGTTGGTGAAGGAATAATATTGGCCAGATCTGCAGTGAGAACACTCTCCTATTAATTTGAAATAATACTCTGCTTATATTTTACATACATCCGAGAGAGCAGCCACGGGTTTAACTTCTCACCCAGAAGATGGGATTTTTGACATGACAGCACTCCCTCAGTACAACACTGGAGTGCCAACCAGGATTAGAGCATAGAATCCCTACAGTGTGGAAACAGGCCCTTTGGCCCAACAAGTAAAACCAATCCTCAGAGCATCCCAACCAGACCCATTCCCCGTAACCCACTTAACCTGCACATCCCTGAACACTACGGGCACTTTAGTATGACCAATCCACCTAGCCTGCACATCTTTAGACTGTGGGAGGAAACCGGAGCACCTGGAGGAAACCCACACAGACACGGGGAGAATGTGCAAACTCCACACAGACAGTCGCCTGAGGGTAGAATTAAACCTGGGTCCCTGGCGCTGTGAGGCAGCAATGCTAACCACTGAGTCACCGATTGTGGGCTCATCCTCTGGAAGTAGGATAAACCCAGAGCAGAATAGTCCTACATCTTGAACAACATGGGTACTGGTGAATCAGTTGTGAAAATATGGTGAGAATGGAAAAAATATTCTCAATATTCAGACAAAGAAGTCTGATTTTTTCCACCTGAGGTTTTAACACTTAGATGAGAATTTCACTATTTGAGGAGCCTACTTGCATGAATTAACATCTCCTTTTAACCCAACCTCAACTCATCTCAAAACCAAAAAAATTACGGATGCTGTAAATCAGGAATAAAAACAGAAGTTGCTGGAAAAGCTCAGCAGGTCTAGCAGCATCTGTGAAGAAAAAAAATCAGGGTTAACGTTTCGGATTCGGTGACCTTCCTCAGAACTGATGGTAGCTGGGAAAATGTAGGTTTATATGCAGAAAATAGGGAGGGGAATGGGGTAAGGAGTAAACGATAGGATAGCACTTGAAGGGAGAGAAGAGCAATCAAGGAGTTGATAATGATCTGGCTAGGAGGGTGAATAGTTGTTATTGGGAACTTTTGGTGACTAATAATAAGTAGTGTGTAATGGCAGGCTATGTGAAAACAAGATAACAAGATGTAGAGCTGGATGAACACAGCAGGCCAAGCAGCATCAGAGGAGCAGGAATTTTCTG
>NC_063335.1:60658429-60748063 GCF_021869965.1 Rhincodon typus | reverse complement strand
TGAATTTTCCTGCTCCTCTGATGCTGCTTGGCCTGCTGTGTTCATCCAGCTCTACATCTTGTTATCTCAGATTCTCCAGCATCTGCAGTTCCTACTATATATGTGAAAACAAGGCCTGGTATGTGGGGTAGGGGGCTAGGACACGGGAGAATTTGGGCCCTAAAATTATTGAACTCAATATTGAGTCCGGAGAGCTACAGGGTCCCCAAGTGGAAAATGAGGCGTTGTTCATCCAGCTTGCATTGAGCTTCGCTGGAACGCTGCAGCAATCCAGAGACAGAGATGTTGGCCAGGGGACAGGGTGGTGTGTTAAAGTGGCAGGCAACAGGTAGCTCAGGTTAGAAGTGGGTGTAGTGGCAGAGTTAAAGTGAATGTGAGGTAGCAGAGGAAATATGGTGGGACTTTGTGGAATGCAGAATGTCGTTCATATTCTTGCTGTATTGTTGCACCTTCCTCCAAAAGGTGGCCATTGCAGTGATCTTGGTAACTGTTTGAAAGTATGCTGCCGGCAGTTGATGAAGTGTGCAGCTGGAGTTTAAAATATGGCTCTGATGGCATAAATGCCTTGGTACTGATCAACATTTTTCTGTTACTGTATAGAGATGGTACAAGAAGACTGCCATGGAGATGTGGCATATACTTAATAAAGTGAGTAGCATAAAATCGCATGAGAAAAGTCACTAGGGTTTATGAAGGGAAATCTCCATGATACTTCCTGAAACTGACACAGCTAAGTTTTGGGAAAATTCACCCCACACAGTTGGGGATCCCAGTTTCAGCACCCTGAAACTGCTAGATATGTGTCTCACAACCCACTTCACCTTGGTGGCACTGTGGCACATTGGTTAGCACTGCTGCCTCACAGCACCAGGGGTTCAATTCTACCCTTGGGCGACTGTCTGTGTAGAGTTTGCATGTTCTCCCTGTGTCTGCGTGGGTTTCCTCTGAGTGCTCCAGTTTCCTGCCACAGTCCAAAGATGTGCAGGCTAGGTGGATTAGCAATGCTAAATTGCCTGTAGTGTTCAGGAATGTGTAGATTAGGTCAGTTATAGGGGGAATGGGTCTGGGTGGGGTGTTCTGAGGGTCAGTGTGGACTTGTTGGGCCAAAGGGCCTGTTTCCACACTGTAGGGATTCTAAGATCTACAATTCTATGATCTATTCTAACAAATCAACGGAACACCAATGGGATCCCCAATATCAGGGCTGATTGCAGAACCAGTAATGCAAAGGTTAGAACGAACAATGCTCCCCACTTTATGACCCAAACTCTAGGACTGCTATGTAGATGAAACTTTCGTCATTATCAAACACACAAGACTAGAAGAAACCCACCGACACATAAACAACATCTTCACTGGAATAAAATTCACAAAAGAAGAAGAGAACTCTAACCGGCTAGCCTTCCTAGACGTAATGGTTTAACGTAAGAACAACGGGGAACTCCAGACTAGCGTATATCGAACGACCCCACATACGGGCCAGATACTTAATTACTCCAGCAACTACCCCAACACCCATAAACAGAGCTACATGAGGACATTATTCAAATGGGCCACAACATACTGCAGCAACCTGGAATTGCGCAAGGCAGAACAGGTGCACGTATATGGAGTTTTTAAAAGGAATCGAATCCTAAAAAGCACAATCCGCCATTACCTCCACGACAGACCACAACAAGACAACACGCCTGGACACATTAGTCACCTTACTGTACATCGGAGACATATCAGAGATGACCACAAGACTATTCAGACCCATGGGTATCAAGGTAGCCCACAAACCAATAACCACCCTGCGACAGCTATTGATGAAACATAAAGGATCCCATAGCCCCGACCAATAAAACTGATGTAATATACAAAATACTATGCAAGGACTGTGAGAAACATTACACTGGCCAAACTGGAAGAAAAACTGACAATAAGGATACATGAACACCAATTAGCCACCGACAGATACAATCAATTCTCACTGGTCTCAATATACACGGACAAAGAAGGATATGAATTTGACTGGGACAACACATCCATAGTAGCACAAACCAAACACAGACATGCCAAGGGGTTCCTGGAGGCCTGGCATTCCAACCGGAACTCCATCAACAACACAGAGAACTGGACCCGATATACAAACCACTGAAAAACAGAATTGGACCAGCAAACCGAGACATATAAACAACAAGCGGGACAGAACACCAACGCTTCACTGGAGGCACACTGATGATGTTACCTAGCAGGGTGATGAAATGTCTGCAACCAAACACACTGGCTCAGCGAGCAAATCTACAACCTCATCCACAACCCGAGCTACAAATCTTTTCAAAAACTTTATGAATAGTTTTGTCAGGGTAAAGAAGGATATAGCTGTTTCCGCTAGTTGGTACGGCAGTAACAAGGGGTCACAACTTCAAGATTGTCATCAAGAGAACTAAGAACGAGAGGAGGAGAAACTTCTTTACTCTGAGAGTTGTTAAGACTTGGAATGCCCCACCTTGGAGAATGGTGAATTCCATAGGAGGTTTCGAAAGACAACTGGATATTTATTTGAAAGTTGTGATGTTACAGAGCTGTGGAGAAAGGGTTGAGAGTGAGACGAGCTGGATAGAACTTTTGGGAGCCAGTACTGTCATGATAGGTCAAATGGCCTCCTTGTGTACTGTAAAATTCTATGATTCTAAGAATATTTTAACAAATACGAGGAATGACAGGTCTGAAGACAGATTTGAAAAGTTAGGACATTTACCACTACAGCCAATCTTTAAAGATAGTAAGAACTGCAGATGCTGAGTCAGAGATAATACAGTGTGGGATTGGAGGAACACAGCAGGCCAGGCAGCATCAGAGATGCAGGAAAGCTGACGTTTCGGGTCGGACCCTTCTTCAGAAGAGAAAAAGATTGGTGCAAATGAATGTAGGTCCCTTACAATCAGAAACAAATTTATAATGGGGAACAAAAAATGGCTGACAAACTAAAATCATACTTTGCTCTGACATCACAAAGGAGGACAAGAATAATGTAACAGAAATAATGCAGAAGACATAGTTTAGTGAGAGGGAAGAATGGCAGTAAATCTGTATTAGTGGAGAAATGGTATTGGAGAAATTGATGGGATTGAAGTCTGATAAATCCCCAAGGCCTGATAATCCTCAACCCAGAGTACTTCAGGAAGTGGCCCTACAAATAATAGACAAATTCTAAGATTCTAAGATTCTTTAGACTCTGGAACAGTCCCTACAGTTTGGAGAAGATCTAATGCAACCCCACTATTTAAAAAGGGAGGTAGAGAGAAAATTGAATTGTAAACCAGTGAGTCTGATGTCAGTAGTGGAGAAAATGCCAGAATCCCTTCTAAAGGATTTAGTAGCAGAGCACTTAGAAGATAGTGATTCGATCAGACACAGTCAACATAGATTTACAAAAGGGAAATTTTGCTTGACAAATCTACTGGAATTCTTTGAGGATGTAACTAATGAAGTTGCCCAAGGGGAGTCAGTGGATATGATGTATTTGGACTTTCAGAAGGTTTTCGACAAGTCCCAAATAAGAGATCAATGTGTAAAATTAAAGGAAGGGTCACCGGACCCGAAACGTTAACTCTGTTTTCTCCTTCACAGATGCTGCCAGACCTACTGAGCTTTTCCAGCAACTTTGTTTTTGTTTCTGATTTACAGCATCCGCAGTTCTTTTGGTTTTTATTTAGTGTAAAATTAAAGCTCATGGAATTTGGGGTAGTGTCTTGAGCTGGATAGAAAATTGGCTAGCAGACAGGAAACCAAAAGTAAGAATAAATGAGTATTTTTCTGAGTGGCAGGTAGTGACTGATTGGATAACACAGAAATTGGTACCAGGACCCCAGCTTTTCACAACATATGTTAATGATTTAGATGAGGGAACTAAATGTAATATCTCAAAATTTGTAGATTACACAAAGCTGGGTGGAAGCGTGAGCTGTGAGTTGGATGCAAAGATGTTACAGTGTGTACAGTCTGAGTGAATGAGCAAATGCAGTACAATACGGATAAATGTGAGATTATCTGCTTTGGTAACAAAAACAGGAATGCAGATTATTATTTGAATGGCTTTAAATTGAGAGAGAGAGGAATGTTCAACGAGACCTGGGTGACCTCATCACTAAAAGTAAGTGCACAGGTGCAGCAGGCAGTAAAGAAGGCAAACTGTAAATTGCCCTTCACAGTGAAAGGACTGGAATACAGAAACAAAGATATCTTGCAATTATACAGGGCATTGTGAGGCTAGATCTGGAATATTGTGCGCAGTTTTTATCTCATTACCTGTGGAAGGATATTCTTGTTATAGAGAGAGTGCAGCGAAGGTTTACCAAATTGATTCCTGAGATGGCAGGGCTTGCATATGAGGAGAGATTGAGTTGGTTGGGATTGTATTCACTGGAGGTTAGAACAATGAGGAAGATCTCACAGAAATCTATAATATTCTAACAGGACTAGACAGGTTAGGTACAGGATAGATATTCCTGACAATGGGGGTGAATCCAGAAACAGGGGTCATAGTTTAAGGATAAGGGGTAAACATTTTAGGAATGAGATGAGGGAAAATTTCTCCAATCAGAGAGTAGTGATCCTGTGGAATTCACGCCACTGAAAGTGGGATTAGGGTATTGGGCACCATGATCAGCCATAATCGTAATGAATGGCAGGGTAGGCTCAAGGAGTCGATTGTCCTACTTTTGTTTCTGTCTTCTATGTTTCTTGTGTTAACAAAAAGATTGCTGGGCATGTAGTTTTTAACTGTCCTCCAGCTTCTTCATTGCCAAGTTTATGTTTGGATTGGGTTGCCACCCATCTTATTTATCTGAGTAATGCAGAAATTGTTCTAAATTCAAACAATTTATTGACACAATGTAACACATTTTAGAAGGTTATTGAACTCTACATATATGGTCATAGCTAAGTGAAATATGCTTAATCATAATGCATCCATTGGGCCGTCAACAGCGACAGAATTATACTCCAACATAATATGCAACCTCAAGGCCTGGAATTTCACCCACTCAAGCCAGGAATCAAACCATTATTTAATGGAGAGTGCAGGAGGGCATGTCAGGAACAGCACCAGGCACACCTAAAAATGAGGTGTCAAGCTGGTGAAGCCACCAAACAGGACCACTTGCATGTCAAACAGCCTAAGCAGCAAATAATAGAGCTCAGCAAATCGACAACCAGTGGATCAGATCTAAACTCTACTGTCCTGCCATATCCAGTTGTGAATGGTGGACAGTTGAACAACTGAAAAATATCCCCATCCTCAACGATGGAGGAGCCTGGCACTTCACTGCAAAAGATAAGGCTGAAGCATTCACAACAATCTTCACCCAGAACTATACAGTGGATTTTCCCTCCAGGCCTCCTGCAGTGGTTCCCCGCATCACAGATGCCAATGCTCAGCCAATTTAATTCACTCCATGTGATACCAAGAAATGTTTGGAGGCACTGGGTACCACAAAGACTTTGGGCCCTAACAAAATTCTGACAATAGTATCGAAGTCTTTTTTTTCTAGAACTTGCCACACCCCTAGCCAAGCTATTCCAGTACAGCTATAATACTGGCATCTAAACAACAGTGGAGAATTACCCAGGTATGTCCGGTACACAAAAATCAGGACAAATTGAACCTAGCTACTTACCTGGCTAATTACCATCATTCTACTCCTAATAATCAATAAATAAGATACTTTACACATACTTGACACATAGAAGATGAGTGTGTTTTCTGGGAGATCAGACGTCTCTGCTTGAGGTCCTCAGGGTAGTAGCTTAGGTCCAGTCATCATAATGTCAGAAGTGGAGATATACGCTAATGATTGCATATTGTTCAGAACCATTCTCCATTCTTCAGATACTGAAGTGGTCCATGTTCAAATGCAACAAGATCAGGACAATATCCAGGCTTGGGCAGTTGCACGACACAAATGCCAGTTAATGACCATCACCAATAAGAGACAACCTAACCTCTGGCCCTTTGACATTCAATGGTGTTACCATCACTGAACCCCCACTATCAACATCCTGGTGTTACCATTGACCAGAAACTCAATTGGACTTACCACATAAACACTACCCCCAAAAGTAGGTCAGGGCTGAGTGAATGCCTCTAAGCATGAGAATGGCGGGTACTTCATTATCATCAGTCTCTTCTCCCTCTCTCACTCTAGTATCCATGCTACTGCTTGTTCAGGAGATATACTTGTCAAATCGAAAAGAAGAAAGGCAAAGGCCAGTTTTTAGCAGGGGAGGAAAGGGGAATACAGGAACTGCATACTTACACAATCCACAAGTTGCGATCAGCAGTAATTGGGATGAGAACAAAGTGGTATATGAAAAGGAGGATTAAGCAGAATCCTTTCGACATATCAGTCCTACAACTGGCCATGACATCTTTGAAGTTCCATCTCCTTCATTGAGGTGAGGACATGTAAATATGCTTGTTTATCATTGGTCAGATGCTCCTGCATGCAGTTATGTGCCAACTTCTTCTGCATGAGAGAAGGAAGTGTATCAATGAGTGGCATATAATGTGTTTGGTTAATGTGATTGCTATTGAATAGCTGGCAATCTGTGCAAGCAGTGAGATGTTGGCCTGGAGTTTACAGCAGTGTTAAGTTTGAGGGTGTACTGAAGCTACTAGAGTTATGTATTATTTTTGATGAAGATTGTATGTAGGTAAGTTATGGAACTGAGGTGTATTGAGGAATTTGTGATGCAAATAGGTGCCATTGGTGGGATCTAGCATTTAAAGATGCCTTTGATAATCTTGAGCACTTATGTGAGATCACTGAACTTACTTCAGCACTACATCCTAGTCATCAAGGCAACATTTTGGACATTGGCTGTCTGTTCCCACTGCCTTTTGAGAGTTTGCCTGGAGCGACTTACAACTCCCTGCAGACAGGAGATCCCTTTGTCGTGCATGAAGACTTCATTTTTTTGGCTAAAGTTCTATATGTGTTTTACCAGGTGCAAGTCTCATCAGCAATGAACTTGCTCAAGCCAAAATCTACCTCTCTAAATAGTGCAGGCTTGAATTCTAAAGATTTTATGTTATCCACTTACGCACGCAACAACTCTGGAGCATGTTTGCTGGTTGCATGCTCCTGCAATCATTATAAAGACTAGGCAACACAGGTAATGAGCTACCTGTGATGCAATGAAAAGCCTCAGATTAATTACACATTGGTATCCTCTTGATGGTTTTTGAACCCCAATTTCTACCTCTTCAAATGAAACAGAAGCCAACCTTTCTCAAATACTTCTGTAATTTATAATTACAGTTGGAATCTACACAGAGTTCAAATCTTCAACTGTTGTTAATTCATTCTGATAACATTTTCCTTGATACACATCTATTCATGATTTTGAAACAAATCTGTGATATGCTAGTACATTGATTCTTACCTGGTTTATCAGAATAAGATTACTATCTCTGATATTTTCAGTGGAAGGATTAATCTAATTACTTTTTAATTAATTTAGTTGCTAGGTTCATATGATGTAATTATAGAGCCCATGGAGGAATTCTACTTGGTAAATATACTTGATGTCAGCAGAACATGTAGGAATATTTAAATCGTGATACTTGTTTTACAGTTAACTGTTCTGAAAGAGTAAATGTTGAGGACTAGTTGGACCTAATAGAAGCTAATCCTGCAATATTAGTTTGGGTGCGATAAAGCAGATTTTAGGATCCAGTAGAGTGCAAGCCACAGGTCTCCTCATACTCCTAGTAAAAATATTTATCTTACCAATGCAACCAACGAATATAATTGCTTTTATGCTATAAACTACATCTTGTTTAGACAAGAGCTTCTTCTCGATAACTCACTAGTAGTTGATCCTCTACCACTGTAAACCTAATAATCTTTTGGATTGAGTCAAAGAAACAAGATTTGAGGTAGTATTTTACTCGCAAGTACCACAATGCCTACAGTTACCTTGCTGCGAAACCCAAGATTAAATTAAAAACTGAAAGAACTGCATCTTCACAGATGTTGCCAGACCCACTGAGCTTTTCCAGCAACTTCTGTTTTTGTTCCAAGATTAAATTACACTGCCCATGCCTGGACCACTGTTGGCCATTCCTCTGGTTGTCACACAAATAATGATGGGGAGGGAGATCTGGGGTCTCTGGTAGATTTTCTTTCTATCTCAGATTTTGCTGCCTCCTAGTATTGACCGTTGGAAAATGGTAGACTACAAGAATTACTGATTAAGTTCCATTAAGTAAGTGCACAGAGGCCAGTATCCCGTCACCAAGTCGCCCTTTATTTATACATACACTGTACATGGGCTGTGACCAGCCAGCTTAAAGCCAGTTCCTAGATTGAGGGGACCTTCTGAATCTTCTGTTTATATTGCAGGCCTCCCTGATTGGCCCAGGTTAATAACCCCAATCATGAATCTCATAGTCAATGAGATCCATCTGGCATTCGTTCCAATCACTACAATCTGTACTCAAAGGAGGAAGAAGGCATTTCTAGTGGTCTCCTTTCTTTTCAGTTGTATCCAGTGATATAAATATTGAATGCCCAGATCACAATCAAGACCTTCAGTCAGACCCTACTTCCCAACCTCTGCAGTTTTGTTTCTCTATTAGGACCCTTTGCCACCTCTTCAGATATTGCATTATTTAGAGAGGTTTGAAAAGTACAGCTGGAACAGGGTCATAAATGCAATCGTCAAAACATCAGACAAAAATTAACCTCCAAACATTGACTATAACTGGATATGAAAATGGTGTAATTCACATCATTAATTGTAAATGGTGACTGGAATAGATTTTCCCCTGTAGGTTTCAGAAGTAAACTTAGATGTGATCTAATACTGTCAGTCTACTGGCCTTTATCCTTTCTGGCTAATTTGGGGTATTTAACCCATATACGTTCTTTTTCAATTTATGGTAGATGATATTTCACCTTCTGCACTGAAGTTATAAATGTGTTCAGGAAGAATGCCTTTATGATTTCATTATCGATAGCTCATGTAGGAGCTTATATTATAGCAATACTAGTAAAGGTGTTTCAGTTTGTGGCTTGGATATTACTTCCTCCATTTTTAAAAGCTGTCCTCTGTGGAAAACTAAAGTAGAAAGAAACAATTGCCTGTCATAATTGACCAATAATGCATCAGACTGTAGCAGCAATTTGCTATAAAAGTGCTGAGCTTTCTCACATTATAGCTCATTTTGCATTGATGAAATCAGTTTCTTGTCACTTGCACAAATTTATTTTGTTCCATGTCACGAAGATTTCTGATTTGTTACTTTTAGTAAGCAATACACTGAGTCATTTTCATAAATAATGTTCTTTGTAAATGAAAAATGCATGTGTATTATAAGTTCTGTATTTACATTAACTGAAACTGTTGCTGATTGGGAAACTATTTTAATTTTAACATTTATTAATCTTCTAAATAATTAATTAACTGGCAGTGAAATGCATGGACTTCAGTCTATTCAATATATACATATTTACTACTTCTACGGATCTACTTAATATATTTGAAAGTGTGTAATATAAGCTATCAGCACATGTTTTACATTAAGCAGAGAGAATAAATGGGTTCACGTTTGTGTATAACCATAACTAAGGATGTTACTTTATCTTGGAGTGGAAATTAAATGAGATTTATGAAAAGCAGTTCCAACAACACCTTACAAGCTAGTATGATAAGGCATGTTTTAGCAGCATGAATCTTGAATAACCTAAGGGTCCACATTAGCAGAAATGACTGGAAAGAAACCTCGTACATCTTGAGGAATGTAATAGCCTTGAGAGCAAAAGAGAATATGTGCAGGTTCCTGCAGAACGGATGAGAGAAAAAGAATTCTGGGATGAAAGATTTCTCTTTATTGTCCAAGAATGAAATATAAATAATGTGTAAGTACAGAAGTTGATGATTTTCTGCATAGAATGGACAGAGATCAGGCATCATGGCTCAGTGGTTAGCACTGCTGTCTCACAGCGCCAGGGATCTGGGTTTGATTCCACTTCCCAGGCGACTGTCTGTGTGGAGTTTACACATTCTCCCTGTGTCTCTGTGTGTTTGCTCCCACAGTCCAGAGATGGGAAATATTGGGTGGGGGATGGGTCTGTGTGTGATGCCCTTCGGAGAGTTGATGTGGACTTGTTGGGCCGAATGGCCTGGTTTCACATTGTAGGGATTCTATGTGGAAAAGAGCTGGGGCCAAGTGTCAGACATAATTCTGCTTAGCTGGCTTAATACTGATGTTGTTCAAGTAAACACAAATTTAATATGCATGCCTAAGTCCCATGCTCTGCGTAGGAAAGTTAATCCCAACAACCTAATTTTACCATATAATGGCTATTAAATTTCTAGTTAGTATCTTGTGCAAAGAACAAATTATATCTCCCTGTAAGTGTTACTACACTAGCAAGTTCTCAATTTCTCAGCTTCGAAGGAAGCCAGTATATTGCTGGCAAAGATCACATGTACCAACCTTTCCTAACACAAGTGAGATATCCCACAGGGAGTCCAAGTGATGGAATCAACCCCAAAGAAAGGCGTTGAAAAAATGTCACTGGGCTTGATGTTAATTCTGTTTTCTCTCCACAAATATGGCCAGACCTGCTGAGTTTCTCCAGCAGTTTCTGTTTTGTTTCAGATCTCCAGCACCTGCAGTTCTTTGTTTTATTTATCCCAAAGAAATGTGGGCAGGAAGAGGCTCAGATGGAGTCAGTGATGGGGAGGGAGAGGTAGAGGCTGTGTGATGGTGGGTGGTGTTTTGTTTACACAGACCCCATAATGGTATACAGTTGCCAGATATTCCAGTGTTTGAAACAGCTGTGAACCTGAGATAAGCTTCTGTGCCTGGCCGGTGATTCCATCGTTTCTGTCAGGATCGACATCGGATAGCATCTGCTGCTGCAATTCTGCTCTCATCACCTTCACAAACCTTCAAAGCCTTTATAAGTTTGCTGATTCAGGCCTTAAAATGTCACGACGCTGACCTTTTAAACAGTTTTTTTTGCTCATAAACAGTGACTGACAATGGAGCAAGAAATTAGGTCATTGCAACATCACATTGTGACTATCAGCAGTTATGTAAACAGTTGCACACTTTTCAAGTGCTGTCAATGGCCTTGAGGGCAATATGTGACAACCAATTTTTTTTTGCACTGCTAGTGATTGCTATATGATTAGTTGCAGTAGACAAACCTGTCTCTTAAATTTTAAATGCTTCCTGATGCCCTTAACAATACTGGGATTTTGGAATATTTATGTATTTCTTGTAACTAACATTGCTAAAGGACAAATTGCATGTTATCCTCAGCACACTGTCTCATGATAAATAATAGACTCACCAATTTGAATAATTATGTTAGAAACCTGGCCTGATTGTACTGCTAATTCTGTCAGGTTTGGAAAGAGGGTCACAATGTAGCTGAATGGATCCAATACTTAAAAATGAAAAGACCTTGGTTATTCACCCCATTCATGCCTCTCATGATCTCATGAGAGAATTTCAGCAAGAATTTCCAAAGTTGTTCAAACATTTAAGCAAACTAAAGCAGTGGTGTTACATTACTTTGAAAGGAGATACTAAACCCGTCTGCTTGTATGCACTCAGAAAAATTCCTCAAACTTTGACGAGAAAAGTAAAATCTTAGACAGCATGATTGCCTTGATCAGTGCATTGAATGTAGGAGTTGGGACATCATGTTATGGCTATACAGGACATTGGTGAGGCCACTTTCAGAATACTGCATTCAGTTCTGGTCTCACTGCTATAGGAAAGATGTTGTTAAACTGGAAAAGGTTTGGAAAGGTTTTACAAGATGTTGCTAGAATTGGAGTGTTTGATGTATAGGGAGATGCTGAAAGGCTGGTGATTTTTTCTCTGGAGCGTCACAGGCTGAGGGGTGATCTGATAGAGATTTATAAAATCATGAGAGGCATGAATGGGGTGAATAGCCAAGGTCTTTTTCCCAGGGTAGGGGAGTCTAAAACTAGAGATCATAGGTTTAAGGTGAGAGGGGAAAAATTTAAAAGGGACCTGAGAGGCAACTTTTTCACGCAGAGGTAGAGTATGTATGGAATGAGTTGCCAGAGGAAGTGGTGGAGACAGGTACAATTACAAGATTTTAAAGGCATCTGAATGGGTACATGAATAGGTAGGATTTAGAGGGATATGGGATAAATGCTGGCAAATGGGATTAGATCAGTAGACAAGTTGTATCGAAGCACTGTTTCTGTGCTGTATGACTCTATGATTTTATGTTTGAAAGTAAAGCAAAATAAAACGAAGAACTGCAGATGCTGAAAATCTGAAACAAAAACATTGCTGGAGAAACTCAGGAAATCTGGCAATGGTTGAAATTACGGTCGTATCACCAGTGATAACATTGACACAATGGTGCTAAGGCTTAGTAACTTCCCCACTGGAGACCTAAGGTTGTGTATGGATCCCACTTAGTTAAACAAATCATTTAGGAAGGAAATTCATTCCACTTTATCTGTTGATAGCTTGGAGAAATTGGAAACAAAGCTCATGGCCACAAGCTTCACCATTTAAGCAAAGACAGATCAGGGATGCATGGCTTGAGGGATGATGTAGAAGGAAGAGGTTTAGATTTTTGGGAAATTTGAATCATTTTTGAGAAAGGAGAAAGCTGTTCAGAAGAGATAGGCTTTGCCTGAGCAGAAGAGGAACTTATCTCCTGGCAGAGAGAGTAAATAGTGTAGTGGGGGTGGTTTTAAACCCCCAGAGTAAGGCAGAGGAGTGGGTTGAAAAATGGGCCTAGTTCTGGAAGTACCAGAGAGGGCAAAAGAGAGAAGAGGGGTAAAGGAAGTGAGGGAAGGCTTGAGTATTGACAGTGAGCAAAGAAATGATTGCCTTCCAGTGGTTAAGAAAGAGATAAGAGCAGGTTAAATTGTTGTATGTAAATGCAAGGAGAATAGTGAACAAAATTGGGGAACTGGAACCAGAAATTGCTCTCGGGGTTAGGACATAATAACATTGAGAGAAACGTAGCTCAAGCCAGAACAGGACTGGATACTTAACATCCTGAGTTTAAGGTTGGTAAGAAGGGAGAAGGTATAGCAGTCTTGGTCAAGGGTCATATCATTGCCCTTGAATTAGAATCTATATGTTTAGAGTTAAGAAATAGAAAGGGAGCAGTGACTTTTATGGGTTTTTATTATCGCCCTCCAAGTAGTGGGGAGGAAATTGAAAGCATTTGTAGGCAGATTATGGAAATCTGTAGGACAAGTAGAGTTCTGATAGTTGGTGATTTAAAATACCCTTAGGTAGACTAGGAAAATGGTAGAACGTGGGGCATGGAAGGGGAGAAATTCCTACAATGTGCGCACAGGAGAACATTTCCAGTCCTATCAGGGAGACGGCTGTGCTGTTGTTTAAGAAAGGGGCAAAGGATAATCCATGAAACTACAGACCTGTGAGCTTGACATCAGGAGTGGGAAAATTGATGGAGACCATCAGACAGGAAAAGGTAAATATGCATTTGAAGAAAGATAAGTTAATACAAAACAGTCAACATGGCTTTGTCAAGGGCAGGTCATGTTTGAGAAATGTAATTGAGTTCTTTGATGAAGTGACACAGGGAGTAGATGAGGGTAGTGCTGTGGATGTTGCATACTTAGACTTTTGGAAAACATTTGATACAGTACCACATGGCAAGTTGATCAGCAAATTAGAACTGTCTGGGATTGATGGGTCCTTGGCAGCATGGATTAGAAGTTAGCTAAAGGATCAGAAAGAGAGGGCGGGCATTTCTCAGAACGGAGAAGAGTTGGAAGTGGTGTTCTTTAGGAATTGGTGTTGGGACCCTTGCTCTCCCTAATTTTATAAACGATTTGGAGTTGGGTTTTGAGGGAAAATCTCCAAATTTGCAAATGGTACTAAGCTAGGGAGAATAGTGAATTGTGAGGATGATGTTGAGCAATTTCAGAGGGATATTGACAAGTTGGCCAAATAGGCAAACACCTAACAGATGAATTTCAATACAGAGAAATGTGAGATAATGCATTTTGGTTGGAGAAACATGGAGAGACAATACAGGATCAATGGTACAACTTTGAGGGGAGCACAGGAGCACAGAGACCTTGGGGTTCACATACATGACTCTCTAAAGGTGGCCAAACAAATTGAAACAGTTATTAAGAAGGTTTATATGCTCCTTGGATTTATTAAAAGAGGCATAGAGAATAAAAGCAAGGAAGTGATGCTGCACCTCTACAAATTATTCGTCACATTACATTTTGAGTATTGTATTCAGTTCTGGGCACCTTATTTAAACAAGGATGTAAAGCCCTGGAGATAGTTCAAATGAGATTTATTGGAATGATGCCAGGAATGAAGGATTTTAGACAGAAGGAAAGATTAGAGAGATTGGGCTTATTCTTCTTGGAGCTGAAAAAGATTAAAAGGCGACTTTATTGAGGTGTTCAAAATTAGGAACAATTTTGACAGGGTAAAGAAGGATATTCTATTGCCACTAGTCAGTATTTCAGTAACTAGGAGTCACAACTTCAGGATTGTCAGCGAGAGAGCTAGGATTGAAACGTGGAGAAACTTATTTACTCAGGGAGTTGTTAGGATTTGGAATGTGCTGCCTGGGGGCAGTAGGAGGTTTCAAAGGAGAGGTGGATATATATTTGAAAAGAATGAGGTTAGATGACAACAGAGATAGGGCTGGAAAGTGGGACTAGCAGAGTAGCTCTTTTGGGAGCCGGCATAGACACAATGGGTCGAATAGTCTCCTTCTGTACTGTAAAATTCTATGACACTATATGCATTATGCACTGTTTGAAATTGCACGTGTGCAGATTTTGGATATGGGGGGAATGCGTTGCGATGTAGTGGGGATAGCAGAGGTTGTGAGGACCCTGGAAGGGGTGGGGGTGAGATCAGGATCTGGGGAAGAACTGGAGAGGAAGGCTGTGAGGGACAGAGCTGGAGGAAGGAGCATGGAGGAGATTCAAAGTGGGAGGGTCCAGGGCCCTCCTTGTCATTGTTCTCGCCCCCAACTCTACCCCCTCCCTTCCACTGGGATCTCCTTCTGTTTCCTTGCCACTGCAGGGATTTATCCAGTCGCGCACACTGTCTCCCCACCACTCATTCTGGGAAGAGGTCCATGCTCCTCATCTTACGCACTTCTGTCAGATTCCCCCTACCACAAGCTTCTTTTCTCCAACCCAAACTTATTGAGTATTTTTCAGAGCTGATATGTTCCATCCCAGGCAACATCCTGGTGAATTTCCCTTGCACCCCATTAGAATCGTATACTTCCTCCAGAACTGCATACAGTTATCCAGCTATGGCCTAACCAAAGATTCAGTACAGCTCAGATATGACCTCTCTGCTGTTATAATCTATACATTGACAGATATTGATACGCATCCTGTATGCCTTCTTAACTATCCTATTAACCCGTTCTGCCATCTTCAGGGATCTGTGGACAAGCATCCCAAGATACTTCTGTTCCTCTGAGCTCCCTAGTGTCTTGCCATTTATTGAGAACGCTCCACATAGGACTTTGTCAGACAGTCATTTCACTCTGGTCCAAATGCATCTTCTGGCTGTGGCAGTCCTCCTTTAAAAAGCACACATTGGAATGAAAAGTTCAATATGTCTTTAAGTGTTTCAGGTTCTGATCCATCCTCTTGACAGACAGCTATATTTATACTGTATCAGACTGGGTATGGAATGGCACAACTGTTCCAGATGTAATACAAGATTAGTGCTGAATTCAGGTGAACCAGATCAACATGTCCCATTGAAGTTGTATATTGTTTCAACCTGAGATTTGGACTTTTTGGGGGGTGTTGCAGTGGTGAGAATGGGGATAAGTGATAATGGTAATAATGATGTTTATAATGACATTAATCATTACAAATAATACGCAAAATATCTACAGATATAAATTAGTTATAATATAATGCAGATAAAATTGAACTAATAATCCTTGTGCACATTCTTCGTGACATTTCCATTGAGCCTTTGTCCTAGTGCTCTAATGCAGTGATAACTCCTAATGATTGCAAAATGAATGTTAAAAGCTTGCTGAAGTGGGGGATAGCAGATGTCAATGCATCCATGAGCCAGTTCTGATGCAAAGTAAAATGTTGTGTGCAGTAGATTTTTTTTTTCCGATGTACATTAGCCAACTGGCTTATTTATTGACACAGAACGATATATGTGCTGTACCTTCCAGTCTCCTCCATGACCACACATGTTCATAGCTTAGCAGGAATATTAATTGCATGACTTCAGCCTGAAGTTTCACTGCAGTATATAGGCATGTTAGAGTTGCTTGTGCTCCAACAGAAGCTTGGTCATCGTTTTTGACACCATTTGAATGTTGATGAAGATGATAATCTGTTTAATGCTAAAAAGATTCATCTCCAATCTCTGTCCCATGCTATATGCCAAATTGTTAATGCAGGCCACCTGGCAAGCTTTCAAAGTGCCATGCATTTCGGTGTTTATGTCCATCTGCCACCTTATGTAGCCTAGCCCATCACGGTTCCCATTAGAGTCTTCTGCAGCAGGACTAGGATATGATGTCACCTAACAGAGTCATAGAGATCTACAGCACAGAAAAATGCCCTTCAGCCTACCTCATCACGCTGCTCAAAATTAACCACCTGACTATTCTAATCCCATTTTCCAGCACTTGGCCCTAACCTTGTATGCCTTGGCATTGCAAGTGCACATCTAAACACTTCTTCAATGTTATGAGGATTCCTGCCTCTACCACCCTTACAGCCAGTAGTTCCAGATTCCCACCATCTACTGGGAGAACAAATTTTCTTCAAATCTTCTCTAAACCTCCTTTTCTTTATCTTAAATCTATTCCCCCTAGTCATTGATCCTTTCATCAAGGGGAAATGTTTCTTCCTGTTTACCCTACCTATGCCCTTAAAGTTTTATACATTTCAATCACGTCCCCTCTCAGTCTCCTCTTCTCTATGGAAAACAACTTCAAATCTATCTAGCCTCTCTTCATAACTGAAAATCTCCAACCAAATCAACATCCTGGGAAATCTCCTCTGGATCCTCTCCAGTGCTACCTCATCTCTCCTATAATGTGGATTCCAGAACTGCATACAATACTTTAGCAATGGCCTTCTGGCAGATTGTAACCTATCTACCATCTTACCCTTTGCAGTTGTCTCCTCTGTTCTATCCTCTAAAATACTTTACCATCAGTATCTGAGCTGGTCACTATGACAATCATACGTGTGACAGTTTTTCTTCATCTTCAATGGCTTCTTGCTGTCTCTCCACTGTCTGGACAAATTCCAGTTCTTGTGTCTTATTTATGGAAAAAGATCAAGGGTCGGAATTTGGTGAGAGAAGGGGCCAAAATGAGAATCGTGCCTACACTTGCAGTTTTTTAGCCAGAAGACATATGGGGGAGATTGCATGAGAAAAGGAGGATCTCAGCAGCAAAGGCTGTCCCCATTGTGAGCAGCACTTTCTTCTCCATAGCTCTCGAATACGCAGATGCATTTACCCCTCTAGTCACTTCTTTGTGCGTCCTATTTGAACTATCTCCTCCTGCAAGAAAAAGGGTGTCAATCCAAGTTGTGAAGCATATTTGGGTGAAGTAACAGTAGTGGTTCAATAGTTTGCAGTGTGTGTGTCTGTTAACGTTTATGGATATAAAACTTGCGGATTTTCAGAAACAGACAAGGTTGTGATGGTTACTAACAAAAGCTGGAGGGTTGTGTCTGTCACTGTCATAGGTGTGATCTTTGTCTAATTAGGCATAGAGTATCGCAAACTGCAAGGTCACTGTAGTTAAACCTGATCATCTTCATGGATGGGAATGTTGGGCTTGGACGGGGAGGAATTTGTTAAGTGTGTTCAAGAAAATTTTCTTATTCAATATGTGGATGTACCTAATAGAGAAGGAGCAAAATTCGACTTTGTCTTGGGAAATGAGGCAGGGCAAGTGACTGAGGTGTTAGTGGGGGAGCTCTTTGGAACCAGTGATCATAATTCAATTAGTTTTAACATAGTTATGGAAAAGGATAGGCCTGATCGGAAAGCTATATTTTAAAATGGAGTAAGGCCAATTTTGATGGCATTGGACAGGAACTATCAAAAGTTGATTGGGGGAGGCTGTTCACAGGTAAAGGGACATCTGGCATGTTGGATGCTTTCAAAAGTGAGATGGGGAAAGAGCAAGGCTGGCAGGAGTGGGGAGCTAGAGATAGTGAGGCTCTGGTCAAGAATATGAAGGAGGCATATGTCAGGTATAGACAGTTGGGATAAAGTGAATGCCTGCAAGTGGAGAGATTCCTATCAAGCCCAGTCATTACTAAATCTTCTCAAACAAGATTTGAAATCTCATCACCACATTCATTTACTGTACACCTTATGTTTTTCTTTCATGGGATATGGGCATCACTAGCTGGGCCAACACTTATTGCCCATCACTAGTTGCCCTTGAGAAGGTGGTTGTGAGCTACCTTCTTGAATCACTGCAGTCCATTTTCTGTAGCTAGACCCACAGTGCTATTAGAGAGGGAATGCTAGGACTTTGACCTAGCGACACTGAGGAATATTTTCAAGTCAGGTTGGAGAGTGGCTTGGAGGGGAACTTGTAGATGGTGTTGTTCCCATATACCAGCTGCCCTGTCCTTCTAGATGGTAGCAGACGTGTGTTTGGAAGGTGCAGTCTAAGGAGCTTTGGTATATTCTTGCAGTCCATCCTGCACATGACACACACTGCGTGCTACTGAATGTTGGTGGTGCAGGGACTGAATGGCATCACAGTCATATTCAAGCAGGCTGCTTTGTCCTGATGGTGTCAAGCTTTTGATGGTGGACACGCTTTGGAGTCGGGAGGTGCGTTACTCACTGCAGTATTCCTAGACTCTGACCTGCTTTTGTAGCCAGGATATTTATATGGTAACCGCCAGGAAGATTGTGGTGGGGGAATCAGTGATGATAATGCCACTGAAAGTTAAGAGGTTATGGTTAGAAAACTCTGGCTTTCGCTGGATTATTGTTATTATTTCTTGTTCTTAAAATCTTTGCATAAAACTTCAGCAGCCACGATCATTCCTTCTTTAATTACTTTACCATCTGGGAATAATTTCTTGTGTTTTGCCAAAAAATGAAAAATGTGAATTATTGCTTCAGTTTTTCAGTTTTTCATCTCAAATAAAGATGACTATTGAGGTTTCAAAATGATCTTAAGCTCATTAACTTTTTTTGTCAAAAGCATGCTGTTCAAGGGAAATCGATCTTTGAATTTACTTTGCATCACTGTGTGGTGTCATTCTGAATTTCACTTTTTACCTAATAATAGACTTTGATGACACATAAGGCAAACATTCATCTTTTATGGTTGTAAACAGAGATCCATTTTCCCTTGCTGTGCAGAGATTGGACATTTTTGGTTTCTTTTTAGATGGTCCAGATTCATCACATAACATTACAGCTTCGCCTCGTAGCTCATGACTTCATTCTGCCACCGGTCACACTGAAAATATGCCTCTGGATCCATGCCTCTGATACGTCCAGAACGTTACAGACTGCTTTTAAGTGTGGAAGCATGGGAGGCCATTTAGGTGGTTACAGTCATAGAGCATGGAAATAGACCCTTTGGTCCAATTTGTCCACACTGTCCAGACATCCCAATCTAACCTAATCCCATTTGCCAGCATTTGACTCATATCCCTCTAAAACCCTCCCTATTCATATTCCGACCCAGATATCTTTTAAATGTTGTAATTGTACCTGCATTAACCACTTGGCAGTTATTCCACACATGAACCACTCTGTGTAAAAATGTTGCCCTCATGTCCTTTTAACAACTTTCCCCTCTTACCTTAGATATATACACCCTAGTTTTGAACTGCCCTACCCTAGGGAAATTACCCTTGCTATTCACTTTATCTATGCCCCTCATGATTTGATAAACCTCTATAAGGTCAACCCTCAGCCTCCAAAGTTCCAGGGAAGAAAATTCCCAGCCTATTCGGCCTCTCCCTATAACTCAAACTCTTCAGTCCTGGCAATATTCTTGAAAATCTTTTCTGCACCCTCTCAAGTTTAACAACATCCTTCTTATAGGAGGACAACCAGAACCGTACGCAATATTCTAAAAATGCGAAGAAGAACCAAATCTACAGATAAGCAGAGAATGGGCAGAGCAACAGGACTGGCTTTGTACTTGAGCCTGTGCTGTTGGCAATACCCTGCATCGCAAACCAACCAACTGAGCTAACTGACCCCCAACTACCTCTTAAAAGTGAAGTATTCAACTGTCTAATAAGTTTTACAGGCATGTGGTACAACTGTTAAAACACTGGTAAGGTGGTGCAAAGCACCAGTGTTGCACATTGATCAAAGTAAAGTCCCTTGTCTATAGAATCATAGAATCCTATACTACAAAAGGAGGCCATTCGGTCCATTGAGTCCACAGCAATCCTCTGAAGAGCATCCTACCTAGACCCCTATAGTATCCCCGTAACCCCACATTTAACATGGTTACTCCATCCAGCCTATGCATCCTTGAACACAATGGACAATTTTAGCATGACCAATCCACCTAAACAGCAAGTCTTTGGACTGTGGGAGGTAACCAGAGCACCTGGAGGAAACCCACACGGACTGCAAACAGATCTAGCAACTCCAGACTGGGCATCCATGAGGCATTGTAGGCCATCACTAGCAGAAGAATTGTGGTCTAGCACAATCTGTAACCTCATGGCCTGGCATATCCTTCTTGTAACATCAAGCCAGAGAATCAACTCTGTTTCAATGACAAGTGCAGGAGAGCATGATAGGAGGAGCATAACTAAAAATGTGGTGTCAAACTGGTGAAGCTATCAAATAGGATTTCTTGCATGGCAAACAGCATACGAGGCAAGTGATACACAGAACTAAGTGATCCCGCAAAAACGAATCAGATCTAAGTCTGCAGTCCTGAAGTCATGAATCCAGTCATGAATGGCGGTAGACAATTAAATAGCTCGTTGGATGAGGAGACTCCACAAATATTCTCCATCCTCAATGATGGAAGAGCCCATCACATCAGTGCAAAAGATTCACAGCAATCTTCAGCCAGAAGTGCCAAGTTGACCCATTTCAGCCTCCTCCAGTGGCCCAATTTGATTCATTCCATGTGATATCAAGAAACAATTGGATACTGCAAAGAATATGGACCTGGACAACATTCCAGCAATAGTACTGAAGACTTGTGCTCCAGAACTTGCCTCTCCCTTAGCCAAGCTCTTCCAGTACAGTTAAAGCAGTGGCATTTACCAAACAATTTGGAAAGTTTTCCAGCTATGGCCTGTAGACAAAAATCAGGACACATCCAACCTGGCGAATTACTGCTTCATCAGGCTACTGTCAATCATCAGTGAAGTGATAGAAGGTACCATCAACAGTGCTATCAAGCAGCACCTGCTCACTGATGTCCAGTTTGGGTTCTGGCAGAGCCACTCCTGACCTTATTGCAGTCTTGGTTCAAACATGGACAAAAGAGCTGAATTCAAGAGGTGAGTGACAGCTGTAGACATTAAGGCCACATTTGACCACATTTGGCATCAAGGAGCCCTAGATAAACTAGAATCATTGCATATTGGGGGCAAACTCTCCACTGGTTAAAGTCATAACTGGCCCATAGGAAGATGGTTGTGGTTGTTGAAGGTCAGTCATGTCAACTCCAGGACATCTGATGCTTCATCAATGATCTTCCCTCCTTCATAAGGTCAGAAGTGGGAACGTTTGCTGATAATTGCACAACGTTCAACACTATTTGTGACTTCCTCAGATACTTTAGCAGTCTACTTTCAAATGCAACTAGACCTGGACAATATCCAGGCTTGGGCTAATTAGTGGCAAGTAAGACTTGCACCACACAAACGCAAAAAACATCTCCAAAAAGGGGCAATCAAACCACCACTCTTTGATATTCAGTGATGTTACCATCACTGTCTCCTGCTAACAACGTTCTGGTGTTGCTATTGACCAGAAACTCAGCTGGACTTACCGTATAAACACAATGGCTACAAGAGGCCAGGAATACTGTGGTGAGTAGCTCATCTCCTGACTCCCAAAAGCCTGTCCACCATCCATAAGGTATAAGTCAGGAGCATGATTGAATATTCCCCATTTCCATGGAAGGGATGCAGTTCCAGCAACACACAAGGACAAAGCAGCCCACTTGGCACCACATTTACAAGCATTCATTCCCTCCATCACTGACACTTAGTAGCAGCAGTGTGTACAATCTACAAGATGCACTGCAAAAATCCACCAAAAATCCTTAGATGGCACCTTCTCAACCTATGACCACTTCCATAGAGAAGGAAAATGGCAATGAATACATGGGAACACCACTACCTGCAAGGTCCCTTCCAAGCCACTCACCATCCTGACTTGGAAGTATGTCACCATTCCTTCACTGACGCTGGGACAAAATCCTGGAATTCCCTTCCTAAGGGCATGTGGGTCAACCTACAATACGTGGGCTGCAGCAGTTCAAGAAGGCTGCTCACCACCACCTTCTCAAGGGACAGGCAATATATGCTGGCTGGCCAGCAATGCCCATATCCCATGAGCAAATAGAAAAAAAGGATCATTAAACCTGTAGCAACATCATTCCAGATCCTTGTGAGTTCACTGCTTGCATCAATCACGGCAACTAACTGCTCCCAATTCCATTACCTAATGACCCGCTGTTTTGGGGGATGTAACTACAGCTTGTTTTGTGCTGGATCCTCCCAGCCAGCCGGCTTGTGTAGTTACCACTGCAGCGTTTTTATGTAGCTTATTGCCTGCGGTGTTTTGTCGAACCCCCAGTGACGACAGTGGACGAGGGTACCCTTGTCTTGTCTGGCTGTTTGGTCTGCTCTCAACTGGTTACCCTGTATGGAGTGCTGGTTTTGAGTAGGTTTTTCAGTCAGAGGTACAGGCCTTACTCGATCATCTGCAGGCTATTACAACCTGAGAAAAGTTACGAGATGGCTGTCGACCCATGTGGGTCATTGCGCTGCGCACTCGTGGTGCCATTAAAAAAAGCAGAATGGTTGACTTTAATCTCCCAGATTCCGGATGGGCCAGGAACTGGATAAAAAACCGCCCCACAAGTTCACTAGTGGTGCTATCTTGTGCAAAGTTTTGTAGTCACAACACGAGTATGACATCCATCTCAACACAGATGGATGAATTGAGATAACAAGGCCAAGCAGCATCAGAAGAGCAGGAAGGCTGATGTTTCGGGTCTGGACCCTTCTTTAGAAAAATTGAGGCCCATTGTTCCTTACCCTATTTTGATTCCCAGATGCAAGCTAACAGGGTCAGGTAGTAGGGAAGAAAATGTTGATAATTTAGCTGTAAAGGCAGCTGAGCAGTTAGCCCTTCCAGAGTGCAGAGATAGTGAAAGTGGAGACAAACTCAGTGATCGAAGGGTCATTCAACCATCCCAAGAGAAGTGTGATCGAGTTGAGATAGTGCTTCAGTATCCTATAGATATGTTTTTCTGTAATAACTGTCAGCATTCATGCCGTATAACGGGGGCATTTCGTTCACATGTTAAGATAATACATGGTGTTAAAGCAATTTGGATGAGGTGTTCTAAGTGTGGAAAGTTTGGTGAATATCATGCAATTGCCTGCCAGTATTTGAAGTGTAAGGGAAAAACTAGAGGGAACGTTGGGGTGGTGTTTGAATGTTCGTTGTGCGAGTTGAAGTTTAGTATCAGGATAGGTCTGGGACAGCGTGAAAGCCATAGGCATGCCGCGTTAAGGAATCAGAAATGGATAGAGAATACTAGGAAGGAAGGGGATGAGAAAAATATAGGTAGGAGGAAGGGGACTTGGACAAAGGAAGAGATCAAATTATTGCTTCAGTTAGTGGAGGTGCATAAGGGTGACAAACAGATTAATAAAAAGATGGCGAGCCTTTTAACGTCTAAAACACCAAAACAGACCTCTGACAAGCGGAGAGCCCTTCTTAAGAGAATAGTAAGGCTAAGGCGGCAGTAGTTCCTGGAGATTCCCAAAAAGAGGGGTCAGATGGAGAGATTGGGGATAAGGAAGTATTAGATCAGGGATTTGTGCAATTAGCGCATGAAAGATTATGTTCCCAGGAATTACAGCGGTATACTATAGGGGAATTGTTATGTAAGGCTGAGGAATGTCACAATATTAGACCAGGAATTTTCGAAGCAGAGATTATGCTTGGTTGACTCCATCACAGATAGATTGTTGAGGAGGAAGGGAACTGGGCAGGGTGAAGGTAATAATAAGTTTAGTAAGGGAAATATAAGGGAGGATGGTAATCATCATGGGAAAGATAGATTGAAAAAGAAGAATAGGGCTAGGAATGGAAATGGGGCACAAAGAAGATATGTGGGGAGGAAATCATGTTTTTGAACAGCTCAAATGCTGTTTAGAACCAATAGGGGCAGCTTGCGAGGGAATTGATAGGGGCGCCTTCTAATTGTTTATGCATCCTTAGTAAGGAAGAGCTGCAATTAGTATTTAAAGAAAAACTCTCTGTGCCCAATGACAAGTTTGCACCCTACAAGGGAGTCACTCGATTTGAACATTTGATGGACCCAGTCATTAGGGAAGAGGTAGATGAGGCTGTCGGGAAGACAGACCCGAAAACAGCTGTCGGACCTGATGGTTTGGGATTTAAAGATGTCCAGGAAATCCATCGGAAGGATATCATTTGACTTCCACGATTGTTTACCTTGTGGGTTAAAGTTTGTGCAATCCTGGATGTTCTAAAGTTTAGCAGAATAGTTTTGCTACTGAAGTCAGACAATAAAGATAGTTTGAAAGTTATTGACATCAGGTGACCCATTACTATTGGGCCAATCCTGCTTCACATTTTCACTAGAATTTTGGCGAAGTGGCTTGGCAGTGTAGTGAAGCTAAATCTGAGGCAAAAGGGCTTCCTGGTAGCATCTTCTGGATGTAATAACAATACAATAATTCTCCAGAATATCATAAAGGGAGCTAAGAAGAGTGGACGGATTTGGCAGTTGTCTTTGTTGATTTGGTGAAAGCGTTTAACTCGGTTGGGCACAAGTTGCTTGCCGAGGCCTTAGAAAGAGTATCCCTCCTGAAAGAGTTCATTAAACTAGTAGTAAACTTATATACAAACAATTTGAGGGTAGTCAAGGGATATAATTACAAGATGGATTCTATATCAGTAAGATGTGGTGTTAAACAAGGTGATCCTCTGTCTCCCATTTTGTTTAATATTGCTATGAATCCTTTGAAAGGCACCCTGGAGGAAACCGGATCAGGAGTGATGATGGACCTGGAAGGAAAGCCTGTCCAGTGCACGGCTCTGGTGTTCATGGATGACATTGCGCTGGTGAGTGGATCATACGTGGAGATGGCTAAAAATCTGAAAGTTGTTCAACGCTTTTGCAATAATACTGGTCTCACAATTAATGTTAAGAAGACCAAGGGTTTCCATTTTGAATGCAAGGATAAAACATTCTTGTATTATTGTTTAAGAGAATGGAGGTTCCGGGGGAGTGTTGTCCAATATATTGTCCCAGGTGAAATGGAGAGATATCTTGGCGCTCCAGTGGATCCATGGATAGGAGTTAAGTTGGCTGATTAGGAAAGTAAGCTTAAAGGATGGGCAGAGAATCTGAAAAGATAAACTCTCCGCCCGATGCAGAAGGTTGAGATCTTCCAGATCTATTTTATTCCCAGGTTGCACTATCATTTGGTTTTGGCTGAGGCATCCCAGAGCATTTTACATAGTTTGGATTCTTTTATCCGTGGTTTTATTAAGGAAATTTTACATCTACGTGTTTGTACATCTGACGGGATTTTATATGCTCACAATAGAAATGGTGGGTTGGGGATTTCGTGTTTGGAGGTGCAAGTCCCGATGGCTGTTTTGAGAAAGCGCGTGGCACTGGAACAATCTGAAAGTAAGGCCATCCAGGCATCATTTCAGTTTTGTAAAGAGCGTAATGTGAGTGTGATAATGGAACTGATGAAACTGAAGGCGATATGAGAAATTTGATCTCCGGGAAAGGTTGCTTTAGAACTCAAAAGAGAAATGGATATTGAGGAGAGGAGAGAGCTGGTAAACATGTTGAGCTCGAACTATAGTGATTGGAGGGGAACAGGATGGCAGAGATGGATGTCTTTACAGTGTCAAGGATTAGGTGTGAGATATTTTAAGAATGATAAGCTATTAAATGTGTGGACCAAAATGGCAACCACTATGAAGATCTCGAATTTGATCAATACCTTGTTGCGTGCAACATATATCCAACCAGAACGATGTTGATGCAGAGGAGACCTCTCAGCATTAAGATGTGCCAAAGATGTGATGCTTCATTGGAGACGCTGCCACACATTTCTGGATGGTGTCCAACTGTGAAGAATGTTCGGATAAAAAGGCACAACAAGATTGTTGAGAGATCATACCAGTACGTGGGGAAATTTGGTTGGAAGACTTTTGTAGAACCTTGGCTAAAAGACAATGTTGGGAAATTTTGGAAGCCGGACTTGATGTTTCAAAAAGATTTGGCGGTTTTGTAGCTGATGTTACGGTGAGGTTTGAAAATGAGGAGGAGGAGGCTTTGGAAAAGGCCTGAGTTGAGAAGACAGCCAAATATAAGCATTTATTAGATAGATTAGGGAATTGGTGAAGGGAGATGTGCCGTTGTTCTACGGCTTTGTGATTGTTGCGAGAGGGAAGTGGATGAAAACGAATAATAAATTGCTGGAGTGTCTTGGGACACAGAAGTTCCGGTTTCTTGCCCAGGAAATATCTCGTTTAACAGTCTCATTAACTCTTGAAATGTTGCAAATCTTCAGTGATTGATGAAGGATTCGGTGGAATCTGGTTTTGCTCTGTGGACAATTTTAATGCTTGCATACATTAGTGTGTTATTAGTTTTATAATTATTTTAGTATGTGTGCTTTAGGTTTTAGCATATTTTTTATTGGGGTTTTAATTAATAAAGTTATTTGGTTCTAGTCACTTGTAAGGGTGGTGGGTAATGGTGTTTAATAAATAAATCTTCACGTATGCACATCAGAGGATGTTGTTTAGGTCTATACGCTAACTTATTGGTCATGTGACCCCGCTCACAGTTTCTGTGCTTGGTGTTTTCCTGTATGGTAGGAGGTTCCATTCCCCGTCTCTGTAAGATCTAGCTGGTTTAGTTATATAGAGCTGCGCGATGAGTGACGTTAAAACTCGTCAAGTGCACTGCTTACTTGCAGTGTTTCCAGATAGAAAGTATTTCCTCCAGCACCAAGTTTGCTTTAGTGAATCTTAAACAAGTTGTCTGTCCTGTTGCACGGTTGGTCTATATTCTCCCTGTTCAAAATATTAGACACTCCTACAGTTCCACTTCAATGCAGACTTTGTTTTCATGCAGTCATGCTTTGAATGATACTAACCTTGCATGACTTTGGATCCCCATTGAGGCATACTTCACTTAACAGTGTGGTTAGTGCTAGGCTGCACACAGCTATCATGTAAATCAGCAGGCAGCATGACGTTTGCATGCTGCCTGCATTGGAAGGAATGGGAACAAGGTAATTATGTATCATGACTCCTGTTCTGGTTTTCATGTGCTGTCAAAATTTGCCAACTCATCTTTTTGAGTAAAAATACTTCTCATAAAATGAGCAGGAAGTTATTGTGCAGAGTGCCATGTATCACTGCAAAACAAAAGTCCACCCGAATTGCACCTACTTCCTTCCTTCAATGTTTTCCACATCTACACTTGACTGTACAAGGCAGGTATGTTTATGTTTCAGGACCTCATACTGACAAGTTAAAAGCCATATTTCCCCACAGCCAATTTAAACACTGCATATTTTAAACACTTTTAATGATTCTTACTGGCAAAGCCTAGTCTGTCCCCTGTTAAAACAGGGCAAGTTTTTATGAGAATGATATTGGTCTTGCCTTCATTATGCTATTGCTCCAATGTCAAAAATTCTGATGGGAACTAAAGAAATGGATCACCTTTAGACTCTCAAGACATGGCTCATTTTTTGGCCTGTGAGAGTAGGCAGGCACAATCTTAAATTTAGAGCTCCCAGCTTCACTAATCCAAACTCTCCATGCCAGCCTTGCAGTGTCACCCCATCTAAAATTGCAGCCAGGATATCCACAAGGGGAATCATGTACATACAATGAATAAGACTGAAGCTTTGCACTATCTTTAACAAGAAAGGCTGAGCAATAATTCATCACTCTTCCAGAAGACTCCAACTTCACAAAAACTAATTTTCAGCCAATTTGCCTCACTTCACATGATATCTGACAGTAGCTGAGTGCACTTAATAAAGCATTGGTTTCACTTCTCTAATTTGACACCAAAATTGGTGGCATTGTAGACAGTGGAGATGGTTATTCAAGATTACAAAGAGATCTTGGTCAATGGCTGAGGAGTGGCAGGTGGAGTTTAACATGAATAAGTATGAGGTATTACATTTTGGACTTATACAATTAATGGTAGGGCCCTGGGTAGCGTTGTAGAACAGAGAGACCTAGGGTTTTCAGGTACATAATTCTTTGAAATTTATGTCACAGGTAGACAGGGTGGTTAAGAAGGCATTTAGTATGCTTACCTTCATTGCTCAGACCTTTGAGTAAAAGATTTGGCATATCATGTTGAGGTTGTACAGGACATTGGTGAGACCTCTCCTGAGTATTCTATGCAATTCTAGTAGCCCTCCTATAGGAAGGATATTAATAAATTGGAGACGGGTCAGAAAAGATTTACATGGAAGTTGCCAGGAATGGAGGGCTTGAGTTATAAAAATAGGCTGGATGGGATGGCACTTTTTTCACTGGAGCATAGGAGGTTGAGGAGTGACCTTATAGAGGTTTAAAAAATCATGAGGGACATAGATAAGGTGAATAACAAGGGTATTTTCCCTAGGGTGGGGGAGTTCAAAACTAGGGGGCATATTTCTAAGATGACAAGAGATGGGGACAACATTTTTACACAGAGAGTGGTTCATGTGTAAGAATGAAGTGGTGGGTGCAGGTACAATTACAACATTTAAAAGACGCTTGGATAAGTACATGAGTAAGAAAGGTTGGAGGGATTTGGGCCAAATACAGGCAAGTGGGATTAGTTTAGTTTGGAAATATGGTCGGCATGATTTAGTTGGACTGAAGGGCCTGTTTCCATGCTGTATGACTCTCTGAATCTAAAGCATCCTTAGTAAACGGGGTACCTGTCTAGTATATTCAAATGTTTATACTCTGACCCCATCTCCTCATGGGTTGTTCAGTAACAGACATCCCGTTGTAACAACCACAGATGTTTCACATAGATGTTCAAAGACCAGAACTGATAATTTGGAATCATTGAACCAAAATATTTAATTTTTGAAATATAACTAACTGTTGTATCAATTATGAATTCATTGTAGTTATACTGTTCACCACTAAAGGTAGTTTAACTGAATCTGAATTCTCAGCTCTCTTCCCTATGGCAAATAAGTTCACAAAAATCGAGTGAAAATATATGTTGCAAAGTGAATATGTTCAAATAGCCTTTTGTGGAATTGTTGCACATTTAGAATGAAAGGTCTGAACGTTTTTAATTTTTTGAAATTATGGTAAAATAGTAATCAAGAGAAATCAAGTTGCATAATATATTTTTCTGAGGTTAAGGGGCCATGCCCATAATGTATAA
Source organism: Rhincodon typus (assembly GCF_021869965.1). Lineage (NCBI taxonomy): Eukaryota > Metazoa > Chordata > Chondrichthyes > Orectolobiformes > Rhincodontidae > Rhincodon > Rhincodon typus. Next base: position 60,718,364 of record NC_063335.1, on the reverse strand, counting down.
TTTGTCCAAAACCGTAATGCTAGGAAGCTAAAATACAACATTTGCAGTTTGCAACATGATAACTATGGATGATAACTTTGGAGGCATAATTGCCACTGTCATTTGTAATTTTTATATCAAGATAATGTTGACTGAAATGAATTCAGAAAGTGTGGAGAAACTCAGCAGATCTGGTAGAATTTGTGGAGGGAGAAACAGTTTTTAAAATTTATATGTGGGACGTGGCCATCGCTGGTTACTTATTGCCATTCCTAGTTTCCCTTGAGAAGGTGTAGGTGAATTACTTTCCTGAACTGTTGCGGTCCATGTGCTTTCAGTAGATCTACAATGCTGTTAGGGAGGTGAATTCCAGGATTTTGGCCCAGCAACACTGGAATGGCAACATAATTCAAAGTCAGAATGGTGAGTACCGTGGTGGGGAACTTGGACATGTTATCCTTGTCCTTGTAGATGGTAGTGTTCATGGGTTTGAAAGGTGATGTCTGAGCATCTTTGGTGAATTTCTGCAGTACATTTTGTAGATGGTAGACACTGCTTTTGCTGAGCATCATTTTTGGATGAAGTGGATGTTTATGGGTGTGATACTAATCAAGCAGGTTACTTTTTCCTGGATGGTGTCAAGCTTCTTCAAGCTAGTTTTAAAAGACATGGTCTTATGCGCCTTCATCCTTATGAGAATGAAGCACCATTTAAAAAAAATTGTTTCATTATAAACATATCGTACACAACAAAACAAAACATATCAATTCCTTCTTCTCTTTCGCTTGCCCCCAACCCCATATACAAACCTACACAATCTTAGAATAAGCTAAAAGTTAAGAAATTCTAACATTTTATATACAGGCTAATGTAGCCACAATTATATTGTCTCTTCCATTGATGTGAACGTTTTTTGCGTTAAATGGTTGCATTAATCTGAATAGTGTCTCATTACAATTTTGAAAATTTTCAATAAAAATCTCATGCATTATGATAATTTTAAAATGGTATTCCCTTGTTTCCATGTTGAATATAGAATTCAAATTGCAAAAGAGCTCACAATGACCACAGAATCTCTTTTTTTCATAGAAGAGTACTTCTTCTAGTACTGGTTTAGTTTCTTGGAGAAGTACCCCACTCCTCATCTTGTACCAAGAAAGCACCCATATCCAATCATTTGCATCAAATGCCATTTTGAAAGTTCTGAAAAATCAGGGGTGTCCAGTACCAGTTCATTAAATTGCCTTTACCTTCTCAAGTGTTCCTGGACATTCTGTTGACTATGCTATGCTCTTTGTTAAAGCTACAGCTATTTTATCAAAATTACAGCAAACATTTGGTTTAATTTACATATTCCTAGAAGCCTCAAGATTTCTCATTTAGTTTTAGGAACAGAGAATTCTATTAAAGCTTTCACTTCTGCTGTTCTTGGCAACACCTGTCTTGTCTAACGAAATGTCCCAAGTAAGTCACTCTCGCTTTTGCATTTTCATTTTTGGCTTAATTTGTCATTATACCAGCCAACAGTAATTGTTTAAACATGCCTTCAAATAGTCTCTAATGCTCTTCTTAAGTGGTACTATAAACTATGACATCATCTAAGTACACTATGTAGTTATGAATTCTAGCTATAACTTGGTTCATAAGCTTCTGGAATATGGTTGGGGCATTCTTTAACATAAATACCATCACCTATCATTGCCTTAACTCATTTAGTGCAACAACATGGGAATTCTTTAGCTCTTGATGTTAATGGCACTTGCCAGTACCCCTTCACCAGATCAATCTTGGAAAGGAATGAAGCGCTGCCATTCCTTTCAATGCAAACTTCCAGTCATAGAATTGGGTATGAATCTGTTTTCAAAACCACGCTATAATTTCTATAATTTATACAAGGGCTACATTGGCGTTATTGATGAACTCAGCTGCTGTGATTAGGTTCAATCAAGTGGTTCTCTAGCATGTTTTAATATCTGTTTCCACCCAAGACTGTACTTCTGGGCTCAACCGATAAGGATGTTGCTTTATCAGTCCTGACTGTCTGACATTCGCATCATCTCTAGCTCACGTAGTACATCCAAATGTATATCTGCAGATTACCTTTATACTTACTCAGCAGTCATACAAGATCCTCTCATTGTCCTTTCTGTACATGTGAGAACACCGTTTTTAACTACCCATGGAGTGCTGTGTTATCTAGTCAAATTGTAGGAGCTTCACCTTGAGAACCATCTACCTCTTCTTTCACCTTGCCCTTATCTCTATCATCTTCCACTACTCTTTGTTCCTCTTTACCCTGCTCCCTATAATTATATCTTTTCAGCATGCTTACGTCACATAATTGATAAAGCAATTTCTTGGCTCCTGATCATGTGCCAATTTCAGAAACTCACAACAGGTATTGAATTTCTTGCTTTGAAATTACAGCCACCTTGGTAAATCCCTGTATTTAATAACAATTCTTTCTCCTTATAGTCCACAGTTTTTAAAGGCACAATAGTAAAAAGAAACAGTTCTTACAACAATTACCATTCTTTCACTGTTACTCTTTGCCTTCCAAACATTTCTAAAAGGGGAATTTCATCGGACAATATATGGGTGCAAGCATGGAATTGGACACCATAAAGGAAATTTGTACAAATTGGTTGAAAGTCTTGGAAGGTCTGTGCCAAGTGAAATGAGGAAGAAATTGGCTCAAAACTGATGAATGAATTTTCTTACGAGATTCTATAAATTTACCTCTGAATACAGCTCAATACCGAATATTGAGATGACCAGTTTAAATTGAGGTAACTTTTAGTTGGCTAATCTAGCATAAAGATTGAAAAAACACAAAGAGGATGCAAATCCACCTGCCCTCTTCAGCCTGCTTGAAACATACCTTATCTGCAGACAAAGTAGAAACCCATACAAATCCACTTCTGATCTGTTACATTCAGTGAACTATTACGCACAAGATGTTAAGAACAAAAAGCTGTGCTTTGAAACAATTGAAACTGTCATAATTTTAAAATTTCACTAGCAGTTGAAGCTTGAGGAAGTAATAATTATCATGATTTTGAAGTGATGAATAAAAATACTGAGTAATTTAAACTGTCATTAAGTCTTAGTTACAATTCTAATTCTGCTTATTACACATTATCCTCGTTCTCACTTTAAACTAAAATTTACGAGGTCATTGGTGATATTCATCCAACAAATGATCAAGTAAAGTTTAGCAGTACCTTCATCAATGCTGATCTTAGACCTAATTTCATGGTTTCTTATCAAGAAAGCCGTATGAATGTTTGATAACAAGGTGTAGAGCTGGATGAACACAGCAGGCCAAGCAGCATCAGAGGAGCAGGAAGGCTGATGTTTCGGGCCTAGACCCTTCTTCAGAAATGTTTGGCCTCGTTTGCTTGATTGAAAGATCTTTGTTTAACAATTAAAATTCAAACAAATGCAAAATTATTTCTAGGAACATGTGGGGGCTAGTAATATTCAATACTCACTTTGGAGGGATCTTGCAGAATAGTAGTAGTGCCCTTACCTCTCATCCAGGAAGACTGGGTTCCAGTCCCACCTGCTTCAGAGGTGTCTAATTACATCCCTGAACAGGTTGGTTGGAAAATATAAATAGTTAAATTGACGATTTCAGAAATATCATCAAATACTGAATAGGTATCTGACGGATGTAACACTTAAGGTAGAAGCTTCAGTAGAGTCATAAAGCTGTACAGCACGGAAACAGGTCCTTCGGTCCAACTCGTCCATGCAGACCGGATACCCTAAATTAATCTACTCCCATTTGCCAACATTTGGCCTGTATCCCACTAAACGCTTCCTATTCATGTACCCATCCAGATGCCTTTTAATTGTTGTAATTGTACTAGCCTCCATTACCTCCTCTGGCAATTCATTCCATACATGCACCACCCTCTGCATGAAAAAGTTGCCCCTTAGATTCCTTTTAAATCGTTCCTCTCTCACCTTAAATCCAGGGCCTCTAGTTTTGGACTCCCCTAGCCAGAGAAAAAGATCTTGGCTATTCACCTTATCCATTCCCCGCATGTGAGCTAACATTGCTAACAAGTCTCCCAAGTGGAACCTTGTCAAATGCCTTGCTGAAGTCAATATAGACAACCTCCACCACTCAGTCTTCATCAATCCCCTTCGTCACTTTTTAAAAAAATTTAATTAAGTTAATGAGACATGATTTCCCATGCACAAAGCCATGTTGACTATCCCTAATCATTCTTTGCCTTTCCAAATACATGTAAATTCTGTCCTTCAGAATCCTCTCCAATAACTTACCCACCACTGATGTCAGACTTACTGGTCTACAGTTCCCTGGCATTTCCTTACCACCTTTCTTAAATAATAGCACCACATTAGCCAACCTCCAGTCTTTCAACACCTCACCCTTGGCTATTGATGATACAAATATCTCAACATGAGGCCCAGCAATCACTTTCCTAGCTTCCCACAAAATTCTGGGAGTACACCTGATCAGCTCCCAGGGACTTATCAACCTTTATGCGTTTTAAGATGTCCAGTACCTCCTCCTCTGTAATATAGATACTTTTCAAGCTATCACTATTACTTCTCCAAGTTCTCTTGCCTTATATCCTTCTCCACAGTAAAAATAATAGAATGCCAACTATCAAGCTTAGCCAATTCTGTAGTACATGTTCTGTGAAACACATAAATAAACTTTTTTGTTCTTCACTATTTTCATGTAATTTGCATCTATACTGTTATGTATGTAGTTGAGTGTGTGCTGTCCTTTTAAAATAGCAGGTCAGGTGATCTGGAGGCAGGAGCTAATTATAAAAGCGATTGTAGAGCTGAGAGGATGCACCAAAGAGCAGGCCAAAAGTGGCAGCCATGAGGGGACTTGGGCCACAGCTGACAGTTGAAGAGTGTACTTGCCTGGGAGCTTACCAAAATCGTCATGGAGAGAGATCGTGAGGGGACTTGTGCTATGTTCGATGACAGGGAAGAACGGCACACTAATACAGTTGGTGAGGGAGTGGCTGATGCAGAGAGTGTTCACGGAGAGGACTCAGGCTGCGAGTGACTACCAGTTTCAAGTGGCGGGAGAGATTCCCGCTGGTGGGAAAAGAAATGACAGGCCAATTTAGAGTCATGGGAACGTTTGATGAAGAGAAGGAAAGTTGGATTCTGTACACCGAACATTATAATGTGTACTTAAAAAGTTCAAAAAAGTGGCTGAAGACATAATCGTACTGGTACATACTGGTTTTCTTGAGCACAGTTGGAAGTAAGACATTCGCGATTCTAAGGAGGCTGGTGCAACCAGACAAACCCAAGGAGAAGACATGCCAAGAATTATATGAAGTGTTGGAAAGTTATTTTGCATCAAAGCCACTGATGATTGTGGAACATTTTCATTTTTATAAACAGGTACACAACAAAGGAGAGTCCATCTACCAATTATTGACCTTAAAGAGGTTAGCCGAAGATTGCAAGTTCAGAGGGTTCCTCCAAGATGCCTCGCTGAACTGTTTGCTTTGTGGCCTCTAACATAAAGCCATCCAAGGGAAGCTATTAACAAGGAAAGACCTGGATTTCAAGGTAACTTTCGAAATTGCTACCTCAATGGATTTGGCCAAGAGTGAAGCAACACAGTTGAGCGGAAATGACCAGACCGGCATAGTGCAGTACCAACTATAGAATTCTGCTGATGTGGCAAGAATGGCCATAACAAGTCAAAGAGTTGGACTTGATAAGCCCAGTACCACAGATGTAAGCAGTGGGCCATATTGCCCGAAATTGCTGGGTACAACTCAAGGAGGAGAAGAGGTGTCTAAAAGAGACAATTTAGAGAACAAGGCATAAGGTACATGTCACTATCAGAGTGTAGATATGGAGTTAGATGGGTGTGTGGGAGAAGCAGAAGTCCAGAGTCAACAGAATTCTGATTACACATCCTGTCAGTATGAGGTCAAGCTGATTGTTTCTGGGTTTTTCCCAAATTAGAGGGAAAGACAGTAAAGATGGAAGTAGACTAGTGTGTAGTGGTGTCTATGATTCCTGAATCAATATGTAGGAAAAAGTTAAAGGCACTGCCGTTGAAGCCTGCCAAGATTACACTTATGGACATACATGGAATAAGTGGAGCCATGAAAGGGCTACGTACTGGTAAAAGTACAGCTGAGGGACCACTGTGTCGAATTGCAAGACAACTACCTTACATTATTCAATGATCCTGGTTACAGGATTCTACAAGTATATTAAGGGCAAAAGAGTAACTATGGAGTGAATAAGGCCTCTTAAAGATCAATGACGTTGTCTATTGTGTGGAGCCACAGGAGAAGGGTGAGATCCTAAACAAATATTTCACATCAATATTTACCATGGAGAAAGACATGAAAAAATGTTTTCGAGAAGATTTGTAACTCGGGTTGTGGATGATGTTGTAGACATCCTCGCCGAGCCAGTGGGTTTGGTTGCAAACATTTTGTCACCCTGCTAGGTAACATCATCAATGCACCTCTGGAAAAGTTGTCAGTGTTCTGTCCTGCTTGTTATTTATATTCCATGGTTTGCTGGGGTGGTTGGTATTACCTCTGGTTTTGAAACCAGAAGTAATACCATCCACCCCAGAAAGCCGAGGCATTTAAATAACAAGCGGGACAGAACACCGACGCTTCACCAGAGGTGCACTGATGATGTTACCTAGCAGGGTGATGAAATGTTTGCTACCAAACCCACCAGCTTGACGAGCATGTCTACAGCCTCAAAGATATGGAAACTATGGAACTCGGGAAAGTAAGCAGTGATGTCTTGAAAAGAGGCCACATTTCAAAAGAGGTGGTGCTGAAGGTCTTAACAGGCATAAAGGTTGATAAATCCTCAAGACCTGATCAAGTATATCCCAGAACATTGTGGGAAGCTATGGAATAAATTGTGGGGCCTCGAGCAGAGATATTTGTATCATCGACAGCCACAAGTGAGGTGCCGGAAGACTGGAGGGTGGCTAATATTGTGCCATTATTTCGGAAAGGCTGCAAGGAAAAGCCTGGGAACTACAGACCAATGAGCCTAACATCAGTGATGAGTAAGTTGTTGGAGAGGATTGTGAGACACAGGAATTACATGCATTTGGAAAGGCTAGGACTGACTAGGGATAATCAGCATAGCTCTGTGTGTGGGAAATTGTGTCTCACAAATTTGATTGTGTTTTTTGAAGAGGTGACCAAAATGAAATGTGAAGGCACCGTGGTAGATGTTGTCAACATGGACTTTAGCAAGGTACGATACCACATTGTAGACTGCTGAATAAGGTTAGATCAAATGGGATCCAGGGACAGCTAGCCAGTTGGATACAAAATTGACTTGATGGTAGGAGACAGAGGGTGTTGGCAGAGGGTTGTTTTGCTGACTGGAAGCTTGTGTCCAGCAGTGTGCCACAAGGATCAGTGCTGGGTCCACAGTTGTCCATCATTTATATATGATTTGAACAAGAAAATAGAGGCATGTTTAGTAAGTTTTTGGATAACACTAAATTGGTGCTATAGTGGACAGTGAAGAAGGTTATCCCAGAGTATGGCAGATGGAGTTTAACTTAGATAAATATGAGGTGTTGCATTTTGGTATGACTAACCAGGGCAGGATTTATGTCATTAATGGTCAGATCAGCCTGATCCTTGAGTTTCTGACCCACAGACTGCAATCAATAAGGATAGACAACAACACCTCCTCCACAATAATCCTCAACACTGGTACCCTGCAAGGCTGTGTACTCAGCCCTTTACTATACTCCTTATACACTCATGACTGTGTGGCCAAATTCAGTTCTAAATCCATTGATGAGTTTGCTGATAATGATCTCAAATAATGACAAGACAGTACAGGAAAGAGATGGGCAGCTTAGTGGCACTGTGTAAAGACAACTATCTCTTCCCCCAGTGTCAGCAAAATGTAGGGGCTGGTCATTGACTTCAGTAAGCAGAGTCTGCGTCAATGGTGCTGATGTGGAGATGATTGAGAGCTTCAAGTTCCTAAGAATAACTATCACCAACAATCTAACCTGGTCCGTCCATGTCGATGCCACAGTCAAGAATACACATCAACACTTCTATTACCTCAAAAGGCTAAAGGAATTTGGCATGTCCACAATGACTTACCGATTTTTATAGATGCACCATATAAAGAATCCTATCTGGATGCATCACAGCTTGATATGGCAACTGCACTGCCCAAGACTGCAAGAAATTACAGAGAGCTGTGAATGCAGCCCAATCTATCACGACAACCAGCCTTCCTTCCATTGACTCTGTCTATACTTCCCATTGCCTCGGCAAAGCAGCCAATATAATCAAGGACTCTGGTTATACTCTATTCCAACCTCTTCCATCAGGCAGAAGATACCAAAGTTTGAAAACATGTACCAACTTGTTTAAGAACAGCTTCTCCCCCACTGTCATCAGACTCATAAATAAACCTCTCATATATTAGAGCTGATCTTTCCCTGCACTTTCTCGGTAGCTCTAACAGTAAACAGTGCATTCTGTTATATTACCCTGATGCACTTATGTAAGGCATGATTTGTCTGGTTAGCATGCAAAACAATACTTTTCACTGTATCTCAGTACATGTGATAATAATAAATGAAATGAAATCAAAGGGCCCTGGGGAGTGTTGTCAATAGAGAGATGTCAGGGTGAAGGTAATTAGTTCCTTGAAAGTGGTGTAGCAGGTAGACAAAGTAGTGAAGGAGGCATTTGGCACACTTGCCTTCATCAGTCAGAGCGCTAAGTCCAGGAGTTGGGATGTCATGTTACAGCTGTACAAGATGTTGGTAACTACATTTGAAGTTCTGCATACAATTCTGCTATAGGAAGGATATTATTAAACTTGAAAGGGTGCAAAAGAGATTTGCAAGGATGTCACTGAGAATGGAATGTTTGAATTATAATGAGAGGCTGGATAGGCTGGGACTTTTTTCCCTGGAGCATAGGAAGTTGAGGAGTAACCTCTCATAGACGTTTATTAAATCACAACGGGAATAGATAAGGTGAATAGCCAAGGTCTTTTTCCCAGGGTAGCGGAGTTGAAAACTAGAGGACATAGGTTTAAGGCGAGAGGGAAACGATTTAAACAGGACCCGAATGGCAACTTTCTCACACTGTGGATGGTGTGTATATGGAAGGAGCTTCCAGGGTACGTGGTAGAAGCAGGTACATTTACATCATTCAAAAGATATTTGGACAGGTACATAGATCAGAAAGGTTTACAGGGATATGGGTCAAATGCAGGCAAATGGGACTAGTTCAGTTTAGGAAACTGGGTCAGCATGGACGAGTTGGGTCAAAGGGCCTGTTTTCATGCTGTATGTCTCTATGTCTCTATAAACTTCAGTTGAAATTGGAGGTTCATCCAAGGAAGCTGAAGGCACATCTGTATGCTATCGGGCCTAAAATGGAGGCAGAACTGGAACGGCTGGTTTTAAAGTCTGCACTGTAGAGATTCCACAATTCTATGATTCTACTTGTAAATTAGTGTGGCAAGTTCGTGTCTGATCTGGCGACAGTGCTAACACCACTGCATCGGTTGCTGGGAAAAGGGCAGCCATGAAAATGGACCCAGGAATGCGAGGAGGCTTACTGGGAGATGCAACAAGCTCCAAAATGTTTGGAAATGTTGACTCATTACACCCGAAGTTGCCACTACAGTTTGCATTTGATGCTTCACCTAATGGGGTTGGCATTGTACTGTCACACATCTTGCCAAACAGAGAGGAAAAACCCATTGCATTTGCATCAAGGTAACTAACAAAGACAATAGAGGAGTATGCCCAACTGGAAAAGAAAAGATCGGGCATCACGTTCGGTGTTAAAAAGTCACCTATTTTCTTTACGATAGGCACTTTGTGCTGCTGACAGACCACAGGCCACCTAACATTCATTTTTGGCCTGTATTCAGGAGTTCTATCAATGGCAGCAACATGCCTGCAGAAATGGGCGGTGGCTCTGTTAGACTACTCATATGAAATCAGATACCGATAGTCAGAGATGTCCGGCAAAGTAGATGCTTAGTCCAGGTTATCACTAAGGGGAAATAAGGATGTTCTCGATTGCAACCTAAAAATTATGTACTAGTTGTTCTGCTATAATGCATGTTTCATTAATGCGAATTCACTGTAACGCGATTGATGAATAGTGGACACTGTTTGGATAACACAAACTTTCTGCTGTACAGCGATTTTCCATAGTGACATAGTGACTTCCCTGTAACGTGATTTTCTGTAGCATTTTTCCATAGCGCAATTTTCTACAGCACGAGGTCACACAAGAACGCAACTATCACGTTATAGGAGAACGACCTGTACTTTTCCCAACAAGACAAAATACTGCTGTCAGCGAGTCACTTGTGGAATGCTACCTGAAATGACCCGGGTCTTGAGCCTAGTGGTGGACTTACTCCTGAGAGGTAGGGCTTGTCATAGAAACTGCCCAGAATTAAGACCTTACCTGTCCTGAAGGTGGGAGTTGTCTGTATCAGATGCGTGTTCAGTGTGGAGAATGAGAGTTGTTATCCCTCCCCTTTCAAGAGAAAAAGTACCGGAACAAATGCATCAGGGCACCTCATCATGGTGCAAATTGAAGGAAATAGCCATTTCGTGGCCGAAGGTGGACTCCCAGATTGAGGAGAAATTGGGATCATGTGAATCTTGCACATTAATAAGGAAGGTGCTGCCATTGTCACCCCCTTCACCCATGGAAATGGCCGCAATCACCGTGGCAGCAGATTCACATCAATTTCGTGGGACCAGTAGAGGAATGGATGTTACTGGTGCTCATAGATACCCATTCCAAGTGGCCCCAGGTGACGGTCATTAAGTAGGTATCAGTAGAATCAACAATACAGCGACCAGATGATCTATTTGTCAGGCTCAGAAACACCGAACAAGTCGGTAGTGACAATAGCCTACAGTTCATGGTGCAAGGGAAGTATCTGGAAAATCACAGAGTCAGACATGTGAGATTGGTCTAGTGGTATATTGCTAGACTATTAATCCAGAAACTCAGTTAATGCTGTGGGGACCTGGGCCTGAATCCTGCCACAGCAGATAGTGGAATTTGAATTCAATAAAACAGAAAGAAAATCTAGAATTAAGAATCTACTGATCACTATGAAATCGTTGTCGATTGCTGGAAAAACCCATCCAGTTCACTAATGTTAGGGACAAAGAAACTGCAGATGCTGGAATCCAAGGTGGACAAACAGGAGGCTGGAAGAACACAGCAGGCCAGGTAGCATCTGGAGGAAAGGAACAGTCAACGTTTTGGGTATTACCCTTTTATAGGACTGGAGAAGGGTAATACCTGAAACGTTGACTGCTCCTTTCCTCCAGATGCAGCCTTGCCTGATGTGTTCTTGGTTCACTAATGTCCTTCAGGGAAGGAAATCTGCCATCCTCACCTGGTCTGGCCTACATGTGATTCTAGACACAGCAGTGTGGTTACTTTTAACTGTCCTCTGGGCAATTGGGATGGGCAATAAGTGCTGCCCGGCCAGTGACGCCCTCAGCCCGTGAATAAATAAAAAAAAGTCCTGCCTTCACATCAAAAATAACCTCCAATATGTTATCTGGCACTATCACCGTGCTGAATGGGACAGACTTCGAATAGACGTAACAACTCAAGCCTGGGCACCCATGAGACATTGTGGCCATCAACAGCAGCAAAATTGTACTCCAGCACAGTCTGTAACTTCATGGCCCGGAATACCTCCTACTCAACCATTACCATCAAGCCAGGGGATCAATGCTGATTCAATGAAAAGTGCAGGAGGGTATGCCAGGAGCAGCACTAGGCATACCTGAAGATAAGGTGTCAACCTGGTGAAGCCACCAAACAGGACTACTTGCATGCCAAACAGCATAAGCAGCAAGTGATGAACAGAGCTAAGTGAGCCCACAACTAACAGATCAAATCTAAGCTCTGCAGTTCTGCCACATCCAGTCATGAATGGTGGTGGACAATTAAACAACTCTCTGGAGGAGGAGGCTCCATAAATATCCCTATCCTCAATGATGGAAGAGCCCAGCACATCACTCCAAAAGATAAGGCTGAAGCTTTCATAGCAACCTTCAGCCAGAAGTGCCGAGTGGATGATCAATCCTGGACTCCTTCACGGGTCCTCAGCATTACAGATGCCAGTCTTCAGCCAATTCGATTCATTCCATGTGATATCAAGAAACGGTTGGAGACACTGGATACTGCAAAGACTATGGGCCCTGACAACATGCCAGCAATACTTCTGAAGACTTGTGCTCCAGAATTTGTTGCTCCCCTAGCCAAGCTGTTCCAGTATGGTTGCAACACTGGTATCTACCCGACAATGCAGAAAATTGCCCAAGTATATCCTGTACATAAAAAGCAGGACAAATCTAACCCGGCCAATTACCGCCCCATCGGTCTATTCTTGATCATCAGTAAAGTGATGGAAGATGTTATCAATAGTGCTATCAAGCAGCACCTGCTCAGAAATAACCTGCTCAGTGATGCCCAGTTTGGGTTCCGCCAGGGCCACTCAGCTCCTGACCTCATTACAGCCTTGGTTCAAGCATGAACAAAAGAGCTGAATTGCAGAGGTTAAGTGAGAGTGACAGCCCTTGACATCAAGGCTGCACTCAACCGAATGTGGTATCAAGGAGCCCCAGCAAAACTGGAATCAATGGGTATCAGGGAGCAGACTATCTGGTGGTTGGAGTCATACCTGACATATAGGAAGATGGTCGTGGTTGTTGGAGGTCAATCATCTCAGCACCAGGACATCTCTGCAGGAGTTCCTCAGGATAGTGTTCTCAGCCCAACCATCTTCAGCTGCTTGATCAATGACCTTTCCTCCATTATAAGGTCAGAAGTGGGGATGTTTGCCAATGATTGCACAATGTTCAGCTCCATTCGTGACTCCTCAGATACTGAAGCAGTATGTTTTCAAATACAACAAGATCTGGACAATATCCAGGCTTAGGTTGACAAGTGGCAAGTGACATTCATGCCTCACAAATGCCAGGTTATGACCATCACCAATAAGAAAAATCTAACCACCACCCTTGACATTCAATGGTGTTACCATCACTAAGTCCCCCACTATCAACATCCTGGGGGTTATCATTGACCAGAAACTCAACTGGACTCACCACATAAACACAGTGGCTACAAGAACAGCTCAGAAGCTAGGAATACCGCAGTGAGTAACTCACCTCCTGACTCCTCAAAGCCTGCCCACCATCTACAAGGCACAAGTCAGGAGTGTGATAAAATACTCCATACTTGCCTGGATGTGTGCAGCTCCAACAACACTCAAGAAGCTTGACACCATCCAGGACAAAACAGCGCGCTTGATTGGCATTACATCCACAAGCATCCACTCCCTCTACTACCAATGTTCAATAGCAGCAGCGTGTACTATCGACAAGATGCACTACAGAAATTCACCAAAGATCCCCATGCAGCACCTTAAAATCCCACAACCATTTCCATCTAGAAGGACAAGGTCAGCAGGCATATCGGAACACCACCACCTCCAAATTCCCATCCAAGCCACTCACCATCCGGACTTGGAAATATATCATCATTCCTTCACTGCCAGAGTCAAAATTCTGGAATTCCCTCCCTAATGGCATTGTGGGTCAACCTACAGCTGGTGGACTGCAGCAGTTCAAGAAGGCAGCTCACCACCACCTTCTAAAGGGCAACTAGGGATGGGCAAGAAACGCTACATAGCCAGTGATGCCCACATCCCACAAATTAAAAAAAAAGTCAGGATTGTGATCGAATACTCCCCACTTGCCTGGTTGAGTGCAGTCCCAACAACAGTCAAGAAATGGAACCTGAGAAGAGGAGATGGCCTTCTCGGAATCGCTATCCCCTGAGAGACTGATCATGTCAATGTAGACTATAGAAGGGTCGTTTTCTTTTCCATGGTTTTTTGTTTTTGTAAACATTCCTGACATTGTACATATGTTAGCAGTGATGCCTGTATAATAGTTATAATTGTTGGATATATTTTATTAAGAGGAGTATTGAAATAAAGGGGGTGGGGTGTAAGATATGTAGTTAGATGTGTGCTGCCCTTATAATAGAGTGGATCAAATGAACTGGAGGCTGGAGCTAGGGGAGGGATTCTAAAATCGACTGTGAAGCTAAGAGGATGCATAATAAATTATCCCCTGTTCAAGTTTACCCTTCGCCTACTTTGTGTTCTATTTATGATTCCAGTGAACAACAAAGATAATATATATATGCAGTATTTTCATTAACACTACCAGCCTTATGTTCTTCCATTCTTCCATCCTCCCAGCAGCTCTTATTGGTGCTGATTTACATGAAATTTGAAGTGGTCTTACAAGCTATTCAATTGTATCATATCTCTACAAAGAATAGCCGACATTTGGGCAACATCTTCACCACATGGACTGCATAATTGAAAAGGAAATCTGCACGTCACTTTTACTAAATGTGCTTATGATCACCATAACATGAAAATTAATTAAAAATAATACAATGCACTGTCACTTTTTTCACTTTCTGGGTCTCTCATTGAACGCTGCATATTGATAGTATTTAACTTCCAACATCTGATTTTATATCTGAGACCTTTCATGGACGAAAATGGTTTTTATAAAGGACCAAATGCTGGTGAAATTTGAATTCAACAATAAATCTGCAATTGAAAGCTAGTCTCAGTATTGGTAACAATTGAACTGTCATTGATTGTCATTTTGAAAAAAAAAACATACTTCACTAATGTCCTATATGGAAGGAACTCTGCCATCCTAACCGAATCTGGCCCACATGTGACTCCAAATATCAATTGGGTTCACTCTGAACAGTCCTCTGAAATGGCCCAGCAAGACACTCAAAGACACTCAAAGACACTCAGACCAAGGGCAATTAGGAATAGGCAAGAAATGCATTCCATGACAAAAGAAAGAAATATTTCAACAACTGCTTTTGAGCAGCAGAGAGAAGGAAAAACTGATTTGTATATAAGAACTGGAAGGTCTCTTTCTGTCACTGTGGATTTCTCTCACCATCCTGGAATGCAACACTTCCCAATTAACCAATCATTGAGAACACAATGTTGTCCACATTTTGCCACCACTGATGATACTAGTCGACAATTAAATAATTGTGGTCTCAGGTTATGACACCTAAAGGACTTGAGGATACTCACCTAAAGTGAGTATCCTTTATTTTCTGGCCTGTGCAAGACATATTCCCTGTATTCATGTGTGTTTGATGTTGTGTTTTTATTAGGGTTAGCAAGTAACAAAATTCCTTAGCCCTTCATTCAAAAAACATTGGTAATTGACCCTGTCAATTTATAAATGAAGTGTGATGAATGACATTTTGAAAAATTGTGACTGGCAAGATGGTGGTTAGAAGAGGGGAGCTTATGGCCCCCTCCTCACCTGATCATAACAATTGTAAAATAATGCAGAGGAATTGGGCTTGTTTTGTCAATGTGCCTCAATTCACATGGCAAAAAAATCACATTCAGATCTCATGGGAACCTATTTTCAAATTGTAGTTTGTGCTACTGTATAATTAGCTAATAAACAATATGTACACTGTTTGAAATGTAAAGCATTCAAACCACTAAGGCATGATCAGCAGTATTACATCCATCAAATATCAAAGGCAAAACCAAAATTTGCAATGAATACTGTCATCAATAACTATTCTTGTCATATCACTAGGAAGCTATCACGAAACTGGGATCCCAACCTTCTATGACAGTAGTCTGAGAATAATGGAATATTATTATTTTTACAACTTCTCAGAAGGGGCTCTGCTGCTAATGTTTTGAATGATCTTTCTCCAATGCGTTTTTCTCTTTGTATGTTAACTACAGATCTCATCTTATTAACTTGCAGGTTTCTATTGTACCAGCCACTGCGGGTCAGGACAGGGGCAACAAAAAATGTTTTAAAAGGCTGGAAAATTGGATTAGAATAGTTTGGTCATCGTTCGTTTGACTATCATGGACATTGTGAGCCAAAGGGCCTTATTCTGTGCTGTAGATTTCTAAGACTCTAGGCTGTCAGAATCTGGATCCTCTCCTCTTAAGGTGAGAGGAGCCAAACATCAGGCGGCTCATCATCCATTTTGGCACACTCTGCCTATTGTGGACTGTTTTACTCCTGGAGTGAGAGAGAAGCAGGTATTACAGGAAATGAAATTGGGTGTCATGGCTGTTACTTTTGGTATTGGTGAAAAAGTGCCCCAACCAGGTGAGTAGGAAGTGCAGAGAACATGCAGGGTTAGCGATGTTGGGGTTGGAGTCAGTGGGTGTGAGTGAGGGAAGATGTTGCAGCCAATAGTGAGAGTGATAGAACATGACTCTTGATGGGATGTTTGTACAGTAGCAAACATAGAGACAGTGTGAGGTATCTAAGAGAAGATGGTGTGGAGAATGTCATTGGCATGCTTCCTACATATCTATACATTCCTTCAGATGGCTGGAACTGCACTGATCTGGGTGGCAACTGCAGACCAGGCTGACGTGGTACAGTATTGTGGCATTCACTGCTAGTTCTGACGGATGAGGATGTCTTGCCTCTGTACCACCCTATCCAGCAGAACCTACAGGTCCCTAACTCAAGGTGGGATATCAATTTCTTTCCTTCTCTGCCATGTCCTGGGCAAAGATCAGCAACAATATAATGCAGTTTCATATTCCAGATGTTGTCTGGATGCTCACCAAACTTTTAAAGTTGGCACTGGTGCTAAGGATGCCAGTCCAGCCTGGGATATCTCAGCAGTGATGAGTTGTCCCACTACAGTGGGTGATAGAATGGGACTAGATAAGATAATGGGGGCAACATGGGGAAAGGTGGTAACCACACTGAGGCGAATTTGCTAAATTGTGGTGAAAAATTGATGGGACTGACCTTTCAGTGGGAGAGCATTTTGGAAACAGTGATCACAACTCCTTAAGTTTTAAGATAACTATGAATAAGTATAAGTCAGGAAGATACGTCAGTATTAGGCAGGAGCTAGGGAGCGTTAATTGGGAGGAGCTGTTATCAGGCAAGTCCACATTTGACATGTGGTGATGAGAGTTCAGGACCTGCATGTTCCAGTAAGGAGGAAGGACAAGGATGGCAAGGTAAGGGACCCTTGGATACTAGATTTATGCCTCACCGATGGGATTAACCATTTCAGGTCTCATCACAGAAGCAGTGATGCAGAGACTGGAATGCACAGCCCTTTCTATACTCCAACTAAAACTGTGGATAAGATACGTGGATGACACATTTGTAATAATCAAATGCACAAAAGTCGAAGAAATCCATCAACTTGTTAAAAGCATCTTCACAAGCATAAAATTCACTAGAGAGGAAGAAAACAACAAACCGCTCCCATTCTCAGACGTAATGTAGAGAGACTAACTAACAACGAATTTGAGACCCGAGTGTACAGGAAGGCCACACACACAGAACAAATCCTGAACTTCAATAGCAACCACCTCACCATACACAAACAGAGCTGCATTAAGACACTATTTAAATGAGCCATATCACACTGCAATACTCCAGAACTCCACAAAATGGAAGAGGAACATCTGCACAAAATATTTACCGACAACGGATTCCCAAGATGCTTACAAAACAAATGATAATCAGAGGACATGGTACAACAGAAGACACAAGTAACTCTACCCTACATCAAAAATATATTGGAAACGACAACCAGACTCCTTAGACTGCATAGGATCATGATTGCAAACAAACCTACATCAACCACTACGTCAAATACCAAAGACCAAGGACCCCATACCAACAGTAAACAGGAATAACATGATATGCAGAATCCCATGCAGCATGTGCAGTAGTCATTATATTGGACAAATGAGGAGGAAACTGACAACCAGGACACATGAACACCAACTGGCAGTAAGAAGACGCGATCAATATTTACTTGTCTCGATACACACAGACAATGAAGACCATCAGTTCGACTGGGACAAAATGACTATACTGGGACAAATTGAGAGAGGCAAGAGAGGAGATTCCTGGGGCCTTGACCAAGGTCTTTGTATCCTCGCTAGCCACTGGAGAGGTTCCAGAGGACTGGTGAGTAGCTAATGTTGTTACTCTGGGAAATAGGGATAATCCAGGAAATCATAGACCGGTGAGTCTCACATCAGTTGGTTGGGAAGCTATTGGAGAGAATTCTTAGGGATAGGATTTATGTGAATTTAGAAAAACATGGTCTAATTAGGAACAATCAGCATAGATTTGTGCAGGGCAAGTCATGTTTTACTAACTTGATTGAATTTTTCAAGGAGGTGACAAAGGTGATCAATGAGGGTAGAGCAGTGGACGTTTTCCACATGGATTGTATTAAGGCTTTCGACAAAGTCCCTCATGGTAGGCTCATCCAGAAGATTAAGATGCATGGGATCCGTGGTGACTTGGCCATGTGGATTCAGAAATGGTTTGCCCATTAAAGGCAGAGAGCAGTGGTGGAAGGATATTTTTCTGGCTGCAGGTCCATGACTAGTAGTTTTATCAGGGATCCGTACTGGGACTTTTGCTGTTTGTGAGAAATGATTTGAATGAAAATGTAGATGGATGGGTCAGTAAGTTTGCAGACGGTACAAAGATCAGTGGAGTTATGGATAGTTTAGAAGGTTGTTAAAAGATGCAGTGGGATATCAATCAGTTGCAGATATGGATGGGGAAATGGCAGATAGAGTTTAATCCGGGTAAGTGTGAGGTGCTGCACTTTGGGAGATGAAATGATAAGGAAGAGTATACAATTAATGGCAGGGCCCTGTAAAGAGTGATCTTGTGGCTCAAGTCCATAGCTCCCTGAAAGTGGCCACGCAAGTAGATAGGGTGGTAAAGAAGGCTTATGACATGCTTGCTTCTGTTGGTCAGGGAATTGAGTTCAAGAGACAGGATGTCATGTTGCAGTTTTATAAGATTTATAAGATTCAATTCTGTTCACTACATTACAGCAAGGATGTGGAGGCTTTGGAGAGGGTGCAGAAGAGGTTTACCAGGATGCTGCCTAGATTAGACGGTATAAGCTATAAGGCGAGGCTAGGAAAACTCTGATTATTTTCTCTGGAGTGGCAGAGGCTAAGGGGAGATTTGATAGAAGTCTATAAAATTATGAGATGCATGGATAGTGTTGACAGTAGAATAATTTTCCCAGAGTTGAAATGTCTAAATCGAGGGGGCAACTAAGGTGAGAGGAAGAAAGTTCAAAGGAGCTGTAAGGGGCAAGTTTTTCACACAGAAAATGTTAGGAGTCTGGAATGTGCCGCCAGGGGTGGTGATAGAGGCAGATAAGATAGGGAATTTTATGCAACTTTTAGATAAGCACATGAATATGCAAGGAATGGCGGGGTATGGATTAGGGGTAGGCAGAAGCAATTAGCTTAATTTGGCGTCATGTTCTGCACAACATCATGAGTCGATGGGCCCGTTCCTGTGCTGATTGGATCTATTTTTATGTTCTAAACTCTTTAGGCCTCACAGAAAGAAACTATGGGTCCCGATGAATCTGGCACACTTTTGCATTTTTTAGCCAAATGTTCAGGCTTCAATTTGTAGTGCAAGTGATGAAAAACCAATCTCATTACTCACTATTTTGATGGCTATCTTAAGTGAAAGGGTTCCTGCGTGAACTGACTATAAGAATGGATCTTCTTTATACCTGATGACCTTACCAAGATACTTGCATTGCAGAAAGCCTACAATGAATTAAAGGCATATTTACTACTCTAGTTGATTGTTGCTTTTATTGCATCTGTCCTTTCAATCGTACATGGAAGTGTTGGCACAGCTCTGGTTTTTCACAAACTAAAGCACAGGAAGCCTGTTCTTCACGATCATTTCTGGAATACTGTGTCCAGTTCTGGTCACCCAGTAATAGGAAGGATACAATCAAGCCGGAGAGGATTCAGAAGAAATTTGCCAGGATGTTGCCAGGTATGGAAGGTTTGAGTTATAAGGAAAGGCTGGAAGGATTGGGACATTTTTCACTGGACCATTAGAGGTTGAGAGGTGACCTGATAGAAGTTTATAAAACAATGAGAGGTATAGATAGAGTTGATGATAGTTGTCTTTTCCATATGATGGGAAATTTCAAGACCAAGTGGCACATTTTTAAGGTGTGAAAGTTAAAGAAAGACATAAGAGGCAAATTTTTTACGCAGAGGGTGGTTTGCATGGAATGAACTTCCTGATGAAGTGGTGGCTTGCAGGTACAATTAGAATGTTTAAAAGACGGATATATGAATAGGAAAGGATGGACGGATACAGCCAGGAGCAGTCAGGTGGAATTAGTTTAGATTGGGATTAGGTTCGGCATGAAGTGATTGGATCGAAGGGTCTTTTTCCATGCAGTATGACTCTATGACTCTATGGAGAGCAGAACAGGGCATCTGCTATGACATCAACATCTCAGCTGCATTTACTTCTCATTAAACATGGCCCTATCCTTTGCACACAAATTCTGATTTTCTATCAATGTTGATTTTATTTCCATTAATTCTACATTGTTTCCTCCATGTGTTCATCCCTTGCCTGCCTTGGCAACAACTGACAACTATTTAGGCGAAAGAAGAATATTTGATCAGATTTGAAGCTCCATCTTGCTGAATTTGAGCCAGATTTTCTGCTCCCTGAATTCATCAAACTCCTCATGAAAGGCCACGTCTGTATTTAGGAGTGGATGTTAATGATTTAATTGAGCTGCATTAATGCAGTCATCTCAGTAGGGTAAATTGACCGCTCCTAATATGGAGCCATCCTCAACAGGAAGTGTCCTCTTGTGGCACAATGACAGTATCCCTACACCTGGACTGGGAAGCCCTGGGTTCAAGTCTCACCTGCTCCAAAGGTGTGTGATAGTATCTCTGAACAGGTTGATTAGAAAAACAAGTAGGGGTTTGAATTTGACACAATTCTTCCCAAAAGTTGCAAACTCTTGATTTTCTAACTGGCATTCTTGAAAGTAACAGTAATAGCTGAAAAACAACAGTCACATTGTCGGATTTGAGATCAGCCTTAGGCTCATATATCCATTTGCAATTCCATTCTTTAATATGCATCATAACTTTGATTCGGGCATCATACGTGAGATTTTTGATCAGCATTATTTTTGTACCAGCAGTACACCATTTAAAATAAATTCTAAACTTATGTTTACTACTTGAACACAGCTACTGAAATGATCTCACAACTCAGAATCTGTTGTCCAGAGTCTATGGATATTTTCTGCTCTGAAATGATGTTACACATCTCTTGAGCTGGTGGGACTTGAACACAGGTCTCCTGGGGATTTTAACATTCTCTGCCTGGTTTGGATGCTGCAAGATTTACTATCACAACTGACTACTCTTGTCACTCTTTTCCACTCTTTTCATCACTATCTTAAAGCAGGGCAACTGAAATATTTGACTCTGGTGGGAGGCTTACATATTTATACTAAGTAGGGTTCTCTTACATTGAGGCTATTTCTACTGCCCACTGGTAAAAAATTATCTACTATGTGGATAGCCCTTAAATGCAAGCTGGAAACACAGTAATGAACTTACTTGTGACTTCCAAACCTTATAAAAATAGACTGGTCCAATGCCATCTTTGGTTCTACTACCTCACTTTTCTGGAAGCACTTTAACAGATCTCATTTTAGTTAATGTTGTGCAGGGCTGAACTGAAAAGTTCCTATTTGGTTACCCTGCTGTGGGGAACTGATCATTAGCTTCAAATAAGTGAAGGTCAGCTGTAAAATGGACTAGTTCTTCTGCTGCACTTCCCAAACAGTCTGCCCAGGAGTTAAAACTCATTCTAAAATGTTTTTGTATCTGCCCCTTTTACCACACAGTGGCTCTGCCTCTTTTTTTGATGAAGAATCATTTAGCACGAGCTTAGTCATTCAGTGTCCTTTTAAACTCCAGCAATACTAATTGAAATAATTACAAAGAACAGGGTTGGAAGTAATGTTTTGTAAAATTGGGTGGGAGGTATTGCCATACAATAACTGAGAAGTAATGGCAGTTACTGGAGAAGAAGGATATTTGACCTGGAAATGTTTAGATGACATTATAACTTACATTTATGTACCATCTTTGATATGGTAAAACACCTCAAGCAGTTCACAGGAATATTATAAACAAAATTTGGCACAAAACCATATAATAATATATAGAACAAGTGAACAAAAGTCTCATCAAAGAGGTAGCTTTTACACCATGTTTTTAAAGAGAGATGGAGAGACAAAGTGTTTAGGGAGGGAATTCCAGAACTGAAACCTATAGTGAATGAAAGCATGGCTCGCAATGGTGGAGGGTTAAAACTGAGAATGCTAAAGAAATCACAATTGGCAGAGCATAGATATCATGGGCAGTTACAGTGGTAAAGAAGACCACAAAGTTAGGGCGAGGCCATGAAATAAATTTGAAAATAAGTATTTTAAAATTGAACCAATTTAGGCAATTTAAGTACACCAGTATGTGTGATGCTCATCCAACTGCTGGAGCAGAGATTCGAATGATTTCTATATTTTCAATCAACCTGCTCACTGTGCTAGAAGACCTTATAAAAAATTATCCACTATGTGGTGGATCAACTGGGAATGCATTGGGATTGTGATGTCCAGAGTTAACAACAGTGTGGAGAAGGATTTCAGTGACAGATTAGATGAAGCATAGACTGAATTGGGTGATATTATGGAGGTATTGCTAAATAGTCTAGGTTGTTATGTAGGTGTTTGGTTAGAGGGTCAACACAGGTTAAACAAGGCAATGGAATCATGAATAGCCTCGAACTGTCTAAAGAAGAAAGATTGGTCAGTGACTTGAGAATGGAATCAGAGCCTCTGAATGACATGTGCATTGGAAAGTAAGTTGGTAGAAGCATATGAGATCTGTGGTGCGTAACTGCTTACCATCAAGAGTAAAATATTCATTTTCCAACCAGATGTTCACTGACTAGTCAAATTTCTTGCTAGTAAGTGGTGGCCTATTTACATGCATTAATATCCTCATCATTATGTCATCTCAACTCTTTGGAATGCAGTTTCCCATTCTGGTAACAATTCCTGACATGAACATCGAGGCAGTTTCCTGGCAAATCAAGCTTACTGCTCTGGACCTTCATCAGTCACTGACATCCAGCAGGACTTCCAGGACCTGTTGGCAAAGTAAGATGCTAATTACCCTCTGCCCAACGTGTCTGGGCAAATAAGATGAACTGTGCAGGGTAGCTATAGACTGCCAGTACTTGACCAAATAAGTTTTAAAGTCGGCGATGGTGCAAGGAATCTTGTGAGGTCCCAGAAATGGCCAATATTTTCACCTGTGGAAAATGGGAGAATAGGTCGAGTGGAGTGCCAAAGGTGCATGTTGCATAGGTAATGAGGTACTATGAGAAGGCAATATGAGAAGACCCACTAGACCATGTGAAAATAAACCCTTCATGAAAATCACCAAAAAATGACACTCATAGCATCCGTACAGGCCATTCAGCCCATCAAGTCCATCAAGCCCATCTAATATTCTTTAGGGAAGGAAACTGCTGTCCTTACCTGGTCTGGCCTACATGTGACTCTAGACCCACAGCAATGTGGTTGACTCATAACTGTCCTCTGGGCAATTAGGGACGGGCAATAAATGTTGCCTGGCGAGTGACGCCCTCATCCTATGAATGAATAAATAAAAAAAACGTTCACACTGACCCTGTGAAGAGCATCCCACCCAGATCCACCCTCTACCCCTTTCTATAACCCTGCATTTCCCATGTCTAATCCACCTACACTGCATATCATAAAATTTACCACAGCTAATCTACCTAACCTGCACATCTTCAGACTGTGGGAAGAAACTGGAGTACTCAGAGGAGAGTCACGCAGACACAGGGAGAATGTACAAATTCACACAGACAGTTTCCAAGGATGGAATCAAACCCCAGTTACCAGTGCTGTGAGGCACAGTGCTAATCACTGAGCTACCGTGCCACTCTGCAGACTTCAGGTAAGATTCATCCCTTGTTCTTGATAGGGACTGAGGATAATGGTCCTCCCAAAATTTAATTGGAAGAATTTTTTTGCACATCCGGTTCTGGATGTCAGTGTAGCATTATGGCATGGTGGCTCAGTGGTTAGCACTGCTGCTTCACAGCACCCTCGGGCGACTGTCTGTGTGGAGTTTACACATTCTCCCCGTGTCTGTGTGGGTTTCCTCTGGGTGCTCCGGTTTTCTTCCACAGTCCAAAGACGTGCAGGCTAGGTGGATTGGCCATGCTAAATTGCCTGTAGTGTTCAGGGATGTGTAGATTAGGTGGGTTATAGGGGACGGGTCTGGGTGGGATGAGTTGAAGATCAGTGTGGGCTCGTTGGGCTGAAGGGCCTGTTTCCACACTGGAGAGATTCTATGATCTATGATTCAATGAATGTGATATCTTAGAGAGGGGTCAAGAGTCAGGGTGATGAAGTAGTGTTTGATAATATGTGAAAACTTCTATGCTTGCAGATGACATTGTCAAGATACAGCATACAGATGAGAAATATAAGGCTGCCAAGAATAGTTCCTTGGAAAAACAGAGGTATTTGATTTGATTTATTATTGTCACGTACCGAGAAACAGTAAAAAGTATTGCTTTGCATGCTATACAGGCAAATGAGACCTTACATAAGTGCATCAGGGTAATAGCACAGAATGCAGAATATAGTGTTACAGCTACAGAGAAGGTTCAGAGAAAGATCAACTTTAATATATTAGAAGTCTGTTCAAAAGTCTGATAACAGCTGGGAAGAAGCTGTTCTTCAATCTATTGGTACACGTTGTCAAACTTTTGTATCTTCTGCCCAATGGAAGAAACTATAACCGGGGCGGGAGGGATCTTTGATTATGTTGGCTGCTTTCCCAAGCAGCAGAAAGTATAGATGGAGTCAATGGAAGGAAGGCTGCTTTTCATGTTGGACTGGGCTTGTTCATAACTCTCTGTAATTTCTTGCGTTCTTGGGCAGAGCAATTGCCATACCAAGCTGTGATGCATCCATATGGGATGCTTTCCACGTTGCATGTATAACAATTGGAAAGAGTCATTGTGGACATGTCGAATTTCCTTAGCATTCTGAGGAAGTAGAGGCATCGGTGTGCTTTCTTGACTGTAGCATTGGCATGAATGAACCAGGACAAATCATTGGTGACATTTCCTCTTAGGAACTTGAAGCTCTCAACTATCTCTACCTCAGTACCATTGATACAAACAGGGGCATGTCCTTCACTGCGCTTCCTGAAGTCGATGACCAGCCCCTTAGTTTTGCTGACATTAAGAGAGGGATTGTTGTCTTTACACCATGCCACTAAGCTCCCTGTCTCTTTCCTGTGCTCTGCCTTATTGTTGTTTAATATCCAACCCTCTATGCTGGTGTCATCAGCAAACTTGTAAATGGAGTTAGAGCAGAATTTGACAACACAGTCTTGCGTATGTAAAGAGTATGGTATGAAGTTGCGTATGGAGTCTTGAGGGGCACCAGTGTTGAGAATTATCATGGAGGAGGTGTTGTTGCCTAACCTCATTGATTGTGATCTGTAGGTAAGGGAGTTGAGGATCCAGTTGCAGAGGGAGGAGCAGAGTCCTAGGTCTTGAAGTTTAGAGACATGTTTGGTTGGAATTATGGTGTTGAATTTGGAGTTGAAGTCAATAAATAGGAGTTTGACATAGGTGTCTTTGTAGTCCAGGTATTCCAGGGATGAATGCAGGGCCGGGTAAATAGCATCTGCCATGGGCCTGTTGCAATGGCAGGTGAATTGTAGTGGCTCAAAACAATCTGGGAGGCTGGCATTAATGTGTGTCGTTACTAACCTCTTGAAACATTTCATAATGATGGATATCAGAGCCACTGGGCAGTAGCCACTCAGGCGCATGTCAGAAGAAATAAGTTCATTAGCAAAACCCAACAGATGTATATTTCCAGTTCAAATGCAGTAAAATAACCTTTTATTTCTTTTCAGAGGAGAAATTAAAGGATAAGTGCTCGTTTAGTATAGTTCTGAATTTAGCTTGATCTTTAGAAAATGTTCAGATAAATTAATATTTTACTGAGGTTTCTTGTAAAGAATTCCAAACAAAATATTGAGATTATCATATGGATTTCAGTCAGTCAAATAAAGCCTCAATACGTGCTTGCTATAACTGCCTTTTGAGTCAGCTTCAGTATGAAATTTTTATGTGCTAGGATAATATAAAATCTATCAATGTAGCTTTGAATTGAAAATAGATAATATGGATTTTGTATTAGCATCATTACTTGTATGGTATAAAATTATTACAGATTTATATCGCAAAAGCCAAACCTGTGTAAGCACTTACACACAAGTAACTCATGGGATTATTTCATTGGCCTCTGGAAACAGCTGAAGAAAAGAAAACAGTGAAGATCAAAACCAGAAGCAACCTATTGTCCATATTCACTGAATCTAATTGGGGTGTCATTGCTACAACAATCTGGATTTTAGCATTTGCCGTATCATACTCTGCAGCAGACTACTGTACACATGTGAGGCATAGGTCATCACAGTAACATCTTATTGACATTCAATTGAACACAATAATCTGTTTCATAACTGCAACCCTATGTTCAATATCCTCCCCAGCTTCCAGTCCTTGCAAACATCATTCCCCAAACATCTGACGATTGATGAAAATCCATGAGTTGGTTGAAAAAGTCTGTGCTGCACGTCACTAAGCACTCTAAGATGATCGTTTCAATCCACGTATTGCCCACTTTCCAAATCTGTGTCCCATATGGGATAATCTCCCTGAGCAAAATCCATTAGCAGATATCCTTTGGATCTAAGACTGGGAAACAAAAGAAGTCACCAATGAGTTCTTTGTAAAGAATTACTCCCATTGCTGCCACATTGATAATGTTATTGCTGTTGCTTTCAGCCAGACAACCTGGAATGCTGCTGCCTACACTGAGGCGATACAGAGGAAGTCAAGCCCTCAAGACCAAGAGCTGCTCAGGGGCATCCTGCAAGAGCATCTGCAGTCTCCTCCACTTTAAGTCAGCAAGTCTTCATTAGCCACATTGCAGCCACTAGAGTTGTATTGTATTGGCAGCGCAAGATCAGGCAAAAGCAGCCAAATTATAGTAGCAGTAGAAATGCATTAGGGTACCTAGTTGAGTATTGTTTGCATTATTGGAAGTGCTGTTGGATAAATTGTCATAAAAACTTTTTTTGTCATATCTCTTCTTTCAGGATTTTAGCCAAGCTATGCTGGTTAATTGCCAAGAAATTGATAGGTAGACAGTTGTGGTTAAAGCATTGAGCTGAATTTTGGAACCATAAATCTTACAATGGAGAAATATAATAGAGATTCTAAAAATATTCCATCACCATTGTTTATTTTAGTTCCTGCAATATCTGAATTACAAAACTAATCCAATACAGTTTATATAACATCGCAACTACTGAGAAATCTCCAAGAAAATTTATCTAATTAATTATTATATAGTTCTGTATAGTAAGACAGAGAAATTAATTGAGTTGATAATTTTACGATGACCACAAGACAAACTCTTATGTCTTTGACATGTTTTACTTGATTTGGCAATTTTCTGAAATTTGTTGTCTTACAATATCTAGCTGGCATCTCAAATTGTCATGTATGACCACAAGATAAAAGAAGAAATGTCTGATTGTTATGATAGCTGTCTTCATAATTATAATATCACAAATGCATGAGTCCATATATTTGATTATCAAACTACAGACTGTATCTGCAGGACTTACTAGTAATGGAAAGCTGTTGCATCTTTTCACCTCAATATTGAGATCATGCTGTTATTTCACAGAACGTTCCAGCGTGACAATACCTTTTTGGCCACCTTGTCTTATAGTTTTGAAGTATTCTGTTTCTCTAATTCCTGGATAGAGATCTGACAGACTTTTTTGAATGTGGTCATTTGCTGTAGGCCTTTATTCTACATCATGAATAAAAGGTCTTTGGAATCTATAGTCTTCAAACGCATTGTTGTCCTTTATTTCTATGTGTTCATGGGATGTGGGCATCACTGGCTAATCCAGCATTTATTGTCCAGAGGGCAGTTAAGACTTAACGAAATTGTTGTGGATCTAAAGTAACACGTAGGCCAGACCAGGTAAACAGTCAGATTTCTTCCCTAAAGAACATTAATAAATCAGATGGGTGTTTACAACAATCATGGTCACTATTAGACTAGTTTGTTGTTCCAGATTTTTTTAAAAATTGAATTCAAATGTCACAATGGTGGGATTCAAACCCATTTTCCTGGGGTTCTGGATTCCTAGGCAAATGACGTTATTATTGCATCATCACTTTCCCACTGATTAACTCAAACTGAATCCATCTATTGTTCAACTAACATTCTATTTTGGAATGTATAAGGACAATAGACTGATTTGTACATTATTTTGGCAAAGTTTGAGTTGTGTCACATTTTTTGGACGATTTGTCTCCCATGATATTTGCCTCATTAACTGTATACTTTGGTGCCCCACTCATGGTACTAAGTACTCACCAATGGCAGAAATACTCACTGGATCTCTCAGGATTTCCTGTGCCAGTAATATATCTAAAGGCCAGTTCAATCATTGCCAGCCAATAAATGCCCTTTGTGGCACATGGGGAGGTAATGGCTTAGTGATTTTATCGCTGGACTATTAATCCAGAGACCCAGATAACATTCTGGGGACCTTGGTTTGAACCCTGCTATGGCAGATGGTGGAATTTGAATTCAATAAAATACGTAGAATTAAGAATCTAATGATGACCATGAATCCATTGCCGATTGTTGGAAAAACCCATCTGGTTCACTAATGTCCTTTAGGTAAGGAAACTGCCATCCTTACCTGGTCTGGCCTACATGTGACTCCAGACCCACAGCAATATGGTTGACTCTGAACTACCTTCTGGGTAATTAGGTATGGGCAATAAGTGCTGCCTAGCCAGCAACACCCTCATCCCGTGAATGAATAAAGAAAAAAAAACATATAGTACGAGGAGAATGAAAAAGAAACACTTTTGAGGGCACATAGGTGACAGTTCATTGCATATCTATTTGCAAACGCAAATGTATTTCTATTTTACATCATCACCTGCCTGACCGACTATAATTGCAACTGCAGCTATGCAAATCAAGCTACACAGGCTACTCATCCTAAAGGCCATACCACCTTAGAATTCTGTTTAAGGGAATGTAACATTTAGTGCAGCATAACATCTTTTAATTATTCAATGTTGGCAGTATTACATGCTAGAATGCCTTCAAACAGTTGAAAACAGCAAAAAGCAAAGAAAACCAAACAAAAAACCAGAGATGGGGACTGTTTGCCTTTCGAGTAACTTCAAGTTTACTGCCAATGAATAATCACTGCACACAGCTCACATCTATTGGAATTGGTGACAATTTAAGTCCTGTCAGGCTTGTTACGCCAAAAGCTGCACGACTTTATCATGCTGAAAGTAAAGTTCCCCACGTTCAATATCCTCATTCCCATCCTTGGAAAACTGCTGCCAGCCTCCTAGGTTTTCAGCATCTGTTACATCCCCTTTTTATTGCTACAGTTGTGCAGAGCACAGCGTGCTAGGATTGTACAGCACACTGTCTGAACCTTCCCCATACTGATCCAACTATTGAAACCTCATCTTCAAGAAACCTCATCTATCTGCGCCACCTTGATTCTGGTCAACAAATAAGCTATACTGTATTTACACTCAACTCCAGTCAGGGAGTTACGTAAGATCGTCCTCAGCTTTGTTTGGTAGGTGTAGATTTGTCTTTCAGTAACCATGCTTGCAAGCTATTCACAAATTGAAATGAGGTAAAAGCGTAATACTTTCAAGCACAAAAGCAGAATGATAGTTGCCAGGGTACCTGCTGTGGACTTACAGTTTATTATGGCCTGCACGTAAAAGAAGTCAGTTTTGTTGGCAAAGCCTACTGCCCAGGCTGCAGCACTGACCTTGTCATTGAGAAATGAGAGTAAGCAGTATAGTTTGGCATGAATTGCACCCGTAATGGACCCTGCAGATTTGTGGGTTTAGGATTGAGAGATCCCTCCACAGGTCCCCATTGGATCCTTGGAAGCAGCTAGTTGAATAGAAATTTAGTCCAGCTGTTATCTTGATGGCCACTGAGAAAAGATGGCAGCTCACCCCTTAAAATCACAAATCCCACTCGATCTGACGGCATAGTTTTCTGATAATGCCCTGGGACATCTTTAGTCTGTCGCAGTGATGTTTCTCATGCATCTGGAGGAAATGGCATTTGAGGATGTTTTACTCTGTGATTCCAATACCTCCTGTGCAACCTGAGGAGGCAGCTGCCGGATACTACTACTGGTCCTGGATTTGTTGGCACATCTGTTCCTCCTTCATTTCTCTGTTGATAACACTGTGGACGTAGAGACAATGACCCCTGCTGTTGCTGGACCTAATGGTCACAGTTCCCAACAAACCTTTTCATTTACATCTTCATCTTACATCTAATTGGCCACGGACTGCATGGTTTTCTGTGGGGGAGGCGTGCCTCACTAACTTGATCAAGTTTTTTAGAGGAGTTGATGAAGAAAATTGATGAGGGAAAAATGGTTGATGTTGTCGACATGGACTTCAGTAAAGCTTTTGACAAGGTTCCTCATAGTAAACTGGTACAAAAGGTGATGTCACATGGTATTGGGGTGAGCTGGCAAGATGGATATAGAACTGGCTTAGTCATAAGAGACAGAAGCAGTGGAAGGATGCTTTTTGGAATAGAGTTTTGTGACTAATGGTGTTCCACAGGGATCAGTGCTGGGACTCTGCTGTTTGTGGTCTACATAAATGATTTAGAGGACAATGTGGCTGGTCTAATTAGTAAGTTTGTGGATGATACAATGATTGGTGGAATTGCGCATAGTGAGGAGGATTGTGAGAGGAAACAGCATGCTATAGATCAATTGGAGGCATGGGCAGAAAAATGGCAGATAGTGTTTAACCTGGACAAATGCGAAGTGATGCATTTTGGAATGTCAAGTACAGGTGGAAATTATATAATGAATGACAGAATCCTTAGGACTATTGATATGCAGAGAGATGTGGGCGTGCAGGTCTACAGATCACTGAACGTGGCAGCGCAGTTAGATAAGTTAGTAAAAAGGCCTGTGGTATGCTTACCTTCATTGGAAGGGGCATTGAGTATAAGGAGAGACACATTATGCTGCAGCTTTATAGAACTTTAGTTAGGCCATACTTCGAATATTGTGTACAGTTCTGGTCACCGCACTACCAGAAGGATATGGATGCTTTGGAGAGGGTACAGGAAAGGTTTACCAGGATGTTGCCTAGTATGAGGGATTTTAGCTATGAAGAAAGGTTGGATATACTGGCTTTGTTTTCACTGGAATGCAAGATGTTGAGGGGCGACCAGATAGAAATTTATAAGATTGTGAATGGTGTGGATAGAGTGGAAAATATGAAGCTTATCCACAGGATGGAGGGGTCAATTACTAAACGACCCACGTTCAAGGTGCGGGGGGATGTGGGAAGTTTAAAAGAGATGTGTGAGGCAAGTTTTTCGCACAAAGGGTAGTGAGTGCCTGGAATGAGCTGCCAGAGGAGGTGGTGGAAGCAGACACAATAGCAACATTCAAGAAATACCTGGACAAATACATGAATAGAAACATAGAAACATAGAAGATAGGAGAAAGCCATTTAGCCCCTCGAGCCTGCTCTGCCATTCTTCGTGATCATGGCTGATTGTCCAACTCAACAGCCTAATCCTGCTTTCTCCCAATAACCTCTGATCTCATTCGCCACAAGTGCTATATCTAGTCGGTTTTGGCATCAACTACTTCCTGTGGTAATCAGTTCCAAAGGCTCACCATTCCTTGGGTGAAGAGATGTCTCCTCATCTCCATCCTAAGTCGTCTACCCTGAATTCTCATACAGTGACTCCTGGTTCTGGACACACCCACCATCGGGAACATCCTCCCTGCATCTACCCTGTCCAGTCCTATTAGAATTTTATAAGTCTCTATGAGATCCCCCCTCATTCATCTAGAATCTAGTGAAAACAATCCCAACCTAGTCAATGTCTCCTCATGTGTCCGACCCACCATCCCTGCACTCCCTTGAAAGCAAGAGCATCCTTCCTCAGAAAAGGAAACCTCACCAAAATTGCATACAATATTCCAGGTGTGGTCTCACCAAGGCCCTGTACAACTGCAACAACACATCCCTGCTCTTGTACTCAAAACCTCTCAAAAAAAGGCCAACATACCATTCGCCATCTTTACTACCTGCTGCATCTATGCACAATGACACCTAGGTTCCGCCTTCTTGTTTCTGCTTCCAAAGTGAATAACCTCACATTTATCCAAATTATACTGCATTTGCCATTGATTTGCCCACTCACCTAACCTGCCTGGTTTACGCTGAAGGATCTCTGCATCCTCGTCACAGTTCAGCCTCCCACCCAACTTGGTATCATCTGCAAACTTTGAGATGTTACATTTTGTTTCCTCATTCAAATCATTAATATGTATTGTGAATAGCTGGGGTCCCAGCACCAATCCGTGTGGCACCCTACTAGTTATTGCCTGCCAATTTGAAAAGGACCCATTACTTCCTATTCTTTTGTTTCCTCTCTGCCAACCAGTTTTCTATCCATCTCAATATACTTCCCCCAATCCCATTTGCTTTAATCTTGTACATTAATCTCTCATGTGGGACTTTGTCAAACGCTTTCTGAAAGTCCAAAATATCCTACATCGACTGTCTCCCCCTTGTCAACTGTACTGGTTACATATTTTCATAGAATTCCAATAGATTTGTCAAGCATGATTTCCCCTTCATACTGACTCACCATGCTGACTCTATCTGATCCTGCCACTGCTTTCTAAATGTTCTGCAATAGAATCATTGAATAAGAAGGGAATAGAGGGATATAGATCCTGCAAGTGAAGACACTTTTAGTATGGAAGAGCAAAATGTGTTAGCACAGGCTTGGAGAGCCAAAGGGCCTGTTCCAGTGTTGTATTGTTCTTTGTTCTTCATCTTCCAATATTACTTCCCAATCTACAGGTCAGCCATGCCAACCATCATGGGACACTGTTCCCTCATAAAAGCTCGGGTGATTATCACTGTCGATAATGCTTCCCTCCTTGCAGTGACCCATATCTTCCAGTACATTGTTATCTCCCACACATATATGTTCATAGCTCCTTCTCTGCTTCCCAGCACATGGCCTCCAATTCCCACAATTGACTTAAAGGCAAAATATTGTGGATGCTGGAAATCTGAAACCACCACAGAGAATGCTAGAGAAAATCAACTGGTCTGACAGTATCTGTGGAGAGAGAAACAGAGTTAACATTTCAAGTCTGGTATGATGGTTCTTCAGTATGACTCTTCTATTCTGAAGAAGAACCTTACCAGACTCAAAACGTTAACTCTGTTGCTGTCTGTCAGATGCTGTCAGACCTGCTGATTTTCTCCATAATTCTTTAGGTTTTGTCCCAAGATTGACTTCTTCAGCTTCCTTACCACACACAGGACTTTGACTTCAATGGAACAGACCCTCAAGATTGACTTTGGCCCCCCCCCTTTGACTGACTTGGAAGCACAGGCACTAGTGATGCGTGAGTGGGCCCCTGACTAATCTCTATGCAGCTTCCTGACTGACTTACCATGAATCCTTTAACTAGTTGCACCGAATCTGCAGGTTTAATTGTGGCCCAGACCTGAACTGTAGTAATACAAACCCCCTGCCTGACCATGTCCAAGCAGCTAGACTGACCTCAGAAGCTGAACTTGACTGACTATGACAACGACCCATGACTGATGACAGCCCCCTTGATTTAATCAAGGACTACTCCATTTGAAAACAGTACGTGCAGTGTGTTTGTCGCATAAACTGCTGGCAAATGCTATAGGTGAGACATTAACAGTGAACAATATCATACAGCAATGAGTTCGACCCCTTAACTGATTGGTGCTGACAACTATGACAAGCTGCCTGGCTTTGTGTCTGTAAAAACAGCAAGACAACATAGAAGCAGTGTGAGCCTTTAGATTCTGAATGAGATAGGAAAGTTCAAAATGCAAGGCAAACTAAGGCAAGGCATAGTAGAGATGGTCTGAGCATATAATTAGGTGCAAAGTGATTGAGCACTATGAGAGGAAGTGAGGAGCCATAAGATGTACCCTGGTTCAGTCAATGAGATGGGGGCATGTTCCTGTACACATAATGTCCTGGTAGCAGCATTACAATAAAAAGTGTCAGGGGACTCAAAAGTGCAGCATTGAAGTATAGAATTATATTCTGTGTGACGTGAGCCAGAGATGAGGCCATGAGGATGTGTTGAGTTTGGTGCGTGTCTGATGCCAAACTCAATGGATAGGGGCTGCAGCTGGCCACAGCCCTTCAAATATACCTGAGGTATTGTGGTTGCTGTCTAAGTTGGAGGGCCAGAGGAATAAGTGGCAACCTGGTGGGAATTATCGCCACCTATTTTCTCTCCAATGAGAGGGAAAATATGAAGCTGCACATAATTGAGGAGAGATTAGTTACTAAAGTCATATAAATGCATGTAAGTGGGCCTCTAACTGCTCACTCATGCGATTATCACCTCATTGTTTCAGAACTTGGCTCCAGAGTCAGAATTTTATTCTCCATTGTTAAGAATTTCTTTTTTCTGAACTCACCACATTTTCACAACTGGCTTGCCATTGCTCATGTTGTTCGGGGGCTGAGAAAATTCAAACTGTAGTTCCAGGTCAGAGTGGTGCGTGGCTTGGAGGGGAACTTGTAGGTTGTGGTATTTTCACACATCTGCTGTCCTTGTCCTTTTAGGTGCTAGAGTCATGTAGTTGGTACGTGCTGTCAAAAGAGCCTGCATAAGTTACTGCAGTGCATTTTGTAGATGACACACACTGCTACAACTGTGGTGAAGAGAGTGAATGTTGAAGATGATGAATAGGGTGGCAAGCAAGCAAGCTGCTTTTTTCTGGATAGTATCAAGCTTCTTGAGTGTTGTTGGAGCTACACCCATCCAGACAAGTGGAGAGTATTCCGTCACATTCTTGAATTGTTCCATGGCGGGCAGGCATTATGGGGATAGTCTGTATGTTATTCACCTCAGAATTCCTAGCCTGTGACCTGAGTAAGTACATTCTGGATGTTGGATAGTGCCTGTTTTTGGATGTATCACTACTGTCTTTTTCAAAAGAGGTCATTCTTATGCTGTCAGAGTTTTTGGGTTTCTGTAGTATTTCCTGATTTTATTTCAGATCTCCAGCATCTGTAGGACTTTGCTTTTTTTTAATTTCATGCAGCCCTTCATATTTGAACTAATTGTAATATTCAACTGTGTAAAATCCATGCTGCTGCTGACAGAATAATCACACACATTTCACTAGCCTTGACTTTTTGAAGCCAACCTGCCTATCTTAAAGGGGAGCTGCACTCGTTATAATAAAATTACTGATGACTGCCTGGCGTGCCTGTGACAGTAAGCAGGGCACCCAGCAGCTAAGAAAGAGGTATTAGAATTACTCAGATGTTGCACTGGAAGCCTTAATCTAGGAAGTTGCAGTCGAAGGCATTTCAAATTTCTTTGGATTGTGGAGAGGGCAGTAGATTATAATGGACCACCCTCAGATGTGAATGGGGGCTAGTGTACTGGGAGGTCAGTTCTTAGAGTCTGATGCTGAGGTCCTAGCAACAGTGCCAGGGTCATGAATGCATCTTCAATGAAATTTCTTGCCTACTTCAACTACCACCAATCATGCGCTTAATGCACCACACACCATCACTCAATCATTATCAACCTCCAGCAATTAGGATTCAGATCTGACATTCTCTGCCTTCCCCTCACACACCCATCAATAATACAACCTGCACATGCGATTCTTGGTGCCTTCAACAATTTAGCTATGGCAGACGCACCACACTAAAACATGGTATCATTCATGCTGGCATTCTGTCCTCCCTGGAAAACTGCAACTGTAGCCCTCATGACAGGGGCAGCCTTCTGTAGAGGGATCACAAAATTTGTTTAAATTCCCTATGAAAAGTCAGCAACACACCCTTACAAAATCAGTAAATCACCCAAGAATACGCGACAGTACTTCCACAAACTTATCAAGAGTATAAGTAAGTCAAATGCACTTCATCTGTAAGTTGGATGGCTATTCCTTTAAATAATGTACAGTTATTGTCACAAGGTCAGTCAGCTGGAACTCATAAAAACCAAAAGAACTGCGGATGCTGTAAATCAGGGACAAAAGCAAAGTTGCTGGAAAAGCTCAGCAGGTCTGGCAGCATCTGTGAAGAATCTGTGAAGTTCTGATGAAGAGTTACCGGACCCGAAACATTTACTCTGTATTTTTTCTTCACAGATGCTGCCAGACCTGCTGAGTTTTCCAGCAACTTTGTTTTTGCAGCTGGAAGTCATATTCTATAAATTCCCTGATTGGGACTGTTAATCGGGTCTAAACAGAGAACACTGGCTGACAGATTAAAAGGGGAGTGTCAAAGATACTGACACTCTGATAGCCTAAAAAGGCAGTACTAAAGTCAAAGTCAATTCATATGTAAATAAAGGATGAGTTGGTGGCAGGATACTGGCCTCTGTGGAGATTTTTCATAATGCTTGTTGGCGAGGCAGAAGGTCCCTTGTGCAGCTCAAAGTAGCCATTTTGATATTGCATTCACTGGACCTGTGCAATCAAACATGGCAGAGCATGTACTAGTTAACTAAAAAGCTGCTCACTTTCCAAGTTTCCAGCACAGCATGCTACAGCTTTACTAGAACTGTTATGACCAGGGATATGTGCTGGAAGGTAGCTAGAAGTACTGTGTGTGCTAGTTTAGGAGGCAATGCCCTGGTACCACTGGCTCAAATACAATATAGAGCAAAATTTTGCAGGCTGCCTGTCTGAGTGAAGACTTTTTTTTTGAAGAACCTCACAGTTTCCTGAGCTGTGCATGTATTCCATGTAGAGTGTCCTGTGGAAGGTCTTGTAGAATGGACTAAATACTAAATTAGAGATAAAAACTCCTAAAAGGTTTGTTGGCAGCTGACTCTAAGGTGAATGGTGAAAGTCATTTCTTCATCACTGACTACAAGATCCAAGCTAATATTTATCTTCCTAATTAATTTTGATATTTACAGGACACAGATGTTTCAATCTATTCTGTTGGCCGATGTGCAGTGTAATTTCTCTGGATCCTCAATGAGGATGCGTAGGGGCACATCGTAGAGCTGAAGCTTTGATGCTGCTATAAAATTTAGAAGTGTCACTTTTTCTGTTGTTAGTTTCTTTCCCTCCTGCATAGAATCATAGAATGCCTACAGTGTGGAAACAGGCCATTTAGCCCAACACGTTCACACTGCCCCTCCAAAGAGCAACCCACCCAGACCCATTCCCCTACCCTTGCATTTCCCATGTCTAACCCACCCAACGTAAACATCCCCGGGCACTATGGGCAATTTAGCATAGCCAATCCACATACGCTGCACATCTTTGGACTGTGGGAGGAAACCGGAGCACCCGAAGGAAACCCACGCAGACAGGGGAAGAACGTGCAAACTCCATACAGACAGTCGCCCAAGGCTGGAATTGAACCCAAGTCCCTAGCTCTGTGAGGCAGCAGTGCTAACCATGAGCCACTGTGCCACATCTGGATTTGTCAGTGCCAGATTATAAAAAATGCACCAGGTGAGGACTAATACATTGCATATCGTGTTGAATATCCTGCAAATTGCCACTAGAACTATCCACATAGTGGAATTATGCCCATGAGAAATTGCATCTTATCTCATTCTCACTGAGATATCCTGATCCAAATCGTTTACTGTGTTTGGGGAGGGTCTCCCTTTTACCTCAGGTGATCCAATAATTAACAAAAAGAGGAAGAAGAATTCATTCTAAAAGCTTTATACAAGTCCTACTTTCCTTCTGTTGACATGTGGGTATTGTAGCTTCATAGCTTTGCACTATCCCTTCCTTTACTCCTTGCATACTCTACTAGTGCTCTAGTAGCCAAATTAGTGCATCCACTGCTCCACATATCCAATCCAAAGCTCAATACTCTCATGTTGAGAACTTGAGCTAATGGCAGAATGAAATGAATTGCCCAGCTTTCATGATCAAAGCATCAGTGCCCTGTCATCTGCAGTGGTGGGCTGCTGATTATGAAATACTTGCCTGACTGCATAAATTGGTAGTACTGTGTGTACAATACCCTTGTCAGATAGAGCAGCTGAACACTTCTGCTATTTTTGTTCTCTGCATTAAAGATCTGTGAAAACCAGTATTAGGGGTTATGGATTGCCATGTCATTCAGAGACATATAACATGTAATATTAAAGCAAGCCTAGAAGTTCTGCAAATCATTTCAAATTGATATTATTGGCATGGATTTCAGTTATCACTTAAGAAAGTTATATTAATGTTTAAATTTCAGAATGAGATATTTGTCTAGCCATGCAAAGTAAAAATTCAAAATAATTATCAAATGCTGTTGGATTATTAAAACTTGACATTAAATATTAATATTTAAAACTGAATGCCATTTCTAGCATTCAGTTGTCTAAGCCATCTTTTGTATTTCTATTAGATTGAAATGTTAATTAGGATCATTGTAGAAATGACTAACAAAGTATTTTATTTCTGAGTAAGATACTACCACATTATTAACATCTTTTTTATATATAGAATCCCTACAGTGTGGAAACAGGCCCTTTGGTCCAACAAGTCCACACTGACCCTCAGCATCCCAGCCAGACCCATCGCCCTATAACCCACCTAATCTACACATTCCTGAACACTATGAGCAATTTAGCCTGGCCAATCCACCTAACCTGCACACCTTTGGACTGTGGGAGGAACCTGGAGCACCCAGAGGAAACCCACGCAGACACAGGGAAAATGTGCAAACTCCACACAGACAGTCGCCCGATGGTGGAATTGAACTTGGTTCCCTGATGCTGTGAGACAGCAGTGTTAATCATTGAGCCACCATGCCACCCCCAAACATTACCTGGGTCTCAGGATTAACAATCCAGTGATAATACCACTAGGCCATTGCCTCCCTATTTCTCTTGCACTTAATGGTTATTCCAGCTTGTGACTGTGAGGACAATTTGCACTGACAGCTGGCAATTCATTGATGTCTGTACCTTTATGCTCTAAGCACTTCCAATTATCCCTTTACCAGGTCAGTCAAAGATGTGAAACTGTTCAGTATAAGATGGAATCAGATAGACACTTGACAAAAGTATTCAGCTCTGTATTGCTTTATGAACTACTTTCAATCTGTCATTTTGATATTTAACATCAGACCTGCAGAAGAACAGAGTGCATTAAGTAATCCGTAATCACTGCTTTATAAGTGGGCAATGTAAAATATTTTATGAGGGAGAAATGATTCAGAATAAGGATCAGTGTACCAATGAGAAAAGAGATTTGGGAGCTATTGTGAAAATATCATCAAAACCATTATGGTAGTTTAAATAGTGAAAATAAGTTATCAGACTTTAATGGTGAAGGTATGGAGTGAAAATCTAAAACAACATTATCCGTCCTGTATGAGGCAATGCTTGGTTCCACATGTAGTAGTTCATGCAGTGACATGTGGTCAAACAGAATCTGTGGTCTTTCAAATCTTTTACATGGAATGACTGAGATTTACAATACAGAAAAAAAACACATTTATCCCATTATTTACAGTGAAGCAATCAAAATTAATCCCACTTCCCTATTTTCTCTGCCCTTAGTCTTATAACATCTTCAGCTTCAATATTTATTTGATAGTATCTGGAAGTGTTCAATGTACAATCACCTCCTGTGGTGAACATTGTGTGCTCCAATAACGTTCTTTGTAGAGGTTCATCCTCTGTTATGTGCTGGTTTTTAACTCTTAAGTAATGCAGACTTTAGGGATCTAACCTTTAAAAGAAAATGTGGTGGCTGTGCATTTGCTGAATGTGTTGCTTGGTCTGCCAGGGAACAACAGCAAGTTGTTGGCATATTGAACAGTACACATTATTTATTACTATCTCCCAGTACACCAACTAGAAACAGATATAGGAAGGTATGGTAACCATCAGAGTGATCACCAAGCACACCATTGTAAAATTCAAGCAGCAGTTCTAGCAAGCACCTGACAGTTCTAGTGTGTTGTTCATCACAGTATTCATGTGCTGTTCTTTTGTATTGCATGCCACATAATGTTTCTCAACAATGAATGATGTAATTTTAACAAGGAGTTTCACCTGATGAGACAATGCTTACCTTATCTCCTTTAACATTAAAAAAAGTGGATATTATGGTATTGAAGAAATCAGAAGACCTTTATTACAATTAGCTATTATTAACATTACATTCACAGGCATGGCTGTGTTTGGGCTTACATTACACTGGAAAGTCAAACAAAACAGTATGCTTTCAGTAGACAGTCATGTTAAATTAATTCCAGGGTACTATGTGCATGATATCTTTATATGAAGTGATTTTAGTTTCAACTCTAATTTAGATCAGGAGTATTTTTGTTAACTTCCATCCATTGAGTTCAAGTCAGTCAATCCCACAAATGCTTCATCTTGGGTTTTAGGATACATATGAATAGGGAGGGAATAGAGGGATACAGATCCTGTAAGTGAAGACAGTTTTAATATGGAAAGGCAAAGTGTATCAGTGCAGGCTTGGAGGGTCAAAGGGCCTGTTCCTGTACTGTATTGTTCTTTATTCTTTGTATAACCATCCACATGGGAAGAGGCTGCCACAAATAGTATACTCAATTTTAATAAACCTTAGCTATGTCATAAATATTTTAAAGGACCAGGTTTTCTGATTCCAGGATAAATACTCCCCCATTTAAAGAGGAGTATGGTTTCTTTCCATTGAAGCACAAAAACTTAAGTAAAATGATTTACTAATTTTACAATTTTATTCACAGAAATTGACAAGCAATGCACTCATAGTGGATAAGTATTCTGATATACCATATCAAAAGATGTAATGCCAAATCTAATAAAACCCAATTTGAAATTAACTTTAACTATTCAAGAATATCGAAGAAAATCCAATCAGAAGGTGGCAGAGACGTCACAGAGAGGAATTCTGGGAAACGGCACTGCAGTCACCGTGACTACGCTGAATATCTCGGAGGAACTGATGTCCAGGAGTGGTTAAACCCGAAATACTAAGTTGTGTAGAGGCAAAGTAAGATTCTTAATTTTTTCATGTAAAAGGGCAGAGATGGCAGTTAGGGCGGTAGTATGCTCCTCCTGTCAGATGTGGGGAATCAGGGAACAGTCTAGTGTCCCTGACATCTACATCTGCAGGAAGTATGACTAGCTGCAGCTCCTCACAGACTGCACGGTTCATTTGGAGGAAACAGCTGGACACACTGTGGTTCATACAGGGGGCAGAGAGAGTGATGGATTCTAGCTTTAGGGAGGTGGTCACATCACATGTCTAGGCAGATAGGTGGGTGACTGTCAGGAGAGGTAGGCGGGTAGTTCAGGAGAATCCTGTGGCTATTCCTCTTTCAAACAGGTATACAGTTTTGGATACTGTTGTGGGGGGGATAGTGGTAGCAGTAACCAGACCTGTGGCACCAGAACTGGTTCTGCTGTAGATCAGGGTGTGGCAAAGTCTAGGTGAGCGACAGTAGTAGGTGACTCAATAGTCAGGGGCACAGATAGGCGTTTCTGTGGCCGTGAACGAGAATCTAGGATGGTGTGTTGCCTCCCTGATGCCAGGGTCCTTGATGTTTCTGAGCAGGTACAGGACATATTGAAGCGGGAGGGAAAAGAGCCAGAAGTCATTATCCACATTGGCACAAATGACATAGGTAGGAAGAAGGAAGAGGTCCTGTGAAAACAATTCAGGGGGTTAGGTAGGGAGCTAAAATACAGGACTACCAGGGTAGTAATCTCAGGATTACTACCTGTGCCTTGGTTAGTGAGAGAAAGTGCAGTTGAATACGTGGTTACAGAGCTGGTGTAGGAGGGAGGGCTTTAAATATATGGATATGGGGTGTCTTCTGGGGAAGGTGGGACCTGTACAGGAAGGACGGGTTGCACCTGAACTGGAGGGGCACCAATATCCTGGGCGGGAGGTTTGCTAGAGCTCTTCAGGAGGGTTTAAACTAGTGGGGGGGGGGGGGGGGCTGGTGGTGAGAATTGGAATACTGAGCCAGTAAGTGCACAGACTGGGGACAAAAGTGTGACAGAGATATGCGTAGCACAGAGTAACAGCCGGCACAGGGAAGTTGCGGGACGCAGAGGGACTTGAGGAATACATTTACTTCAATGCAAAAAGTATAGCAGGTAAGTCAGATGAACTGAGAGCATAGATTACTGCATGGAATTATGATGTTATTGCCATTACAGAGACATGATTAAGGTAGGGACAGGACCAGCAGCTTAACATTCCTGGATATTGCTCTTTTAGAAGGGACAGAAAGGGAAACAAAAGGGGCAGGGGAGTTGCACTGCTGATTAGAGATCACATCACAGCTGTGTTGAGGGAAGACCCATTGGAGGGATCTTTCATTGAGGCATTATGGGTGAAGCTCAGGAATAGGAAGGGTGAAATCACAATGTTGCGAGTTTTCTATAGACTTTCCAAAAGCCCATGGGAGACAGAGGAGCTTATATGTAGTCAGATACTGGAAAAATGTGAAAAGAGCAGGGTAGTTGTGGTGGTTGACTTCAACTTTCCTCTTATTGACTGGGAATCCCTTAGAGCCAGGGGCTCGGATGGAGAGCAATTTGTTAGTTATGTCCAGGAGGGCTTTTTGAGGCAGTATGTTGACAATCCATCCAGAGAGGAGGCCATTTTAGACTTGGTCCTAGGAAATAAGCCAGGACTCCTGGTTGATGTTTCAGTAGGAGAGTATTTCGGGCTGAGTGACCATAACTCCATAAGATTTCAAGTAGTCATGGAAAAGGACGCAAGTGGCTCTCGGGTGAGGATGCTTAATTGGGCAAGACCCAATTGCACCCAAATTAGACAGGAACTGGAGAATGTGGATTGGAAGCAGTTATTTGAGGGCAAATATACCTCTGGTATTTGAGAGGCTTTTAAAGACCAATTGAATAAAGTGCAGGACATGAATGTCCCTGCAAAACTATAGGATAGGAATGGCGGGATTCAGTAACCATGGATGACAAGGGAAATTGTAAGGTTAGTCGAAAGAAAAAGGGAAGCATATGACAAGTCCACGCAGCTACAAGTTGACGAAGCCCCTTAGGAGTGCAGATAGATTAGGAAGGAACTTAAATGTGCAATTAGAAAGGCAAAAAGTTGCCACGAAATATATTTAGCAAACAGGGTCAAGAAGAATCCCAAGGCTTTTTATGCATATGTTAGGAGAAAGAGGGTAACAAGGCAAAGAGTAGGCCCACTCACAGATGAAGGAGGGAAGCTATACGTCGAGCCACAGGAAGTGGGAGAGGTTTTCACCAAGGAGAAGGACATGACTAATGTTGAGGTCAGGGATGAGTGTGTGAATACTCCAGAGAAGGTTAACATATTGAAAGAGGATGTTTTGGGAATCCTAAATTGCATTAAGATAGACAAGTCCCCAGGAATAGATGGGATCTACTCAG
Source organism: Rhincodon typus (assembly GCF_021869965.1). Classification (NCBI taxonomy): domain Eukaryota; kingdom Metazoa; phylum Chordata; class Chondrichthyes; order Orectolobiformes; family Rhincodontidae; genus Rhincodon; species Rhincodon typus. The sequence continues at coordinate 60,674,741 of NC_063335.1, read as the reverse complement.
AGAGGCAAGGGAGGAAATAGCTGGGGCATTGGCGGATATCTTCACATTCTCATTGACCACAGGTGAAGTTCCAGAGGACTGGAGATTAGTGAATGTTGTTCCCTTGTTTGAGAAAGGATGCAGGGATAATCCAGGCAACTAAAGGCCGGTGAGCTTGATGTCTGTGGTGGGGAAGCTCTTGGAGAAGATACTGAGGGACAAGATATATGTGCATTCGGAGGAAAATGGACTAGTTAGTGATAGGCAGCATGGTTTTGTCTGGGGAAGGTCATATCTCACCAACCTGATTGAATTTTTTGAAGAAGTAACAAGGATAATTGATGAGGGGAGGGCTGTGGATGTAGTTTATCTGGACTTTAGTCAGACATTTGACAAAGCTCCACATGGCAGGTTAGTACAAAAACTAAAATCACAAAGGATTCGAGGTGGCTTGGCTAGATGGATAGAAAACTGGCTTGGTCATAGAAGACAGAGGGTAGTAGTGGAAGGATGTTTTTCCGAATGGAGACTGGTAACTAGTGGTGTTCCACAGAGGTCTGTCTTAGATCCTTTGTTGTTTGTAGTATGTATAAATGATTTGGAGGAAAATGTGGGTAGTCTGATAAGCAAGTTTGCTGATGACATGAAGATTGGTCAAGTTGCTGATAGTGCCAATGATTGTGAAAGGATACAACAGGATATAGATAGATTGGTGACCTGGGCACAGAAATGACAGATGGAGTTTAATCCAGACAAATGCGAGATGATGCATTTTGGAGGATCAAAGTTAGGTGTAAATTGTATTGTAAATGGCAGAACCCTTAGCAAAACTAACATTCAGATGGATCTGGATGTGCAGGTCCACAGTTCCCTGAAAGTGGTAACACAGTTAGCCAAGGTGATTAAGAAGGCATATGGCATGCTTGCCTTCATCACCCGGGGCGTGGAGTACAAGAGTTGGCAAAACATGTTGCAGCTATATAAAACCCTTCTTAGGCTGCATTTGGAGTATTGCGTGCAGTTTTGGTCATCACACTACCAGAAGGATGTGAAAGCTTTGGAATGAGTATAGAGAAGGTTCACCAAAATGTTGCCTGGTTTCCAGGGCATGAGGAAAGGTTAAAAAGACTAGAATTGTTTTCACTGGAAAGATGGCAGCTGAGAGGAGACCTGATAGAGATTTACAAAATTATAAGAGGCATATATAGGGTGGATAGTCAGAGGCTTTTTCCCAGCGTTGAAGTTTCAATTACAAGGGGGCACAGGTTCAAGGTCAGAGGGGGAAAGTTTAAGGGAGATGTGTGAGAGAAGTTTTTCATGCAGAGAGTGGTATCAGCCTGGAATGTACTACCAGAAGAGGTGGTGGAAGCAGGCACATTGAAGACATTTAAGAGGTACCTAGATGGGTAAATGAATAGGGAGGGATTAGAGGGATACGGATCAAAAAATGGTAGGTTTGTCTTTAGATTAATTAGGGCATGATGGTTGGCACAGGCTTGGAGGTCGGAAGCGCAGGTTCCTGTGCTCTACTTTTTCATTTGTTCATTTGTTCATCTGGCGTGGAACCTTCCATGGTTAATGTGAGGTTACGTGGTTAGGGTGGGGGTGTGAGTCTGGGTGGGATGCTATTTGAAGTATTTGTACAGACTCAATGGGCCAGATGGCCTCTGTAATCGCTGCAGGGATTATGGTTCTATTACATTATCTCTTACAAAAGCAGAAATTGGATATTAAGGTTGAATAAGGTTATGAATAAACATTAATTCATACATGCATCAGTGTCTATTAATTTACTGTTTTTACCAACTTATTTAGTTTATTTACTAATTTATTAACTAAGCTATTCACTTACACAAAACAGTATGGTGTCAGTATAATGTCATGCTTCAAGAGAACTAATTATAAGATAGTATGAGAACTTTATACCATTAAGTCACATGCTATGATACAACAGTATACATGATCTTGGAGTTCCAGAAGAGACGGGTCCCCATGCATGGCATGGGACTACCAACAGCACGAGCAGGAGTCTGTAGAATAGTACCTGATTCCTGCTGTGATTGCATTTTGCTCCATGACCTGCAGTATTTCCTTTTTCCACACACCAAAAATCTGACTTCAATCTTCTCCTCTCTTTTCTCCCAAATGTACATTTCCAGTTTGAAAGAATCACTTCCAAAATTCGGACCCTTTCATCTCACTTTTATTACCATCTATTTTCTTAAATAGGAATGTAAATTCTTAGTCTTGGAATCTGACTCTTTAGTGGTGGTAGTGTTTAACTGCAGCTTTGCTCAGCTAGATAAAAACATCTAACACTATAAAGCTATTGTTGATAAAGAATTCGGATTACAACCTGTTTCATTGTTTACATCATGTTCAGAATATGTTAGTAGGTTTCAGAATGCTGAATGAGAATCCAATGTGAATTGGAGAATATGATGCTAGTTTTGTGTTATAATTATAATATTTCTGTTAATTGAAACCTTCTATTCTGTTGATCAGAATGACCTAATTGTTCCATGTGATGTAACACAACAGACAAACAATTCTAATTATTAATTCAATATAGATCCTGTCAGGATCAAATATAAGAAATTAATTATCTCTAGTCTATCACCTCGTGTGTTATAATCCTGCAGGTAACTGTTACCATTAAAGTGCAATCTGAACATTCAGTAGTGAAACAAAAGAGCTCTGCCAAAAGGTATCTTGCTCCCAAACACACACAAAAATACTATTTTTATTATTTGACAGACTGTTGGTGTCACTGACTAGGCCAGCATTTGTTGCCCATCTCTAATTGCCCCTGAGAAGGTGGTGTTGAGCCACTTTCTTTAACCACGACAGTGCATAATACTCCTATAGTGATATTAGTGAGGGAGTTCTAGGACTTTTACCCACGAATAGCGAAGGAACATCAATATAGTTCCAAGCGAGGAAGGTGTATGACATGAAGGGAAACTTGGAGGTGATGCTGCTCTCAGGCATCTGCTGCCCTGGTCCTTCTACATGGGATTGGCTGCATAGTTGGCAGCTAATGTCGAGGAAGCCTGTGTAAGTTACTATCGTGCATCTTATATATAATACACACTGCTACCACTGATCATCATAGTGGAGACACTGAATATTTAATGCGTTGAATGGATCGACAATCTCATTTGTCCTGAATGGTGTTGAGCTACTTGACAGTTATTGGAGATGCACTTATCCAGACAAGTGGACTGTATTCCATCATACCCTTGACTTGTGCCTTGTAGACGGTGGACAGGTTTGGGAAGCCAGGTAGTGAGCTACATATTTAATAATTCTCAGCTTCAGACATATTTTTAAATCCACAGTATTTAAACAGCTGGTCCAGTTCAGTTTCTGGTCAAGGGGAAATCCTATACATTAATGTTGAGGGATTCAGTGATATTAATGCCATTGAATTATTAAATATAAAGATCCATTAGTGTAAATATGAAACCAAGTATTCACAATTTTGTTCAAGTATTTGGATCTCAATACTTTTCATCAGAAGGCATGCCAAGGACTTTAGCAGAGCAAAAGAATATCAGATTAATGCTTAAATTACAGTGTCTAATTCGGCATATGATTCCACAGCTATAAACAAAATATAGCACTGAGCAAAATAAAGCACTGAGCCTCTGGTATGACAAATCCAAGCCCTTCATGCTGATATTGTTTTATTTATGCAGTTTATAAGGGGAAAATTAATTATATAAAGGTCAGTGTTGTGACAGCCATTAAGGAATGACTTAAAAAGGCAAATGTAATTATTTCAGTGGAAGAAGAAAGACATTTGCTGATACTGAAAGAGAGAAAGAATTCAATCTGCTTTATTTTAAAATTTCATAATGCCAAGGTATTTAATCAATTATGAAATGTTGGGAGCTGAAATTATACCTTGGATTGCTGGCATATTTTAAACCTGTACTGAAATGAGAATTTTAGATTAATACATTTATTGTTTGTCTGCTAATTTTCCATGGCATAATTTCAGAGCCTTTAGTTTCTTTAACCAGAATTGTGATCTATTATGTTGTCTCAGTTGACCTCTTTTCTTTGCTGTTCGTTTCACTCAATATAGTCAGAGGAGAATGATAAGGGATAGTTCTCAGTGCACTTCTTTTTTGCTTGCAAAATTAATGTTGGGAGCTATCCACTTCTGTGGTAAAAATTCTACAGAACATTTCCCTAGTCTTGTGTTGGCTGGTAAATCCACCAAACTCATAAAAATGTTTGTTTAAAATATACATTAGGCTTTCTGGATCTCTTAATTGGTGGTGATGGTCTTGGTGCTGATGTCTCCTGGATGTACGAAAAGCTGTTAATAAAAAAAAAATCATTTTTTCAGCTCAATAGTTACAGCTAGGCAGGGGGAAAATCAAGGATGACCTGTATAATTGTAAAAATGCTGAGCAGGCAGAGTGTGGCAGAGACATAGACTATAGTATCATAGAGTCATTTAGTAATACATCATGGAAACAGGCCCTTTGGCCCAAACTGATCCATGCTGACCATGGTGCCCACTCAGCTAGTTCCAATTGTCCACATTTAGTCCATATCCCTCTAAACCCTTTTTAAATGTTGCTATTGTACCCGTCCCAACCACTTTCTCTGGCAGCCCATTCCATATGCGCACCACTCTCTGTGTGAAGAAGTTGTCCCTCAGGTCCTTCTTAAATCTATCCCTTCTCGCCTATCCCCTCTAGTTTTCAATTTCCCATCCCTGGGAAAAAAGACTATATGCATTCATCCTATCTATGCCCCTCATGATTTTATACACCTCAATAAGGTCACCCCTCATTCTCCTACATTCCAAGGAATAATGTCAAATCCTGGCCAACCTCTCCCTATAACTCCTGCCTACTAGTCCTGGCAACATCCTCATTAATCTTCTTTGCACACTTTCCAGTTTAACTATGTCTTTCCTATAACAGGACGACCAAAACTATACACAATACTCCAAGTGCGGCCTCACCAACGGCTTATAGAACTGTAACATAAGTCCCAACTCCTTTACTCAATGCATCGACTGCCAGCATGCCAAATGCCTCCTTCACCAACCTGTCTACCTGTGATGCTGCTTTCAACGAACTACGTACTTGTACTACTAGGTCCCACTGTTCCACAACACTCCTCAGGACCTTACCATTTACTGTATAAGTCCTACCTTGGTTTGACTTTCCAAAGTGCAACACCTCACACTTATTTGCATTGAACTGCATTTGCCAATCCTCAGCGAACCTCCCCATCTGATCAAGATCTGTCTGTAATTTTTGATAACCTTCCTTGCTATCAACGATACCTCCTAAATTTGTATCATCCACAAACTTACTAATCATGCATTGTACATTCACATCCAGATCATTTATGTAAATGACAAAGGTCCCAGCACCTACCCCTGTGGCACACCACTAGTCACAGGCCTCCAGTCCGAGAAATAACCTTCAACCATCATCTCTGCTTCCTACTGTCAAGCCAATTTTGGATCCAATTAGCTAGCTCTCTTTGGATCCCGTGCAACCTAACCTTCATAACTAGCCTGCTGTGTGGCACCTTGTCAAAGGCCTTATTAAAGTTCATATAGATAACATCCACTGCCCTACCCTCATCTATCCTCTTGGTTACGACTTCGAAAACTCTATATTTTCAGTGCTCTCTTCATTTATTTGCAATTATTTTACAAAGTATTTATTACTTTTAAATACTGTTAAAAAACTTTCACAAGCTTATTAATTGCTTGATGGAATCCAGTAAACCTATATATTACTTTTAAACATTTTCAATTGCTTTTCAATAAATTGGAAAGTTCATTGGACAGCCTATAAAAAGGCAAATTAGCTAAAATAAACAATTACTTGATTTGTATTACTTGCTTGTTTTCAGAAAATAAGATGGCACCACAAAAGGTAGATGAGAAAAAGTGAACTACTTCAGGAACTCAGTGGGAGGAAGAAGTTCAATAAGACTCTTCGAAAACCTTTTAGTGCTGAATACCTCGATACACTTATTAATAAGGTAGAGGCATGTGTTATCAGTTTATTGAAAATGGTTTTGTAAGATGCCTAGAAAAATTAATATTTTGGTGTGGAGGGACATTCCTAAGGCTGAGATAGTTAACAGCACTCCTTCACAAACTAAAACCACACCTTTGTCAGACAATTACACACATTTTTCGGTTGCAACACTATCGATTCCAGACTACAACATTGAGTCTATCCTGACCTGACCTCCTTTTCCAAGATAGGTTTGTTTCTATTGTTAACTTTAAAGTTGATGTTTTATTGCATCCGAAAGCTAATATTCTAGTATCGATTCTCATAAGTGGAGCATTCACATTCAGCACAAGCTTACAGTGCAATTAGACCCTACGGTATAAAACAACAATATTCACAAAGCTGAGGAAGGGTTCTGAGGAAGGGTCACTGGACTCGAAACGTTAATTCTTTTTTCTTCACAGAGGCTGCCAGACCTGCTGAGCTTATCCAGCAACTTTGCTTTTGTTCCTGATTTCAGCATCCGCAGTTCTTTCACAAAGTTGAACATCATACTGACTGGTGCAAATCCAACACTTGTGTTTCAAAGAAGGATACCACCACATGTGTATATTTGGGCCCAAGGCAACTAAATATTGCACTAGAGATGCCCAAACATTCGTAATCTGGAAAAGCTTAATCCCAAGTCGTCAGGTGCCAAGTATTTTTTTCAAGCTCTAGGCCAAGAATAGATATTGGTCCAGAGTCACAGAAACAGGCAACTGTTGGAAAACCTTTCAATAGCAATGTTTCCTAGATTTCCATTTGATTCAGTTTGAATATACTCCAACAATATTTGGATTTTACCAACTTGTCTCTACATCCGAGTGACACGGTGTTCAGTGGTTAGCACTGCTGCCTCACAGTACTAGGGACCTGGGTTTGATTCCACCCTCAGGAGACTGTCTGTGTGGAGTTTGCACATTCTCCCCGTGTTGCGTGGATTTCCTCCGGGTGCTCCAGTTTCCTCCCACAGTCCAAAAATGTGCAGGCTAGGTGGATTGGCCATGCTAAATTGCCCACAGTGTTCAGGAATGTGTAGAATAGGTTGGTCATGTGGTGATGGGTCTGGGTGGGATGCTCTGAGGGTCGGTGTGGACCTGTTGTGCCAAAGGGCATGTTTCCATACTGTAGGGATTCTAAACACATCCCAGATGGTAGTACAATCCTCAGAAAAAATTAAATGCTAATCCTTATTGCCTGTAAGGGCAGTATAGGCAGAAACCCTCATAACAGGTAAGACGTATTTAGATGTGCACTTGTAAGGCCAAGGCATACAAGTCTGTCAGCCAAGTGCTGGAAAATGGGATTAGAATTGTTATGTGATTGTTTTTGACCAGCACATGACACAACTCTATGACACAAACTCTATCCGTTCAGGACAGTGTCAAGGATATAGCAAAAATGTCAAACCAACATGAACCAAATCAGTTTCTTCAGATTAATCTACTTATAAAATGGTATCTGACCTGATTCTACCATAATAGAAGGCATGCAGAAGATGGCAAAACCGTGAAACGAAAATGACTTGCAAAGATATCTTGCTTTCATTAACTTTTTATCCCCACCTGTTTGGAATTTTGTGACCAGCGTCCACTTTCTTTGAGATCTTCTCTGCAAAGATATGCCTTACAAATAGCAGGGAGATCACTAACATATTGTACATTCTCTCAAAACTGCCTTAATAATCGAGGAATTGTATTTTTCAATAACTGAACTGAAACAGTCCATGTCCAGGTCTTGCTTCATTTGGGAAATGTCCTGTCTTGGGCTGAAAAGTGGCAAGTAACATTTGCACCACACAAATGCCTGGCAATGACCATTTCCAATAAGAGAAAATCTAGCCATTACCCCATGACATTCATTGGCTTTAACATAACTCAATGCCAGACTACCAATTTTCTGGCTGTTGCCATTGACCAAAAACTGAATTGGACTAGCCACATAAATACAATAACTACAAGGGCAGGTCAGAGGCCAGGAATTTCACAGCAAGTAACTCATTTTTTGACTTCCAGACCTTGTCCACCACCTACAAGACACAAGTCAGGATGTGATGGAATACTGTCCACTTGCTTAGATAAGTGCTACTCCACCAACAATCCAGAAGCTTGACACTATCGAGGATAAACCAGCTAACTTGATTGGCATCACATCTACAAAGATCCACTCCCTCTATGGCCAGCACTCAATAACAGCAGTGTGTACTATCAAAAGTTGCACAGCAGAAATTTACCAAAGCTACTTAGACAGAACCTTCCAAACCCACAAACATTTCCAACTAGAAACGCATGGGTGGTAGATACATGTGGAATACCACCTCTGGGTTCCCCTCCAAGCAACTCACTATCGTGGTGTGGAAATATATCACCATTCTTTCAGTGCTGCTGTGTCAAAATTATGTATTTCCTGATAAAAACTGAAAGAACTGCGGATGCTGTAAATCAGGAGCAAAAACAAAGTTGCTGGAAAAGCCCAGAAGGTCTGGCAGCATCTGTGAAGGAAAAAACAGAGTTAACGTTTCGGGTCCGGTGACCCTTCCTCAGTTTTGGTTACGTATTTCCCTCTTTAATTGCATTGTGGGTCTATCTACAGCACATTGACTACAACGGTTCAAGAAGGCCACTCATCATTAGCTTCACAAGAACAATTAGGAATGGACACTAAAAGCTGGTCAGTCAGTGATGTCCACATCCTATGAGTGAATAAAAAAAGATCCTGACAACAGTTCATAGAACATAAAACATAGAACAGTACAGAACAGTACAGCACAGTACAGGCCCTTCGGCCCACGATGTTGTGCCGAACTTTCACCCTAATCCTAATGTCTATCTAACCTCCACCCCTACCTTATACTATCATCCATATGCCTATCTAATAGCCGCTTAAATGCCCCTAATGAGGTCGACTCCACAACCCTCTCCAGCAATACATTCCACACCCCGACCACTCTCTGAGTAAAGAATCTACCTCTGACGTCTCCCCTATATCTACCTCCACTCACTTTAAAACTATGCCCCCTCGTAATAACTACATCCACCCTAGGAAAAAGTCTCTGGCTGTCTACTCTATCTATACCTCTGATCATTTTGTACACCTCTATCAAGTCACCTCTCATCCTTCGTTGTTCTAAAGAGAAAAGCCCTAGCTCTCTCAACCTTTCCTCGTAAGACCTTTCCTCCATTCCAGGCAACATTCCGGTAAATCTCCTCTGCACCTTTTCCAAAGCTTCCACATCTTTACTATAATGAGGCGACCAGAACTGGACACAATACTCCAGATGTGGCCGAACCAGGCTTTTGTATAGCTTAGTTCAGGCAAACTAATCTATAATTGAAAGGGAAACTCCTGCCCTAGCATTTGGAATACAAAAGTTTCACTTATGGCAAGCAATTCACTGTTCATACTGATCACATTTTCACCTCCACAACTGTGCCTACTTGTAAGGATGCAAGCGTATGATTTATAAGTACAGTGCAAACCATGATCCCACATGATCATCTCCAATGTTTTTGGCTGACGTCCAAATTCTGCTCAGAACAAAGATATTTGGTTAGATCTGCAAGGGGATATTATTGAATCTGAACCGGAAGATAGTCTCACACAATCATTTTGGTCGCACATTTTGGTCATGGCAAAAAACAGCTGATCCAGCAAGCCATGTCATATTGTAACAAGCTACATCTGCTCAAAACGAGTATCATCAGTGGATATCCTGAATGCATTCAACATGATGCCAAACAAGTATATCCTTTCTGGACATTCAAAATGAATTATGACTCACCTGGCATGTAATGTTTAAAAATAAATTATATTTATTCCACAAGCATGTCAATTATATTGTGTTCAGTTCTGGTCACCACACTACGAGAAGGATGTGGTGGCGTTGGAGAGGGTACAGAAAAGATTTACCAGGATGTTGCCTGGTATGGAAGTTATTAGCTATGAGGAGAGGTTGGAGAAACTTGGGTTATTCTCACTGGAACGACAGAGGTTGAGGAGCAACCTGATAGCAGTCTACAAGATTATGAAGGGCATGGACAGAGTGGCCAGTCAGAAGCTTTTTCCCAGGGTGGAAGAATCAATTAATCGGGGGTCTTAGGTTTAAGGTGCGAGGGGCAAGGTTTAAAGGTGATGTACGAGGCAAGTTTTTTTTTCAACACAGAAGATGGTGGGTGCCTGGAACTCGCTTCTGGGGGAGGTAGTGGAAGCAGATACGATAGTGACTTTTAAAGGGCAGCTTGACAAATATATGAATAGGATGGGAATAGAGGGATACAGTCCCCTGAAGGGTAGGGGATTTTAGTTATGACAGGCAGCATGCCTGTGCAGGTTTACAGGGCTGAAGGGCCTGTTCCTGTGCTGTAATTTTCTTTGTTTTCTGTTCTAAGCTCATCACCCAGACATACTAGACCATACACAATTAGTTCAGACAGACACAAAGAAAAAACAAGAAATCAGAGAATGAATCCATCTATTAGCTCAGCATCAATAACGTCAACTGATCCAGTCATGTTAAAAGTGAATTTCATCAACCTGAATAATTAAAAGAACATTTCCTTCCATCTGAATTTTGTCTGAGATGTGGTGCAAGATTGCAATTAACATTTCCCATATCTAAGAATATGATTACATTCTGATGATTATTTCACCAATTGCTTTCTGTGTGACAAAGCAAAAATACACCTCATGCAACATTTGATAACACAGTGAGCACCATATTCACTATGTTTGGTGTTCCACACTAAATGGTGTCTGACAATGATTCACAGTACATTATGTATCCTTCCAAGGTATATGTAAGAATTGGGGTAGCTAACCTCTACTCCAAGGAAATGTTAGTGAGCCTGTGCCAGATAAAGAGATTTTTAAGAGGGTTTGCTGAGAGATGTGTTTGAAGGAAAAAGTGGACAACAGTAGAAAATTTGAGGGAAGACTACCCAAAAAAAGAAGTGAGTTGGTTGAAAACATGGCTGAAAAGAGCGGGATGAATGTGGCTGATGCTCAAATGGCGAGTGTGTATGGAATTCAGAGTTTTCGGACAGTTGCAGATTGAACAAGATTTCAGAGAGAGGAAGACCATAAGACATAGGAGCAGAAGTTACGGCATTCAGCCCATTGAGTCTGCTCCTCCATTCAATCATGGCTGATAAGTTTCTCAACCCCATTCTCCCACTTTCTACCCATAACCCTTAATCCCCTTGACAATCGTCTTAAATATACTCAATGACCTGGCTTCCACAGCCTTCTGTGGCAATGAATTCCATAGACTCACCACTCTCTGGCTAAAGAATTTCCTCCTTATCTCTGTTCTAAAAGGTCTTCCCTTTACTCTAAGGCTGTGCCCTCGGGTCCTAGTCTCTCCTAACAATGGAAATATTTTCCCATCATCCACTATGTCCAGGCTATTCAGTATTCCGTAAGTTTCAATTAGATCCCCCCTCATCCTTCTAAACTCTCTCAAGTATACACCCAGAGACCTCAAATTTTCCTCATATGTTAAGCTTTTCATTCCTGGGACCATTCACCTCTGAACCCACTCCGGGGCCAGTACATCTTTCTGGAGATATAGGGCCCAAAACTGTGCGCAATACTTCAAATGTGGCCTGACCAGAGCCTTATAGAGACTCAGAAGTACGTCCCTGCTTTTATATTCAAGTCCTCTCAAAATAAATGACAAAGTTGCATTTGCCTTCCTAACTACTAACTCAACCTGCAAGTTTACCTTAGACCATTACAGCGCAGTACAGGCCCTTCGGCCCTCAATGGAGGGACCTTGAGAGAATCCTGGACTGGAACTCCCAAGTCTCTTTGCAATTCAGACTTCTGAATTTTCTCCCCATTTAGAAAATAGTCCATACCTCTATTCTTCTTACCAAAGTGCGTGACCTCACACTTTCCCACGTTATACTCCATCTGCCACTTCTTTGCCCACTCCCCTAACCTGTCCAAATCCTTCTGCAGCCTCCCTGCATCCTCAATAGTACCTGCTCTTCTACCTATCTTTGTATCATCTGCAAACTTAGCCAGAATGCCCTTAGTTCCTTCATCTAGATTATTAACGTATAAAGTAAGAAGTTATGGCCTGAAAACTGACCCTTGTGGAACACCACTTGTCACTGGTTGCCATCCTGAGAAAGACCCTTTTAACCCCTCTCTCTGCTTTTTGCCAGACAGTCAATCTTCTATCCATGCTAGTACCTTGCCTCTGACACTTACTTGGCCCTTATCTTACTTGGCAGCATCCTGTGTGGCACCTTGTCAAAGGCCTTCTTGAAGTCCAGCTCGATAACATTTATTGACTCTCCATGGTCTAGCTTGCTTATTATTTCCTCAAAGAATTCTAACAGATTTGTCAAGCACGACCTCCCCTTGATGAAGCCCTGTTGACTTCCCCCTATTTTACCATGTGCTTCCAAGTATTCAGCAATCTCATCCTCCACAATGGACTCTAAAATCTTACCCATGACCGAGGTTAGGCTACTTGACCTGTAATTTTCAGTCTTTTGCCTTACTCCCTTTTTAAACAGGGGTGTCATGTTAGTGATTTTCCAGTCCTCTGGTGATTCCTGAACAGATCACCACTAACGCCTCCACTATGTCTTCAGCTATCTCCTTAAGAACTCTGGGGTGTAGTCCATCTGTTCCTGAAGGTTTATCCACCTTCAGGCCATTCAGTTTTTGTAGCACCTTCTCCTTGGTGATGGCCACCATACTCAGCTCCGCCCCTGACTCTGTTGAATTTTTGGGATATTAATCATGTCTTCCACTGTGAAGACTGACGCAAAGTAATTCTTCAGTTCCTCAGCCATTTCCTTGTTCCCCACTACTATCTCTCTAGCGTCATTTTCCAGCAGTCCAATGTCCACTTCTGCCTTTCTTTTGCCCTTTGTATATCTAAAGAGACTCTTACAGTACTCTTTTATATTACTGGCTAGCTTACCCTCATATTTAATCGTTTCCCTCTTTATTTCTTTTTTGTTGCCGTCTGTTGGTCTTTGTAAGCTTTCCAATCCTCTGGTTTCCCACTGCCCTTCGCCACATTATATGCTTTCTCTTTTGTTTTTATGTTATCCCTGACTTCCCTAGTCTGCCATGGTTGTCTCATTGTCCCTCCTAGAAACTCCTGCCATTGCTGTTCCTCTATCTTTCCTGCTAGGCTCCTCTCCCAGTCAATTCTGCCCAGCTCCTCCCTCAAGCCTCTGTAGTTGCCTTTATTCAGCTGTAATACCATTACCTCTGATTCTATCTTCTCCCTCTCATATTACAGAGTACATTCAATCATATTGTGATCACTGCCTCCTGAGGGTTCCTTCACCTTAAGCTCCCTTATCAAGTCTGCCTCATTGCACAACACTAAATCCAGTATTGCTTGTTCCTTAATTGGTTCCACCACAAGCTGCTCCAAAAAGCCATTTTGTAGACATTCCACAAATTCCTTTTCTTGCAATCCACTACCAACCTGATTTTCACCTGCATTTTAAATCCCCCATGATCACTGTAACTTTGCCTATCTTACTTACCTTTTCTATTTCCTGGTGTATCTTGCGCCCCAGTTCCTGACTACTGTTTGGAGGCCTGTACATCATTCCAACTATGGTTCCAACAAGATGTATATCCTTGGATATTCAGCTCCCAATCCTTCTCCCCTTCCAACCATGTCTCTGTGAAGCCCACCACGTCATATCTGCCAATTTTGAGCTGCACCACAAACTCATTCTTTCTGAGTGCATTCAAATAAAACACCTTCAGTCCTGTATTAACTATCCCACTTCTCATTGTCACTCATTTATCCAGTGTGCTTGAAGCTTGATTCCTAACACTTACCAAACACTCTGTCCTGTTTGTATCAGCACTAGAGACTTTAATAACCTCTCCTGAGTTCTCCTTTCCTGCCATTTTTTCACATTTTTCCACACAATGGATCTACCCATGCAGATGTTAGCCTGCTGTTTTGTTCCCCACTGGGGGATATTTTACCCTTCCCTTCCCTACCCCCCCAACTCCACTTTCTAGTTTAAATTCCTGTTGACAAGCCTATTTACCCTTTTCGCTAGAACACTGGTCCCAGCTCGGTTCATGTGGAGACCGTCCCAACTGTTCCAATACTGATGCCAGTGTCCCACGAAAATGAACCCCTCTTTCCCACACCACTCCTTTAGCCACGTGAATGGCCTCGCGTGCCACGGTGCAATGGTCAGTTGGCTCATCCCCTCTGCAGCCCCTTTCCCCATCCACACAGGGAGAAAGTAACTCATACCTGTTGGACAAGGTCAAGAGCTGAGACTCCTCTGTTCCTGAATGCAGGATCCCCCTACCTGCCTCACTTGCAGTCACCTCTTGCTATCCCTGGCCACTAACCAAATTTGGAGTACTTAATCTACCAGGTGTGTCTGCCTCCTGAAACTCATCATTCAGGTACTTCGCCACCTCCCGGATGTGCTGCAGTGTTTGAAGCTAAGATTCCAGCTCAACAACTCTGAGCCGAAGTTCCTCAAGCAACAACACTTATTGCAGATGTGGTCACTGCTGTTGGCAATGGGATCAGCCAGCTCCCACATCGTACAGCTACAATACATCACCTGTCTAGCCATTTCTACTTAGTTAATTACTTTATTGAGTTAATTAAATTTATTGATACTTCTTGGCTGTATTTTTTTTTCAAATTTAGTGCAGTGATATCACTCCAGCTTTTGCCTCATAGCTACAATGGGCCCTGAGCTCCAGGGTGCGGGTGCTGGTGCTGGTGCTGGTGCTGGTGCTGGTGCTGGTGCTGGTGCTGGTTTGTTGGACAGAGAAAAACACTGAAGTCATGTTTGGCAGGGTCTAACCACCCCTTGACAACATTTCCTCCACAAACCCCTGTTTGATACTGGTGACTGCACCGATGCAAATCTTTGCCCCAACTGCCAATCTGCATCATCGCTGCCTCTGCCGAACGCTTGTCCTCATTCAGACTCGGAGGGTGTCTTGCTGAGGTCCTTCTTCTACAGCTGGTGACTGCGCCAATGCAAATCTTCGCCCCAAACGCCAATCAGTGTCGTCGCCACTCTCTGCTGACAAGGCTATAGAAGGATTTAAACATGAGAACATGAATTAGACATTTGAGACATTGGTGCCAGGAAATTAAGATCAGTCAACACTGTGGGGATAATAGGAAAGCCAAGAATAAAATGGAATAGGATAAGGGCAGCAGTTTTGAAATCTGAACTTTATGGAACATGATGGATAATCAAAAATTAGAGTTTAGAAAAACTTTACTTTTACTTAAAGTAAACTACTTTTTTGGAAGGTCGACATGGTTCAGATATGTTCAATGAATCATACTCAGGAAAAATAGAGGATCAACATATACTAAAGTTCTGATCTGCTCTTACTTTTGAAGATTTTAAAGTACCAGATGTGACTTTCTTGCCTTATTCAGTTACCAAAATTTGTACATAAAAGTGACTTATGCTTCTGATGTTTCCTGCAGGAGCTAGAAATTATCCAGAAGCATATAACATGAGAGCTGTGCTGAGGAAAAATCACAGTAGGTGGACACAGTAAGCACTAAATTCTTTAACTTCTCACAGAGAGACAAAATAGATTTTTAACAATTCATTCAATTATTTATTCAATATAGTTGAAATCCTCCAAAATTATATGGAGCTATGCAGCAGACCTATCAGAAAGAATATTAAGAGCTGATTCTGCAGTTGGATGTTCCTCCAATTGAGTGCATCTTGGGAAGTCATGGCTGCATTTGTGGGATTTCCCAGATACATTCCCTGGAAATGCCACTCACTGTTAGGTGCACCCAAATACAAAATCACTCCTGTGGCCCTCATTACTGTTATTTCTCAATCAACCAGATAAAGTGTTTCTGTAATTATGATGCCAATTCTTAGGTTTATTTCAAAATTGTGCCAAAAATACCACATGAAGACTTGGACCGAATCTTCGAAGTCCAACTGAAATATTTAGCAAGGTGGGAGGGGGAACAAAATTAGGTGGAAGACCAAAATTCAGATTTCCGAGGACAGGAAAAGCTTTGATGTTAATTTCTTAGAACATTGCAGGTAGTTCAGCTTCCCAAACGGTGCTGTTTGGGAATCGCTTTTGCATTTTTGGGGAGCCAGTGGCATTTGGCAATGTCACTAGACCAACAACCCAGACCCCCTGGCTATTGTTCAGGGATATGGGTTTGAATTTCGCCATGGCATTGGTGAAATTTGAATTTAATTTTAACAGTTACGGATTTAAAAGTGAGTCTTCTGACAATCGCCTAACAATTGTTGATTGTCGTA
>NC_063335.1:60487922-60658419 GCF_021869965.1 Rhincodon typus | reverse complement strand
AAACAGAAATCAAATAAAAATAGATTGTGGAAGTGTTAGTTAATGATTCAATATTGAAATACACCATTCACTGAAACATAAAGGTTAACAGCATCTGACTACCTGATGTTTCAACCAGGTCAAATAATTCAGTCAATTCTGAAATGAGGGGCAATGTGCACTCAGGAATATTGAAGGTGGGGATGGTGTATGTCAAGCCGTGAAGGAGCCTTCAATGGCCAGGAGCTCCAAATCTGCAGGACTTTAGGTTTAGATTTAAAATTAGATTTAGGCTTTTTGCCACGTGTCTCAAGTACAGGGTGCAAGAGTATTGTGAAAAGTATACAATGTCACCACACAAAGCGCCTTCTTAGATACAAAGTACATAGGCACAAAATCTTAATTACAGAAGTAGAAAAATAAAGAAATAAATTTAAAAAGTTCAGCAATACAGTTTTCCCGGTACAAAAATAGAAAAATAAAGAAATAAGGCTGAAAAGTCAAACATTATAGTCCTTTCTTAAACCATGGTCATCCAGACGCTTCAAACTGAGCTTCGCTGCTGCTTGCATGGCTTCAGCCCCGACTGCTGCTGCTGATATCCTTTGCAACTGACTGTCACTGCCGCCATCTTTCGCTGCCGCCACCTCATCGCTGAACACCACTGCTGCCATCTGGGCTTGTGCTGGACCCCAGTTGTTGCCTCGTTAGCTGCCTTGCTGCAGAGTCCTGCTTTGGACTTCGATGAAGCCAAGTTACCACCAATCATGACCAGCTGCTTCGTAGCCGACATTCAAAGCTCCTCAGCTTCTACTGTTGCTGCTGCTGCCTCCACAACCAACCTCTAAAGACTAAAGAACTAAAAAGAAGAAAGAAAAAAAAGTGAGAAAAGAAGAAAGAGGAAGAAAGAAACACAGTTGAAGCGTACAAGCTGCTGTGAGGAGCCCTACTCCTCTGCTTTCTTAGGGATGAGGTTGTTTTACATGCTGTTGATTCCAAGGTTGCATGTTCTGTTGCAGGGGAAATTGAAAGCTGCTGAGAGTCAGAGTTAGCTACATACTATTTGCATAGCATACATAATAATGTTTAAGAGTACAAATATCTTACACATAACAGAATGGAAAAGGCAGCAAGCAGTCATGGGTCATGCATAATTGATCTCATCATATTGAGATGGCAGCATGGCCAAAAAACCCAGGCTTCTATCCCTTGTCTCAACAGTTTTAAGAGAAATTTCTCATACAAGTTACAATAAATTACTATATACCCGTGTCTGAATAATTTTAAGAGAAACCACTCATTTGTATCTGAGCACTGAAAATACACAGGGCATAGAGCAATTGTTTTCCTCAGTAATGTGTATGATAGGGACTGCATGGTACAAATTTATAGAATAGAAGAATCCCTATAGTGCAGAAAGAGGCCATTCAGCCCATCAGGTTATCACAGACCCTCCAAAGAGCATCTCACCCTATATAGTAACGCTGCATTTATCACAGCTAATTCACCTTGCCGGTCACTATGGGGCAATTTAGTTCGTCCATTCCACCCAACCTAAACATCTATAGACTGTGTGAGGAAACTGGAGCATCCAACAGAAATCCATGTAGATATGTTGAGAATGTGCAAATTCTACACATTAGGTCACCCAAGGCTGGAATTGAACCCAGGTCCCTGGATCTATGAGACAGCAGTGCTAACCACTGTGTCACCATGCCACTCTATTGCCATTTCTATCAAAATTTCACCTGCCTCAGACAATGGGAATAATGTCAAAGGGGGTCTGACTAGGCACAGATTCAGATCACAACCCTGTCTTGAAACCTCAACTTATCTGGCATACTGGCTATTGACATTTCATCAGACCAGGGACAAGCCACCAATTTTAGCAAATTGACAGAGAACAAGCAGTATCAACATGATTCATTGAAATGTAACTGTGCAACACTGCTTGCCACCCTTGTATGTAGGCCAAATGAATCTGCGAGCCAGTATGTCTATAGGCTTGACAATCTGTTCCAAACATGGGTCTTACTCGTGTGTCCTGGTCAGACAGATCAGATGATTAATGTGTTGGGGTATCATCTGGCACCCGAAAAGACATATTGATCATTTACTGAAGGGATCAATTGGGAATTTGCCAAAGAACTTTTTAGACTGGTGATATCTGTTGGCGTTTGTTAGTGAACACCTGGCTTGATCACTCACCAACTACATTTAGATAATGACACAAAATCCCAACTCATCCAATACCCTAAGCATTTATTCCTTCTCCACTCGTGTATTGTGACTTATGCGGAATGTAATGAAGTAACTTACGAAGATTTTTTTTCAGTAGGACTTTCCAAACTCATGATTTCCATGATCTGGAAGCAAAGGGCAAAAGGTGCTTAGAAACACCAAAAGTTGAGTTCCGAGGAAGGGTCACAGGACCCGAAACATTAACTCTGTTTTCTCCTTCACGGATGCTGCCAGACCTGCTGAGCTTTTCCAGCAACTTTGTTGTTGTTGTTGTTGTGCTTAGAAACACCATCATCTCCAAATTTCCCTGCAAGCTCCAAAAAGGCCTGACTTATATACAAATAACATATATGCAATTTAACACATATCTCTATTCTGTCACTGTGTCAAGATCCTGGAACTTCTCACCTTTTAAGGGCCACTGGTTTCTTTATTCGGTCCTCTACCTATTGATCAGTTTGTCATTGTTCACGATCCATCATCTTCTTAAGGTTTACTCGCATTGGACAAATCTCAGCCTTGCCCGTGTTATCTATATCCTGAGAATAATTCTTAAAAATGTTGAGTTCACAGAAATTGTTCATCTTCCTGAGTAAAAGCAGCTGTTACACACTGTCAGATCAGTGTTACTAAATGTGGAGATTCAACTTGAGATAAAAAGGCAGGAAATCTTTTTGATCCTTTGATCGAGAAACTTGGAAGATATGCAAAATACAGCAAAGAAGTAGTTAGGTGGTAAGCATATTTACAGCGACTCTGGAAACATCAATATTTTACGGCAGTTTAGCACGTGCATTATTTATGAAGTCAGGTCAATTATTAAAATGAGTTGGAGGCAGTTGTGGTAAGCCTTAAAGTTTTGTTTAAAAAATGAAAATGCAGAAAATATATTTGCTCAGCTTGTAACAAGACTGACTTTGTAGCAAGCAAGAAAATGCTTGTGATTCAATAAGCCTAATAGAGTGAGACTCGCCATTAGAAATTAGACCAGTTAGCTTGACCAATATTATACAATTTAAGGTTTTTAGGAGTAGATTTGTAGCTTGGGTTATGGATGTTGTGGTTGGTCGGCTTGCTGAGCTGGTTTGTTGTTCTGCAGGCTCTTCATTAACCTTCTGGGTAACATCATCAGTGCAGCCTCCGATGAAGCGCTGTTGTGCTTTCCCACCAATTATTTAAACTCTAGTGTACGTTGAGCTGGATTACCTCACTTCTGATTTTCCTTCGCAATGGAGTATTTATGTGCTTATTGATAGCTTTCTTAGTGGAGAACCAGGCTGCTAGGACTTCCCATGCTTGTCTCTGCTTTGCCTGTCCCAGGATCCTGGTGTTGCCCCAATCGAATTGGTGGTTTTCCTTATCTATGTGGATGGAGATGAGTGAGTGTTGGTCGTATTTTTTTTGCTCACCATCCTGCAGCCATTGTGTTCTGCTGTCCTACGAGCTTGTGGGGTTGTTGATCGGGGGTTTGTATCTCAAACTGCTTGGTAATACCTGGTTTCTGAAGCATCCATGTAGGAAGTAGAGCTGTTTGTGGGTAGCGCTCTATCATTTGGCGTAGTTTTCTCTTCCTTTTCCAAGTATTCAAAGATAACAGATACCATTTGGGCGGCACAGTGGCTCAGTGGTTAGCACTGCTGCCTCACAGCACTAGGGACCCAGGTTCAATTCCACCCTCAGGTGACTGTCTGTGTGGAGTTTGCATGTCATTATTATCTATTTCTCACTCCAGAAGGAAGTAGTGTTAGATCCAAGGTCAACAATGATGGTACCATCTCTTGGTCAGTAGAGGGTAGATTTTGGCACTTCAACACCTGCTGATCATTGAGAATTGAATAACACAGTCCAGGTCATTGACATGCATGTCAGGGAGACTCATCCTTCTCTCATCACTATATCCATTTCATGAATTTCTGTGAAGAAGTCTATCAAATAATTAAGTCCTCTTCCTTATGTTGCCCTTTTGTCAAATATCCTTAACATCTTATCATCTCCATTATCACAACATGCCAAGCCTTTTTTTACTACTGGCACTCATGATTTGCTTACATTTACATATTGTCCATTTAGTGGCATCTACATATGTTCAGGGCCACAGTTGTGGAAACAAATAGACAAACCATTAATGAGTGTATCCCAAAATCTTTCAGTTATAGCAACATACAAGGCTTCTTTACTGAACAAGTAATTATCACTTAATGAAACCCCAAGTATTATGCCTTTATACAACTGCTTATGGGCGATCCTTTATGGCGCACTCCCTCTACCTGGAGTTGACGTGAGAGCAGACTGTTACTTTTCTTGGTCTGGGGCGTAAGATTGCCACATGTGCATGATTTCTGCTGGTGATTGGCATGTTCCACACCACCTACATCAGTACAGGAGCTGACTCAGTCATGAGTCTTTGGCATCACCATCAAAGAAGCTGAAGAACTGTCTCCAAATCACCATTAGATGATTCTTCATTGTCATTTTTTTGCCATCATTCATCTTTTTGAGAACTCACTGGCTGTTTTGAGTGATTCCGATAGATGAGGCTTGAGCTAATGCGGGCTATGTACAACTCCCATAACCTCAATGGTATATTCTATGCTTTTCTTCAAAGCTGTTGCCATTTTCTCAATGGAGAAAGCCAAATGCTTACATGCCAGAGACATGGCACTGTTAATGCTCATGATGGACTCCTACATTGTTCACTTATGGGTGTCTGTTGTCTCTGGAAGCTCCAGCACAATTCATACAGTTCACGCTGCTGCTCCACATTTGGCTCTTTGCTGATGACATCTGAAGCTCACCATCTATACAAAGATGAGCACCGTTGGACCTACCCACAACTGTTTAATATTAGCGGGCGCAGTTATTGTTGCTTTAATTACGGCTGCCAGTTCATCTGTTCAGTCGCCACTAGCCAGTAGCGCTCATTATACATGTGCAAAAATGGCCACTGACATGAGATCATCTGCTCTGGTGGTAGATGCTGTGCTGAAGTAACACTATGTGTTCAGATGGTAGTCAATTGTTTGAGATATACAATGGAACAGGATTCCTCACTTTTGTCTCCCTCTATTGCTGAATCTGCTGGTATGTAATAATTTATGTGTTCCTTCAACCAACTGCTGGAGTTATCCCTTCATCAGGAGCTTCAAGTGGTGTGAAACATCCACTCCAGAAGTAGGGTTCATAATTGGTTAACAGAATGAGGAACACAACCATTGCTCACATTCCAAATAAAAACCGAAAGAACTGCGAATGCTGTAGGTCAGGAACAAAAACAGAAGTTGCTGGGAAAGCCCAGCAGGTCTGGCAACATCTATGAAGAAAAAATCAGAGTTAACATTTCGGATCTGGTGATCCTTCCTCAGAACTCATATTCCATTGCCTCCACAGCTTCCTCAACCTCATCAGCAGGTTATCCTGCTGAAATTCAATTAATCTCCATTCCTTCCCTTCCAATCAATGTCACCACAGTGACGAATGGCATTCCACTGCCTATGCATATTACGACAACACTTCTGCTGCAAGCACAGACAAAAGCAGTGTCATCTGAGGCATTGCAAATGTGCAGCAGTGCATCACTGGGAAGGCAGCAGCAAACAGCAAAATCTCTTCTGACACTGGATCTAAAGATTTGCTCTTCTACCTTTGTCTTACCTTTTATCATGGGGCCTCCTTGAATGTGAAGTATGCCCTACTTCAGCATCCAATAGCACAAGGGGCCACATTTTGTTCACAACAGCCATTTGATTGTCTTCTGCTGGCAAGGTCATCCATATTATGGACAGCTGTTTACCCCTGGGAATTGCTATCCAATAAGATAGAGAGGTTTAAATTGCTGTGGCTGTGCCTAGAGAAGGGTGCACTTTCAAAAGCTTTGGGCCCTGTGGTCATAGTGGACAGACAGACAGACTGTCGCTAGCAGGATGCATTACTGAGAGCAAGCAGTGCCATTGCCATGGGGGGAAAGCCTTTGTGTTGGTGGGGGTTGGGGATAGGCCCTCCATGGGACAAAAAGTGCCCAAATAGGAGGGCTGTGCATACTCAGAGACCACTGGGATGCCATTGTGATTATCCTGATAGTTTCCCTCTGCCACAGAAGGTGCTGCCAGAGCTTTATATGCCTGTAATAGTGGGAAGAAGATTTAATTGACCATTTAAGAGGCACATTGACCTCTGGGCAGAAGAGTCATCTTAATCTTCTCTGCAATAGAATGGTGGTAGGACGACAACAGGCATATCACCCCATCTTCTTCCTTTGGTAAAATCTAACCATATAGAGTCATAGAATCATGCAACATGGAAGCAAGCCCTTCAGTCCAACTTGTCTGTGCTGACCAGACTTCCCCATCTGACCTAGTCCCATTTGCCAGCATTTGGCCCATATCCTTCTAAACCCTTCCTATTCATTTACCCATCCAGATGCTTTTTTTAATGTTGTAATTGTACCCCTTCAATCACTTTCTCTGGCAGCTTGTTCCATAGATGCGCCACCCTCTATGTGATAAAGTTACCCCCTTGGGTCCCTTTTAAATCTTTCCCCTCTCACTTTAAACTTATGCCCTCCCCAACCCTAGGAAAAAGACCTTGGCTATTTACCATATCCAAAGAAACATAGAAACATAGAAGACAGGAGCAGGAGGAAGCCATTTGGCCTCTTGAGCTTGCTCCACCATTCATCATGATCATGGCTGATCATCCTACTCAATAGCCTAATCCTGCTTTCTCCCCATAACCTTTGATCCCATGCACTCCAAGTGCTATATCTAGATGCTTCTTGAATATATTTAATGTTTTGGCATCAACTACTTCCTGTGGTAATGAATTCCACAGGCTCACCGCTCTTTGTGAAGAAATGTCTCCTCATCTGTGTCCTAAATGGTCTACCCCGAATCCTCAGACTGTGACCCCTGGTTATGGACACACCGACCATTGGGAACATCCTCCCTGCATCTACCCTGTTAGAATTTTATAAGTCTCTATGAGATCCCCCTCATTCATCTGAACTCCAGCGAAAACAAACCTAACCTAGTCAGTCTCTCCTCATATGTCGATCCTGCCATCGCCAGAATCAGCCTGGTAAACCTTCACAGCACTCCCTCAAGAGCAAGAGCATCCTTCCTCCGAAAAGGAGACCAAAACAACACACAATATTCTAGGTGTGGCCTCACCTAAGCCCTGTATAACTGCAAAACATATCCCTGTTCCTGTACTCGAAACGTCTTGCAATGAAGGCCAACATACAATTGCCTTCTTTACCGCCTGCTGCACCTGCTTACCTTCAGTGACTAGTGTACAAGGACACCCAGGTCCTGCTACACATTTCCTCTCCCAATTTACAGCCATCTATTCCCATCATGATTTTATAAACCTCTATAAAGTCACCCCTCAGCTTCTGATGCTCCAGAGAAAAAGCCCTCACCTATTCAATCTCTCCCTATAATTCAAACTCTCCAGCCCTGTCAAATTCCTTATGAATCTTTTCTGCACCCTCTCAAGTTTAACAACATCCTTCCTATAGGAAGGCAACTGTAATTGTACACAGTATTCTAAAAGTGGCTTCACCAATGTCCTGTACAGCTGCAACATGACATCCTAACTCCTATACTCTATGTGCTGACCAATGAAGGCAAGGGTGCCAAACATCTTCTTCACCACCCTGCCTACCTGTGACTCCACTTTCAAGGAATTATACATCTGTGCCTCTAGGTTTACTTCCATTTTATATCTGGCCTTTTAAACACTATACTTCTGAGTCATCTGCTACTTTTTCAGCAATTGAAATTTTTTTTATCTTGCACTCATTAGGACTGAAATGCAAGTATCCAAGCTTTGAAAGGGAACACCACTTCATATAGCGCGCTAATTGTATGTGTCATTTTTGGGATGGAGATGCAGCAGGATCTGTTAACTGTCATCTTAGTCAGCTGATCAGCCTCAGGCCAGGCAAGTGGACTCTCGTTGGTCAGGGGTTGACATTGGGAACACAGCAGAGATTGGCAGTTTCTTTCTCAATGAAAAGAATACAATGAATGCAGCAATTCATTTTTCTTCCACAGAGCAGGACCTAATATTTAAATATATGTATCTCTTAGAATATCCAGACAAACGTCACTAGAAATCTGACTGATGATCTTAAATTAGTTTCTGCTGAAATTCTTGGCCTAGAATGGATTATTTAGTAACTGTTGTACAATAGCAAAATCCCATTTTGTATTGAACAATGAGTTTTGCAAGCACTGGCTGGTTAAGCATGGTTGGCTCATTGTGTACTGCAGACAATCAAAGGAATTTGGTATTTGATATGGTCAACCAGTCATAGTGATGTACAGCTGACATATCTGGCATCACACCGGATTATTCATTTGTGTACAAAATGTCTTTATGGTTTGAAAGCAGCATTTTGTTCATGGAGAATATTACGCCTGTGTTTACTGTGAATTAGCAATGGGAGATAACTAGATTCACCTGCTGGTGAAATTTATGAGACACTTACCCTCGCAGAGTAATCTGAGATAGATTGTGCATCTTTCAGGGCCATCCATGACAGCCATTGACTCTTTCACGAGTTTGTGTGAGTATGCAGTATATCAAGCAATTATGTTCAACAAAGATGAGTGCCTCATTAACTTCTCCTCTGGTGAAAATTTCTAAATGACAACATTCAGTAATTTTAATTTGACTAACTTTTTAAGTTATCAATGGGAAAACAAAGAATGGTTATTGCCAAATGAATCAATAGTGCTTAAAATGATGATATACTTCTGTTGTCCATTATAATGAATTGTCAAAAACTATTGTGCAAGTTTAGGGCTCAAGAGATATTTGTCTCAATAGTGGAACATAAATTCAAAGCAACATTGCATTTGTAATTAGTCAACAATTGTAGAATATTGGATATTTTCTGGTGTTCAGAATGAGTGTTAATATGGCCATTGGCCATGCATCATTAGGATGGAGTACAGACAGCATCTGTTCATAGTAAATGGGACATAATCACCCTGCAATCCAAAGACAGTTGTTTGAAGCAAAGCACCCACAACAATGAATGCTGTGAGCTACTTTATTTATCTTCCAATCACTCACCTGATGATATTACAGACATTACTTTCAAGCCAGATTAGTGATTTTTTTTTCCGAAACTGACATATCCAATCATTTTTAAGAGCCGCCAAGTCTGTTTGTTAAAACTTTATACAAAAAAATAAGAAAAACTGTGGATTCTGGAAATCAGAAACACAAAGAGAAATTGTTGGAAAAACTCAGCAGGTCTGGCAGGATCTGTGGAGATGGGGTGACTCAGTGGTTAGGACTGCTTCCTCACAATACCAAGGATCTGTGTTCGATTCTATCCTTGGGTGACTGCCTGTGTGGAGTTTGCATATTCTCCCTGTGTCTGTATGGGTTTCCTCCAGGAGCTCTGGTTTCTTCCCGCTGTCCATAGATTGGGGCAGCACAGTGGTGAGCACGGCTGTCTCACAGCACCAGCGACCTGGATTCAATCCTTGGGCGATTGTCTGTGTGGAGTTTGCACATTCTTCCTGTGTCTACATGGGTTTCCTCCAGGTGCTCCAGTTTCCTACCACAGTCCAAAGATGTGTAGGCTAGGTGGATTGGCCATGCTAAATTGCCTGTAGTGTTCAGGGATGTGCAAGGTAGGTGGGTTAGCCATGGAAAATGCAGGGTTACATGGATAGGCTGGGGCTGGGTCTGGGTAGGATGCTTCTTGTAGGTTCAGTGTGAACTTGATGGATTTGATGGTGTGAATGGCCTGCCTCCATGCTGGAGGAGTTCAATGATTACGTAAGAAACAGAGTTAACATTTTGGGCCCAGTGACGCTTGTCCAGAACTGATTGTAGCAAGGAAAAGACTGGTATATAGGCTGAAATTGAGGTGGGGCATGGGGGAGGAGTAAACGATAAACAGAGATGGAGCCCAGAGAGAGAACAGTCAAAGGAATGAGTAAAGCTTAACCTGGGAAAATCAATAGCTGCTAATAGGGATCATTAGTAGCTGACAATGAATAGTAATCCAAGGCACCAGACATTTTTTTCTCTTTATTCATTCTCAGGATGAGGGTGTCACTGGCCAGGCAGCATTAATTGCCCATTCCTAATTGCCCAGAGGGCAGTTAAGAGTCAACCACATTGCTGTGGGTCTGGAGTCACAAATAGGCCAGACCAGGTAAGGATGGCAGTTTCCTTCCCTAAAGGACACTAGTGAACTAGATGGGGTTTTCCCTGACAATCGGCAATGGATTTATGGTCATCATTAGAGTCTTAATTCCAGATCTTTATTGAATTCAATTTCCATCATCTGCCACGGCGGGATTCAAACCCGGGTCCCAAGAACATTATCTGGGTCTCTGGATTAACAGTCCAGTGATAATACCACGAGGCCATCACTCCCCAATACCTTCCAGGCAAAGCAGCAATTTAGCTGCACTTCACTCGATTGCTGCTCACAATGCGGTCTGCTCAACATTTGGGAGATGAAACAGACTGGTGCAACCGCTTTGCCTGGAAAATCGACAACTGATTTTCCTGTTGACTGCCAGTTCAATACAACATAGTGTTTCCTAGCCAACATCTCTGACTCAGGCTTGCTGCAGTCCTCCAACGAAGCTCATCAGTGCAAAAGATAAGGCTGAAGCGTTCGCAGCAAACTTTAGCCAGAGTACCAAGTGGATGATCCAAATCACCTCCACCAGTAATCCCCAGCATCACAGATACCAGTCTTCAGTCAATCTGATTCACTCCACATGATATTAAGAAACAATTGGAGGCACTGAATACTGCAAAGGCTATTGGCCCTAACAAAAATATGGCAATAGGACTGAAGACTTATGCTCCAGAACTTGCTGCTTCCTGAGCAATACTCTTTCAGTGCAGTTACAACACTGGCATCTACATGACAATGTAGAAAATTGTCCAAGTATGTCCTGTACACATTGAGGAGAGCAAATCCAACCTGGCCAATTACCACCATATCAGTCTATTCTTGATCATCAGTAAACTGATGAAAGATGCCATTAATAATCCTATCAACCAGCACTAACTTAGGTACAATCTAATCACTGACTCCCAGTTTGGTTTCCACCAGGGCCATTTAGCCTCTGACCTCATTACAGCCTTGGTTCAAACATGGACAAATAGCAGAATTCCAGAAGAGATAGAATGAACTGCGGATGCTGGAATCTGAGATAGCACAGTGTGGAGCTGGAGGAACACAGCAGGCCAGGCAGCATCAGAGGAGCAGGAAAGCTGATGTTTTGGGTCAGGACCCTTTTTCAGAAATGGAGGAGGGGAAGGAGGCTCTGAAATAAATGAGGAGGGGGAGTGGTGATAGCAGGAAGGTAGAGGTGACGATTGGTCAGTGAGGTGGGAGGAGCCGGTAGTTGGGAGAGAAGATAGACAGGTCAATGCGGCAGGGATGAGAGGGGGTGCTGGTCTTGGGATGAGGTTGGGGGTGGGGAGATTTTGAAGCTAGTAAAGTCCACATTGAGACCATTCGGATGTAGGCTTCCAAGGCGGAATATGAGATACTGTTCCTCCAGTTTCCGGATGGCATCACTGTGACACTGGAGGAGGCCCAGGATGGACATGTTGTCCAGGGGGTTGGAGGGGGCGTTGAAGTAGTTGGCAACTGGGAGGTGTTGTTGTTTGTTGCAAACCAAGCGTAGGTGCTGTACAAAGCGGTTTCTGAGCCTCCGCTTGGTCTCACCGATATAGAGGAGGCCACATCGGGAACAGCAGATACAATAGACCACATTAGCGGAAGTGCAGGTGAATGTCTGTTTGATGTGGTAGGTATTTTTGTGGCCTGGGATGGAGGTGAAGGGGGAGGTGTAGGGGCAGGTTTAGCACCAGCTGCGGTTGCAGGGAAAGGTGCTGGGGGTGGTGGGGCTAATGAGGAGTGTGGAGGGGACAAGGGAGTCATGGAGAGCGCAGTCCCTCTGGAAGGCAGATAAAGGTGGGGAGGGAAATATATCCTTGGTAGTGGGGTCAGATTGCAGTTAGCAGAAGTGGCGAAGAATGATGCGTTGAATCTGGAAGTTAATGGGGTGATACGTGAGGACAAGGGGAATTCTGTCTTTGTTTTTATTGTGGGGTGGGGGTGTGAGGGCTGAGGTGTGGGAAACGCAAGAGATGTGGTCGAAGGTGTTTTCGACCACTGAGGGGGGGGATGTTGCGGTCCTTGAAATACGAGGACATCTGGGACGTTCAGGAGTGGAACGCATCGTCTTGGGAGCAGATGTGGCAGAGGCCGAGGAGTTGGGAGTAGGGGATCACATTCTTGCAGGAAGGTGGGTGAGAGGAGGTGTAGTCTATGTAGCTGTGGGAGTCGGTGGGCTTGAAAGTGATATCAGTTTCGAGGTGGTCACCAGAGATGGAGACAGAGAGGTCCCGGAAGTTGAGAGAAGTATCAGAGATAGTCCAGGTGAACTTGAGGTTGAGGTGGAAGGTGTTAGTAAAATTGATGAACTGTTCGATCTCCTCTTGGGAGCATGAGACGACACCGATACAGTCATCAATGTAGCGGAGGAAGAGGTGGGGGATAGTGCCAGTGTAGCAGTGGAAGAGGGACAGTTCCATGTATCCTACAAAGAGGCAGGCATAACTTGGGTCCTTGCGGGTACCCATGGCCAACCCCTTAGTCTGTAGGAAGTGGGAATTCCAGAAGAGAGCTGGGAGTGATAGCCCTTGCCATTTCGGCCACATGTGACCAAGTCTGGCATCAAGTAGACTAAGCAAATCAGAATCAATGGGTTTTGGGGGAAACTCTTCGCTGGTTGGAATCATATCAGGTGGTCGACATCTCAGTAGGAGAGCAGCTCAGTAACAGTGATCACAATTCAGTAAGCTTTAAGGTACTGATGGATAAAGATAAGTGTAATTGTCAGGTGATGGTGCTAAATTGGTAGACGGCTAATTATAACAATATTAGGCAGGAACTGAAGAATGTGGTTTGGAGGCAGATGTTTGAGGGCATGTGGGAGTTTTTTAAGTGTAAGTTGACAGGAATTCAGGACCGGTATGTTCCTGTAAGGATGAAGGATATGTATGGCAAGTTTAGGAAACATTGGATAATGAGAGGTATTGTGAGCCTAGTCAAAAAGAAAAAGGAAGCATTTGTCAAGGCTAGGATGCTGGGTACACACGAAGCAAGGGTGGAATACAAGGAAAGTCGAGAGAAACTTAAGCAAGGAGTCAGGGGGGCTAAAAGGAATCATGAAAAGTCATTGGCCAACAGGATTAAGGAAAATCCCAAGGCTTTTTATATATATTTATATATAAAGAGCAAGAGGGTAGCCAGGGAAAGGGTTGGCCCACTCAAGGACAGGGAAGGGAATTTGTGTGTGGAGCCGGAGGAAATCGGCAAGCTAATAAATGAGTATTTTGCGTCATAATTCACCATTGAGAAGGACTTGGTGGATGATGAGTCTGGGAAGGGTGTGTAGATAGTTTGGGTAATGTTGAAATCAAAACGGAGAATGTATTGGGGGTCTTGAAAAACATTAAGGTAGACAAGTCCCCAGGACCTGATGGGATATACCCTAGAATACTGAGAGAGGCAAGGGAGGAAATTGTGAAGGCCTTGAAGGAAATCTTTATATCCTCACTGGCTATAGAGGAGGCCCCAGAGGATTGGAGAATAGCCAATGTTAATCCGTTGTTTAAGAAGTGTGGCAGGGGTAATCCAGCTAATTACAGGCTGGTGAGTCTTACGTCAGCAGTAGGGAAATTATTGGAGAGGATTCTTCAAGACAGGATTTACTCCCACTTGGAAATAAGGTGGGCTTATTAGCGAGAGGTAACATGGTTTTGTGAAGGGGAGGTCATGTCTCACTAAACTGATTGAGTTTTTTGAGGAACTGATGAAGATGATCGATGAGGGTAGGGCAGTGGATATTATCTACATGGACGTCAGTAAAGTCTTTGACAAGGTCTCTCATAGCAGACTGATACAGAAGGTAAAGTTGCACAGGGTCAGAGGTAAGTGTAAAAGATGGATTAAAAATACTGGCTCGGTCATAGTAGACAGAGGGTAGCAGTGGAAGGGTGTGTGACTGAATGGAGGGCTGTGACTAGTGGCATCTTCAGCAATCAGTGTTCAGACTTTTGCTATTTGTAATATATATAAATGATTTGGAGGAAAATATAATTGGTTTGATTAGTAAGTTTGCGGATGACACAAAGGTTGGTGGAATTGTGGATAGCGATGAGGACTGTCAGAGGATACAGCAGGGTATAGATCGGTTCGAGATTTGGGCAGAGAGATGGCAGACAGAGTTTAATCTGGAAAAATGTGAGGTAATGCATTTTGGAAGGTTTAATCCAGATGGAAAATATACAGTAAATGGCACAACTCTTAAGACTACTGGTCGGCAGAGGGATCTGCGTGTAAATGACAAAACCCTTTAGAGGGTGTTCAGGTACATAGGTCACTGAAAGTGGCAATGCAGGTGGAGAAGGTAGTCAACAAGGCATATGGCATACTTGTCTTCATCAACCGGGGCACTGAGTTTAAAAATTGGCAGGTAATATTGCAGCTTTATAGAACCTTAGTTAGGCCGCGTTTGGAATATTGGGTTCAATTCTGCTCGCCACATTTCGAGAAGGATGTGGTGGCTTTGGAGAGGGTACAGAAAAGATTTACCAGGATGTTGCCTGGTATGGAGGGCATTAGTTATGAGGAGAGGTTGGAGAAACTTGGGTTGTTCTCACTGGAACAACGGAGATTGAGGGGCAACCTGATTGAGGTCTACAAGAGTATGAAGGGCATGGATAGAGTGGAAAGGCAGAAGCTTTCTCCCAGGGTGGAAGAGTTATGAGGGGGAATAGGTTTAAGGTGAGAGGGGTAAGGTTTAAAGGTGATGTACGAGGCAAATTTTTTACACAGAGGGTGGTGGGTGCCTGGAACCCGCTGCCAGGGGAGGTAGTGGAAGCAGATATGATAGTGACTTTTAAAGGGCATCTTGACAAATACATGAATAGGATGGGAATATAGGGATACAGTCCCCGGAAGGGTAGAGGATTTTAGTTATGACGGGCAGCATGTCCGTGCAGGCTTGCAGGGCCGAAGGGCCTGTTCCTGTGCTGTAATTTTCTTTGTTTTCTGTTCTTTGTTCTTTGTTTGTAGGCAGATGGTTGTGGTTGCTGGAAGCCAGTCATCTCAGCTCCAGGACATCCCTGCAGGAGTTCCTCAGGGTAGTGTCCTAGGCCCAACCATCTTTGGCTGCTTCATCATTGATGTTCCCTCTGTCATAAGGTCAGAACTGGGGACGTTCACTGATAATTGCATAATATTCAGCACTATTTGTGGCTTCTCAGATACTGAAGCAGTCCATGTTCAAATGCAATAATATCTGTACAATATCCAGGCCAGGGACGACAAGTGGCAAGTAACATTCAAACCATACACACTCCAGGCAAAGACTACCTCCAGACTACCTCCAGTAAGAGACAATATAACTACTGCCACCTGACTTCAATGTTGTTACTGTAACTGAATTCCCCACCATAAACATTCTGGATTTACCACTGACC
The DNA here is from genome assembly GCF_021869965.1 of Rhincodon typus. Lineage (NCBI taxonomy): Eukaryota > Metazoa > Chordata > Chondrichthyes > Orectolobiformes > Rhincodontidae > Rhincodon > Rhincodon typus. The sequence continues at coordinate 60,642,654 of NC_063335.1, read as the reverse complement.
AGAAAGTGAAATGAACTCGTCATCTAGACAGGCTACAAGAGCAGGTCAGAGGTTAGGAATCCTGTGGTGATTAACTCAACTCCTGACACCTCAGCCTGTCACGAAACAAATCAGGAGTGTGATGCAATACTCCTCCATAGTCTGGATGGGTGCAATTCCAACAACACCTAAGAAGCTTGACAGCATCTAGGACAAAGCAACCCGCTTGATTGGCACCACATCCACAAGCATCCACTTCCACCAACACCAATGCTCACTATTTACAAGATACACTGTAGAAATTAACCAAAGATCCTGATTAAGCACTTTCCAAACCCATGACCACTTCCATCTAGAATGACAAGGGAGCAGGCACGTGTGAACACTATCACCTGCAAGTTCCCCTTCAAGCCACTCACTATCCTGACTTGGAAATAGATCACCATTCTTTCACTGTTGCTGGATCAAAATCTTGGTATTCCCTTCCTAAGGGCAGTGTGGGTAAACTTACAGCACATGGATTGCAAATTGAAGAAAATAGTTCATCACTTTTTCAAGGGAAACAAGGCAATAAATGCTAGCCAGTCAGCGAAGCCCATACCCTATGAATGAATTTTTTAAAATGTGGAAAAAGACATTGCAGTTACCTATCCAAGGGAGAAATTCTAACTTTATATCTAATTTTAAGTCTATAGTGGAGCAATGGAGGGCATTCATAAAGGAACTGTGGAGAGTACAGATCCAGCTTATAACCTTTAGAGGGAAATTAGGAGCAATAAATTCAGAGAACCCTAGATATCAAAGACAATTCCGGACTGGATAAAGAAGAAGAGTAGGGCTTTTAGCAAGTCCAAAGGGAGCAATTCAGCTGCGGACCCAGAAGAATGCGGGGAATGCAGGAAGGAATTTAAGAAAGCGATTAGAAGAGCAAAAAGGGGACATGAGAAAGGACCTGCAACAGGATTAGGAAAATCCCACAATATTTTATAAATAAATTAACCAGAAAAGGTTAACCAGGGAAAGAGTAGGAACCAAGGGGGCACCTTGTGTGTGAAGCTGCTGGTAGTGGAAATGGACTTGCTTGATGAATTGAATACTTCTCTTCGGTCTTCACTCTGGAAAAGGAGAACATAGTTATGAAATTCAGGAAAACATTCCGTGAGGAACTTGCACAGTTTGCCATTAGAAATGGGGAGTTATTGGATGTTTTTTCGGGCTTAAAAGCAGGCAAGTCCTCTTGCCATGATGAATTGCATCCCAAGCTGCTGTGGAAAGTTAGGCAGGAAATTGCAGGGGCTCTGACACAAATTTTTAATTCCTCTCTGGCCACAGGGGAGGTGCCAGAGAACTAGAGGGGAGCAAATGTGGTTCTAACTTTTTAAGAGGGGTCGCAGAGGTGAACCAGGAAATTACAGACCGGTGAGTCTTATGTCAGTATTAGGGAAGCTCTTGGAGAAAAGTTTGAAGGAGCAAATTAATATCCATTTGGAAAGGCATGGGTTAATTAAGGATAGACAACATGGCTTGGTAAGAGGAGATCATGCTTAACAAATTTGTTAGAATGTTTTTGAAAATGTGATCAAATGTGTGGAGAAGGGAAGTTTAGTTGATGCAGTTTATTTGGATTTTAGCAAAGCTTGTGGCAAGGTCCCACATGGGAGACTGATTGAAAAGATTAAAGTGCACATAATGATGGAAACGTGGCAAGATGGATCAGAAATTGGTTTAGTAATAGGACACAAAGGGTAGTGGTAGAAAGCTATTTGAGTGACTGAAGGTCAGCGGTGTACCACAAAGATCAATACTGGGACTCTTATTGTTTGTTATATATATAAATGATACAGATGAAAATATAGGGGTATGTTAAGCAAATTTGCAGAATACATTAAGAATGGTAGAGTGGTAAGTAGTGAAGAAGATGGTTGTAGGTTACAGGAATATATAGATGTGTTGGTCAGATGGGCAGACCAGTGGCAGATGGTATTTAACCTTAATAATTGCATGGTGACGAACTTTGGAAGAAGAAACAAGATGAGGGAATATTTACTGAATGACAGGATACTGGTTAACCTAGAGGAATAAAGGGATCTTGGGGTAATTATTCACAGATTTCTGAATCATAGAATCCCTACAGTGTGGAAACAGGCTCTTCGGACCAACAAGTCCACACTCACCCCTGGAACATCCCACCCAGACCCATCCCCTTATAAGCACCCTAAGCTACACATCCCTGAACACTACAGGCAATTTAGCATGGACAATCCACCTAACCTGCACATCTTTGGACTGTGGGAGGAAACCAGAGCACCCGGAGGAAACCCACACAGACACAGGGAGAATGTGCAAACTCCACACAGACTGTTGTCTGGGGGTGGAATTGAACCTGGGTCCCTGGCACTGTGAGGTAGCAGTGCTAACCACTGAGCCACCGTGCCACCCCAAGATGGCAGAACACATGAATAGGATAGTCTAGAAGGCATATGGAACACTTCTGTCTTCCAGAAAGCAGATATGGGTGGAGAAATAGCAGTTGGTAAATGTGAGGTGCTGCACTTGGGATATCAAATGTTAAGGAAATATTTACAGTCAATGGCAGGACCCTGAACGGCATTGATGTATAGAGGGATCTTGGGGGTTCAAGTCCATAGCTCCCTGAAAGTGGCCATGCAGGTAGATAGGGTGGTAAAAGAGCCATGTGGCATGCTTGTTTTTATTGGTCTGGGAATTGAATACAAGAGTCAGGATGTCATGTTACAGCTTTATAAGACTTTTGTTAGGCCACACTTAGAATATTGTGCTCAATTCTGGTCGCCACATTACAGGAAGGATGTAGAGGCTTTGGGGTGGATGCAGAAGAGGTTTATCAAGATGCTGCCTAGATTAGAGGGTGTGAGCTATAAGGTGAGGCTAGAAAAACTCTGATTGTTTTCTCTGGAGTGGCGGAGGCTGAGGGGAGACTTGATTAAAGTCTATAAAATTATGAGATACATAGATAGGGTTGACAGTCAGAATCTTTTCCCCAGAGTTGAAAAGTCTAATACTAGAGACATGGACTTAAGATGTGAGGGGAAAAGTTCAAAGGAGACCTGAGGGTTAGGTTATTTTACACAGAGAGTGGTAAGAGTCTGGAACGCACTGCCAGGGGTGGCGGTGGAGGCAGATACGATCAGGGCATTTAATGGACTTTAAGATAAGTACGTGAATATGCAAGGAATCGAGGGGTATGGACCAAGAACAGGCAAGAGGAATTAATTTAATTTGGCATCATGTTTGGTACAACATTGCTTGCTGAAGGCCCCATTCCTGTGCTGTACAATTCTATGGTCTAAGCACTTGGTTTCATCAGTTGTGCAAGGAGGTAATATTGGAGTTGTACAGAGTTAGGCCACAACTGGAATACTGTTTGCAGATCTGGCCACTTCAATACGGAAAGGATGTGATAGCGCTAGAGCGGGTACAGAGGATGTTCACCAAGATATTGCCTGGGATAGAGAAACTGAGTGAGAATGAAAAGCTAGATAGGCTTTCATTGTATTATTTAGAGCAGACAAGATTGAGTGGGAAAATGATTGAGGTGTATAAGATTATGAGAGGTATAGACAGGGTGAATAGAGAACAGTTTATACCCTTGGTTGAGGGGTCATCATGAGAGAGCATAGTTTTAGGATAATGTACAGGAGACACAGCGGAGATTTTGGGAAGTAAATTTTTCACACAAAGAGTGTAGGGAATTTGAATGCACTGCCTGGGAAGGTAGTGGAGGTTGGAAACCTTTCAGCCTTTAAAAAATATTTGGATGAGTACTTCAAATATCATAACGTTCAAGGATATGAGACAAGTGCAGGAAACTGGAATTATCACATTTTAGTGGTAGTTCTGTCAGTTCAGATTTGATGGGCCGAAGGGCCTTTTCTGTGCTTGTACGAATTTATGAATCTGTGTGGTGTTTATATAGCCTGCCAGAAATCCCTTATGTTCAAGTCCTACCTTGTGTAGTTCTGGTCACCACACTATAGGAAGGATCTGAATGCACTGGAAGGATTGCAAAACAGACCCACCAGGATGTTGCCTGGAATGGAGCATTTCAGCTCTTTGGTCTTTGTCTAGTTTTGTTCACACGGGAGTATTATCATTTCACTGTCCTGTGTGATTCTTTTGTAACCCTCGGATATCACCACTAGTTTTAAAGTTTTTGGGTGACATGGTGGCTCAGTGGTTAGTACTGCTGCCTCAAAGCACAATTTTCGAATCTACCCCTGGGTGACTGATTGCATGAAATTTGAACATTCTCTTCATGTCTGCATGGGTTTCCTCTGGGTGCAAAAGAGATATGTGCGGGTTAGGTGAATTGGCCATGTTGAAAGTGTCCAAGTTGTGTAGGCTAGGTGGATAGACATGGGCAATGCAGGGTTACAGAAATGGGGTGGGTCTGGATGGGATACTCTTCAGAGGGGTTAGTGTGGACTCAATGGGCCAAATGGCCTGCTTTCACATAATAGAGATTCTATGATTCTCTTTTTTTTTATGCTAACAGAGTGGGATGCCAGACCTGGGCCCTTGTTTCACCAAAAAACTAACCACACCCAACAGCCCCTGGATCACAACATTTCCCAACTTCGTGTTCTTCTTTCAACACAAAACCCCTTCAACATGTTTCTACCTATCAGAGCCAAAGTATGACATTGCAGGATAATGTGTAAGTGATGGTGCATATTTCTTCCATGTGTCTTTTGATTGGCCAAGTGATTTAAATCAGGAAACATTATCAGAGCTGAAGAGTATCGTCAAGAAATTCAGTTTTAAAATATCTAACATCTGAAATAATTAAAATAAAAACTAGAATGGAGATATCAGAACAGGTGATGTGTTGCAACTGTAGCATGTGGGAGCTGTTGGATTCTAATGTGATCTGCAGCCAGTGTTGGTTACTTGAGGAAATTTTGTGTAAAGTTGATGAGCTGGAGTCTGACCTCTGGTTGCTGCGATATAGCGGGTAGAAGGATAGTTACTTCAACAGAGATAGTAGGAACTGCAGGTGCTGGAGAATCTGAGATAACAAGATTTTCTGAAGAAGGCTCTAGGCCTGAAACGTCAGCCTTCCTGCTCCTCTGATGCTGCTTGGCTTGCTGTGTTCATCCAGCTCTACACCTTGTTATCTTAGTTACTTCAACACTTTGTTTCAGGAGACAGTCACACACTTTAGATTAATTAGATCAAATTTGGTCCATGGTCAGGTAAAGGAAAGTGTAACTGTGATTGAGGCAGATATTGGGATCCAGAATTTAGCTTTGGAGGAGCCTCAGACAGTAACTGCCCTTGTCAAAGAGTGAGGTTCATGCTCCCAGGGTGGATAAGGGCACAGATTGCAAGAAATATTAGCAAACTGACTATAGCACCATGGTACAGAGCACTATTTAATTGAGGGGAACAAAGAGAAATGTAGTAATGCATACAGCATTGTAACAAGACAGATGAGCTAATAGAACAAATAGAAATAAATGAACATGACTTATTGCCTATTACAAAGGTATGGTTTGTGGTGACCAAGACTGGAAACTCAATATTCAAAGGTATTTGACCTTTCAGAAAAATAGGCAAAAAGGAAAAGAAGGTGGAATAGCAATGTTAATGAGGGAAAGTATTGGTGTATTGATGTGTAGTGATTTAGGATGCAATAGGTAATGATATGGAATCAGCTTGGGTGGAAATAAGGAATAGCAAGGGAAAGAGTCATGAAAGGCGGTCATCTACAGACCCCTGAAGAGTTGCTTCACCGTAGGACAAGGTGTAAAACAGAAAATAAGAGATGAGTAAAAAGGGCACTTCAATTGTCATTGGTGATTTAAATCTGCATATGACTGTTTAAAAATTTATTCCAGTCAAGCAAAAAAGACTTGATGAGAAGGATGAACCAACAGTGGTCAGGGAGAGTATCCAAGCAAAAAACTAAGGCATATAAATAAGCAAAAGCTAGTTGTAGAACAAAGGATTTTTTTAGAAACCAGCAGTGCCTGTCTAAAAATCTAATAAAGATGGAGAAAATTGATTATGAAGATAGGGAGCAGGGAAATGGCATATAATTTAAACTAATATCCTGAACCAGTCTTCATGGTGAAGGACGCATAAATATCCCAAAGATATCAAATAAGTAAGGTGGTTTTGGAAGAAAATGTTTTGCAACAGCCTCTATCATGAGGGACACAGTGCTTGACAAACTAATGAGCCTAAAGGTAGACAAGTTTCCACGAACTGATGGCCTGCAACCAAGTGTTTTAGCATAAGAGGCTACCGAAACAGATTGGATTCTGAGAGAGTTTCAACGAATTGGAAAACTGCTAATGTGACAGCCCTGTTCAAGAAGTGAGGAAGACAGAAAGCAGGCAAGCCACTTAGCCTAACATCTGTTTTGGAAAAATGCTACAGTTCATTACCAAGGAAGAAATAGCAGGACATTTAGAAAAGTATAACACAATAAAACACAGTTTTGTGAAAGAGAAATCACATTCGATAAAATTGTTGAAGCTTTTTGATAAGTAGATTTATAAAAGGGAACTGGCAGAAGCAGTGTATTTGGATTTCCAGAAGGCATTTGATAAGTTGCCAAATAAAGTCTATTTCAGAACATAGAAACTCATGGTAATGGGGAAATTTTTTAGCATACATTGAGGATTAGTTAACCGATGTAAGATAAGGATTTGGGATTAAAAGGGTCTTTTTCAGGCTGGAAATACATAAATAGTGAAGTGACACAAGAATTAGTCATATAGGGCTTCAATTATTTATTACCTATACTAATGACTTGGAGGAGGGAGCAGAGTGTAACGCAATCTACGTTTGCTGGTGATGCTAACATAGGTAGGAGGACATGTATGTACACACAGACCTGGACTCCATTGCTGTAGCAATTGGCAATCAGCACCAATAGGGCAACAATAGAAAGCTGAGGTACCTTGATCTCTCTAAGGTGTTGCTTCCTCAGAAGAAGACACAGCAGTGTCAGCTGGCACCAAGCCAGCAGAAGAGCCAATAGACCTTTTCTGAAGTCTCCTTTATGGGCATTACTGCAGTTGATGGCCTTCCATCTCCATTTTTCCTGCAACCTTCAGCCCTGTGGGTATTCAAGTTGAGGGGTGTGTATTTGCCTCTGGGCAAGACACACTCAGCTTGTCTTGGCCATCTAAGCACTCCCAGAGTCACCTATGAAAACTCCAAGGCTAACAGGCTTTGCTGTAGGGCAGAGTCCCTCCATCCTGACTGCGGACCCCAGGAATAGTGGGAAGGAAAGGAAAAGAAGAAGACATTCTGTGGGCACATAGGTAATATGGGTGAAAATTCATTGTAAACACATTCTCATATTTGTAAATATATGTTCACTGTTCATCACTGGCTGTGTGAACAAATGTCTCTCTAGCTGCAATTACAAGAGTGCAGGTATAATCGCTAGCTATCCTTAACATTGGAATTTCCTGCCAACAGCATTGTGGCTCTACCCACAGCAAATGGACTGCAGTGGTTCAAGAAGGCATTTCACCACCATTCTCTGCAGGTAACTAGGGATGGGCAATAAATGATGGCCCAGCCAGCAACACCCACATCCCTTGAACTAATTAAGAAAAAAAAAACAAAAAATGTTTAAGGTCCTGCACCATGTGCAGCCTATGAGACCTTGAAAGATCATTGTTACTTTGGCAACATTGATTGTGCATCATAACCATTTGAGGGATTGATTCATAATGTTGCATGATGGGGTCAAGTGTGCTTGAAGCAAGGATTTGGACTCCACACCGCAGGCTAATGTCTAATGTTTACATACAGCATTTAATACTTGCAGGTATCTTTCACCTTCACAGTATGAGTATCTGTTGAATGCTATTACTCTTTGAAGGGTCTCATTTACATGAAAGTGAAGCCTCCTGCCTCACAGCATGAAATACTAACTCTGCCTTTTCCATGTGTGTTGGCAGCACTTTTCATCTCCATTGTATATTTGCTATTTGCATCACGATGGAAGGAATCAGACATTGTGCTTCATGCAGTGAATCATATAATTAGCTTCTCAATCTAGGCCACACCCAAAGCCTTTATATTCCTTTCTTGGTAGCCTTTCCTGTAAACCATTTTGGCTTTGATCTTCTCTATATTCCCACCCAACTCCCATTTATTTAACTGTTCATTTCCACACTGTACCCCTGGGTTCTAGACAGATCAAATGATCATTCCAGATTTAGTAATGTACTGTTGTCTCCACCCATCCTCTTCCCAAAGAAGCTATGGCGGTGCTGCCAATGACCCTCTCTCCCATGTTACCTTTTCCCTTCCCATCCTCTATCATTTCTGCCCATACGTTGAGTTGCCCCCCACCACAACTGTTATCTCTTTGCATCCCAGTATGATAACAAACTCAACCCCTTGACCTTTAGTTCATGAACTCCCTCTCCCACTCCCCAGACTGACCATGACCCACTTCTTGACTAACTTGAATGGATATGCCTGCCTGACGACTGATTTCCATGTATCCCCTGACTGGCTTATCGCTACTCCCCAGGCTGTTGCAGTAGACATACAGGACAGCCCACTCCCCAGATTATAAAAGTTAGTAACCCCCTCCCCTCCTCCCCTGGACTGCTCCAAATGGCCAACTGTCTGTGCTCAAGCCCCTGCATTGATATAAAATGCTGCTCTTGACTTGGTGTGCTGGGTGATCTGATTAAAGGCTGTCTCCCTTGACTCGACTGAATACTACTCCCCTTGTACATGGCCATTTGGCTGAAGTGCATGCAGTTTATTTGCAGCATAGACTTTTGGCACATGGTGTGGATATGAGATTACATCACAGGGTGTCTTACAGCAAGATGTCCATTACCTTTGATTAATGACTGCTGAAAACCATGCCAAGGTGCCAGGCTTTGTTTACATGCTAAAATGAACAGCATTACAATGAAGCTTTAAGCTCTAACAAAGAAGAAAAGTATCTCTTGGGACTCCATCCAGTAAAATTCACGAGGATTTTCAGGGACCACTGTTGAAGGAGGGATCTCATTTGTTGGGAGTCGAGGCAACATGCTGGGTTATGAAGGGGTCAATAATTATGAAGAGGGAATGCAACATATAAGGGGGAGCACAATAATGCATTGGAGGACATGAGTTACTATGGTGGGAGGGGTGGTGGTTATCAATGGTCACAACCACACTGGTTTTTCTGGGAGTGGAGGAAACAGTGCAGCATGATGGTTGGCCTGACTAAAATGTAGGGCCCGGCCTCAGGGATAGTTTTAGGAGATGAACTTGTAATTCAAAGTGCTGTGTGGAAATGTGTGTTCCATTGGGCTCGACAGGGAGAGCCCGGAAGAAAGGAAAATGGAGTTTGGAGTGGGGATGCCTTTACTACCAGCTGAGCCAGTGACTGACTGTACCAACCATGACCTGCAGTGCCTTCCATACTCAGGTGAATCATAAGATATGCAGTGGAGATGGAAAATGGCTGTAGCTACACATAAATTGGTGGAACGTGTTCTCTTCTTGTTTGAGCACACGGACTTAACCTGTGAGTCATATGATACTCTTCAATGAGTAATTGTATGAATTAGAATTTTCATAATCCAGGAAATTGGCTTTGCCAACATTCCTGCCTTGCCACAGGTGAGGGCATTGAATGAGCTATATCATAATGCAGCTGACTTGACCAGTAGAAAAGGGTTCCATTCCATCAATATAAAAATCATCTAGGATAATTGCAACCAAATCTCAGAGATCTGTGCCAAGTACCTACGTAGTATCCTGTAAACTACCCAAGTACTTTACTTCATAGAGTCATAGAGTCATAGAGATGTACAACACAGAAAAGGGCCTTCAGCTCATTGCATCTTTGCCATGGAAAAACAACCACATAACTATTCTAATCCTATTTTCCATGACTTGGGCCATAGCTTTGCATGCCTTGGCATTACAAGTGCACATCTAATATGCCTTAACTATTATGAGGGATTCTGCTTCCCACCCTTACAGGCAGTGAGTCTCAGATTCCCACCATCCTCTGTGTGAAAAAGTTTACATTTCCTCTAATCCTTCTGTCCCTTAAACCTATGTCCCCAGATCATTGATCCCTCCATCAAGAGGAAACACTTCTTCCTGTCTATGCCTCTCATAATTTCATGCATCTCAATTGTGTGCCATTTCAATCTTCTTTGCTTGAAGGAAAACGGTGGCTCAGTGATTAACATTGCTGCCTCACAGCGCCAGCAACCTGGGTTTGATTCCATCCTCGGGCGACTGTCTATGTGGAGTTTGCACATTCTCCCCGTGTCTGCGTGGGTTTCCACTGGGTGCTCCAGTTTCTTCCCACAGTCCAAAGATGTGCAGGTTAGGTAAATTGTCCATGCTAAATTGCCCATAGTGTTCGGGGATGTGTAGATTAGGTCGGTTACAGGGGAATGGGTCTGGGTGGGATGCTCTGAGATTCAGTGTGGACTTGTTGGGCTGAAGGACCTGTTTCCACACTGTAGGGATTACTATTCTAACTCCAGTCTCTCCAATCTTTCTTCAGAACTGAAATTCTCCAGGTAATATCTTGGCAAATCTCTTCTGTACTCTCTCCACTGCTACTGCATTTCACCAATAATGTGGATTCCAGAGCGGCACACAATTCTCTAGTTGTGGCCTAACCAACTTTTTATACAGTTCCAGCATAACCTTTCTGCTCTTAACTCTATGCATTGACTAATGGAGGCAAGCATCCCATATGCCTTTTGAACCACTTAATCCACTTGTCCTGATACCTTAAGGGACCAGTGCACATGCACACCAAGGTCTCTCTGATCCTCAGTGCTTCCCAGGGTCTTATGGTACATCATGTACTCCCTCGTCTTGTATGACCTGCCCAACTGCATAATCTAACGTTTATCCAGATTGAATTCCGTCTGCCACTTATCAACCCATCTGACCAACCTGCCTAAATTCTCTTCGTTTTCTAAGGATAGCCTCCTCACTATTTACCACACCACCAATTTTTGTATCATCAAGTCTAAATTGTCTATATAAATCACAAACGGCAAGAGTCCTAACACAGACCCCTGTGGGACCCCAGTGGACATAGACTTCCAGTTAGAAAAGCAGCCCTCAACTATCACCTTACCATTCAGCCAATTGTGGATCCAATTTGCCAAATTTCCTTTTCTGGCAGTGTCCCATGCAGGACCTTATCAAAAGCCTTTCTGAAGTTCAAGAAGATTGCATCAAAAGCATTGTCATTACCTACAAATCTGGTCACTTCTTTGCAAAATTCAATTAAGTTGGTCAGATATGACTGCCTCTTAACAAAATCACATTGTTCTTGATTAATCCAATTGCAGATTAATTCTGTTCCTCAGAATTGCTTCCAAAAGTTTCCCCACCACAGTCGTTAGACTGACAGGCCTTAAGTTTCCTGGTTTATCCTTTGCTCTCTTCTTGAATAATCGTACCACATTAGCTGTCCTCCAGTCCTCCAGCTTCTTTCCAATGGCCAGAGAGGAATTCAAAATTTTTGCCAGCACCTCTGCTATTTCCTCCCTTAACAACCTGGGATACATTTGAACCAGCCCTGGAGATTTATCTATTATGCATGGCAGAACACTCAGAACATCCTCTCCATCTGTGCTCACTTCATAGAATCCCTACAGTATGGAAACAGGACCTTCAGCCAAAAAAAGCCCACACTGGCCCTTGGAGCATTGCATCCAGGCCCATCCCCCTAAAACCCACCTAATCTACACATCACTGAACACTATGGGGAATTTAGCACCACCAATCCATCTAACCTGCACATCTGTGGACTGTGGGAGGAAATCAGAACACCAAGAGAAAGCCCATGCAGACACGGGGGGAATGTGCAAACTCCACACAGTCACCCGAGGCTGGAATCAAACCCAGTCCCTGGTGCTGTGAGGCAGCAGTGCTAGCCACTGAGCCACCGTGCCCTCTCAGGGAATGAAGAATGCAGGCATTGATCCCACTGCCTCTCACATGCAAAGCGAGCACTCTACCATTTGAGCTAATTGCCCACTACTTCTTTAATTGAATAGACCTAATTTTTATACCCATATCTTCATAGTGGACACCAACCCAACCTATCAACATCCTTTGGCTCCACGTACAAAATATCACTGTGGTCCTTAAAGAGCCCTACTCTTTTCCTCGTTATCCTTTTACCCTTAATATACATGTAAAACAGCTTAGGATTTTCCTTCATTTTACCCATGAGTATCCTTTCATGTTCTTTTTTAAATCTTCTAATCTACTTTTTAAGTTCCCTCTTGTACATTCTATGCAACTCTACAGTATCTGCTGTTTTGAGCACTCTCTTTTACTCTTAATACAATTCAACATATCCTTCAATATCTAGGATTTGATGATCTCATCCATTTTCTTTCCTGGTCTTATACTCTCCATATTTCCTTCCTGAATGCATTCCACTGCTCTGAGACAGATTTACCTAAATCTATCCGTTCCTAGTCCACTCTGGCCAAATTATATCTGATCTTATTAAAATCAGCCCTCCCCCAGTTCAGAGCTTTCTTTTCAGTCCCACCCTTGCCTTTACCATAACAATCTTGAATAAAATGAAGTTGTAATCGTTGTCTGCAAAATGCACCCCCACTGATCCTTCACGTGCCCAACTTCGTAACCTAAAATTAAGTCCAGGACTGTCCCCTCTCTTCTAGGATCTTCTAGGTACTGGCTTAAAAAAGGATGTCGGATGCATTTTAAGAATTCTGCTCCCTCTAAATATTTCACATTATGTCTACCTTAGTTAATCTTGGGAAAGTAGAAGTCCCTTACAATCACAACCCTATTATTTTGGATTTCCCTGAAATTTGTCTACATATCTGCTGTTCTAGTTCTCTTGGACTATCAGGGAGCCTATAGTACACTCACAACAACATGATTGACCCTTTTTGGTTTTTACATTCTACCATATGGCTTCATTTTAGGAGCCTTCTAAGATGTCATTACTCCTTACTGCTGTAATACATTCCCAGACCAAAACGGTGACACCTCCCTCTCTTGTACTTCCTTGCCTGTCTTGCCTGAGGATCCTGCATCTCGGAATATTGAGCTTCCAATCCTGCCCCTCATTAAAAAGGGTATTAAAGTAAATACCATCCAACTTTTTCAATCTTCCTTGTTCTTTAACTGGCCTATAATGTCTATGCCTTACTGACTCATTTCTAATTTTGGCCATTAAACTTCCCCCCTCTCTTAACATTCTGTCTGGATCCCAAACCCTTGACAAGTTAGTTTAAACCTTCCTCAACAGCACTGGTAAACCTCCTGCAAGGATATTCTTCCAATTCTGCTTCAAGTGCAATCTGTCTGCTTTCTACAGGACCCCAACCCCAAACATGATCCCAGTGTCCCTGAAATCTAAAGATGCCTCTTTTGCGCCATCTCCCCAAACTTACATTCATCTGGACTAACCATGTGACACCAGAAGTATTCCAAAGATGATTACATTTTTGATCCTTTGTGTTATGCTGCTTTTTAGCTCCCTAAATTCTGATTTCAGGACCTCATCCCTTTTTCTACCGATGTTGTTGGTACCAATATGCACCACAACCTCTGTCTGTTTGCCCTCCCTCTTCAGAATGCCCTGCAGCCATTCAATGGCATCAGGGTGGTAGCAGACCATCCTGAGTCTCTTTTGTGGCCACAGAAATGACTGTTCTTGTTACAATTGAATCTCTGGCCACTATAGGCCTGCTGTTCTTTTTCTTCTCCCCTTGTGCAGCAGAAACACCCATGAAGTTGGCTGCCACCACTTTCCCCAGTACAGTCATCTCTGGTAGCAGTATAAAAATGATATGTCTTAAAAAGGGTGGTGGGCACAGGGAATTCTGTACTACATGCCCTGCTCGACTCTGCCTGGTAATGCTTGAGAATTTTTATGTCCCACTTCGTTTGAAGGGCTAGTTGCCTTACAAGGATGCTTACTTAGTAACAATGGCTACTTTCTGCGACCATGGCCAATGACTCTGTTACACAATCCCATGACTGAGGCCAAGCCTAGATACATCCCATTGTTCAACCAGGTCATTGCAGAGTGGATGATAAGTCTGCTCAAGATGAGGTTCCAATGACTTGATTGGCCTGGGGTGATGGTCCTTGTAATACACTCCAGACAAATAGCAGCAGTCTTTTAAGGATGAAGATGAGGGCATTTAAAATATGCAATATCACCTTGGGCATGTTGGAGCATTAGGCACTGTAAGCCAGCCAGGAATTAATTGACACCTGGTTCTACTAGATATGAGCTGGGTGCAGAGATCACTCATTCACTATAAATTTGCCGGTTGTCAAAAGCCAAGAAGTCCCCCCGTTTGCAGATACAAACGCAACTTCTATTTGTTTTTTGTTCATGTTTGCTGAATAAGAATGATTGTTTTGAACAGCTTGGAGGCTTTCCAGTGTGGGTGATGGTCCTATGTTAAACAATGAAAGGAATGGTTGATTATGCTGGACACTGGGAAAATCCCTTAGACAGGATTGGGTAACTTGTGAAGCTTGATTCTTGAATAACAATGGATGTAAGAATGTGCATTAGTATGTTCGATGATATGTCAGTCCTGGTGTCTACGTTCCTGAAAATCATTTGTTTTTTGTTCCTCTCCTATTATATGCACCATGAAGAGCAGCTCCTGACTGGCAGTGCTGCTCTGGGTGTAAGGCTGGGCTTTAAACATGCACTGACACAATGATCCCAGGAGGTACCAGCACTAATGAATACTTCCACCTGTGAGGAAAGAACATGATGCATAGCTAATGAGATGAGTTTGGGAAGATTGATTCAGCAATCATAACAGGTATTATGAAGAGTAGCCCTCAATGAAAATTGCCAAAATTGACACAGCCGATTTCAGCAAAATTCAGACATTGATAAATGAATATAGTACTATTTGCTCTTGAAGTCTAGAAGTTCCTTATTTTCCTAGCTTTCACCAATGCCTGTATCGTTTATTGGCTGGAAAGATTCTACAATAGTCCCACAATCTGGTAATGAGAGATTTGCAGTAGGAACTTTTATCAATGATATTTGAACTGGGCTCCGTCAACCATTTTCTTCATCATTCACTGAATCCATTGCAACACAGAGAGAAAATCCAGGTCAATGTTACATAGAGTCATACAGCACAGAAACAAATCCTTCGGTCCAACTCATCCATGCCAACCAGGCATCCCAATGTGACCTAGTCACATTTGCCAACATTTGGCCCATATCCCTCTTAAACTCTTCCTATTCATATACCCATCCAGATATCTTTTAATTACTGTAATTGTACCGTCCCCCACCACTTCCTTTGGCAGCTTGTTGCTTGCACACACCACTCTCCTTTTGAAAATGTTACCCCTCAGTTCCTTTTTACATCTTTCCCCTCTAGTTTTGGACTCTTCCACCCGAGGAAAAAGAGCTTGGAAATTCACCCGATCTATGCCCCTCATGATTTTATAAACCTCAATAAGGTCACCCCTAAGCCTCTGATGCTCCAGGGAAAAAAAGATCCCAGCCTATTCAGCTTCTCTCTATAACTCAAACTCTGCATTCCCAGCAACATCCTTGTAAATCTTTTCTGTACCCTTTCAAGATTAACAACATCCTTTTTATAGAAAGGCAACCAGAATTGTATATAAAAGGGATCAGCTAAGTGTTTTTATTTAAGTTTCATAAATCTTAATCTGTTTTTGTAAATCTACAACAGTGAGTAGGATGTTTTTCTTTTACATTTATTTTATTGAGATCTGTAGATTGTTAGGGTGCAAAGATGGCATTGGGTAGAGTGATGTGGTCTTCCTGTTGGATGTGGGAGATTAGAGAGAATTTCAATGTTCCTATGATTATGTCTGCAGAAAGTGTGTTGAATTGTGAGTCCTATTGGATTGTATTGATTAGTTGAAGCCACAGTTAGGGGCAATAAGGAATTTAGAGGAACCGGGGGCTGTGATGGATGCAGTTTTAGGAAAGTAGAAAAACCACAGATACAGTCAGGTAGATGGATTTCTTCTAGGAAAAGTAAGAGAGGTAAGCAGGGAGTTCAGGAATCTCCTGGAGATATTTCCATCTCAAACAATTGTGCTGTTTTGGAAAATGTCAGAGAGGATGGACTCTCGGGGAATGTAGCACTGACAGCTAGGTCCCTGGAACTGAGACTGGCTCCACTGTAATGAGGGATATGTCAAGTTCCAAACGATCGATTGTAATAGGGGGCTCTCTAGTCATGGGCACAGACTGACATTTCTGCGGCCAATAGCGAGACATCAGAATGGTGTGTTGCCTCCCTGGTGCTGGGATTACAGATGTCTCAGAGAGGGTGCAGAATATTCTCAAAAGGGAGAGTGACTAGCAGGAGGTCATTGTTCATATTGGTACCAATGACATAGGAAGAGAAAAGGACAAGATTTTGAGGAGAGAATATAAGAAATTAGGCAGGAGTTCAAAAGTAGGTTCTCGAGATCCAAAGGGTTTCTACAAATACATTAAGGACAAAAGAGTAACTAGGGAGAGAATAGTGCCCCTTAAAGATCAACTATGTGTGGAACTGCAGGAGATGGGTGGGATACTAAATTAGTATTAGTGTTTACTGTGGAGAAGAATGTGGAAGCTAGAGAACTTGGGGAAACAAGTAGTGAAAAGTGTACACATTACAGAAGGGGAGATGCTAATGTCTTAAAACACACAAGGTAGAAAAGTCCCTGGTACCCTAGAACTTTGTGGGAAGCTAGGCCCCTTGCTGAGATATCTGTATCATCAATAAATACAGGAGAGGTGTCAAAGACTGGAGGTTGGCTAAATAATGGTGCAGTTATTTAAGAGAGTTAGGTAGGAAAAACCAGGGAATTATAGACCAGTGAGCCTGACGTCAGTGGCGGGTAAGTTATTGGAGGGAATTTCGAGGGACAGGACTTATATATATTTGGTAAGATTTGGTAAGACAAGGACTGATTAGGGATAATGAACATAGCTTTGTGCATGGGAAATCATGTCTGACTGATTTGATTGAGTTTTTTGAAGAAGTTGTGAAGAGGATTGATGAAGGTAGAGAAGTGGAAGTTGTCCATATGGACTTCAGTAAGAGATAGTAGGAACTGCAGATGCTGGAGAATCCGAGACAACAAGGTGCAGGGCTGGATGAACACAGCAGGCCAAGCAGCATCATAGGAGCAGAGAGGCTGACGTTTCGGGCCTAGACCCTTCAAGTGGACTTCAGTAAGGTGTTCGACAAGGTTCCACATGGTAACTGGTTAGCAAGGGGAACCAGCCATTTGGATACAACATTGGCTAGAAGGTAGGAGACAGAGGGTGGAGGTGGAGGGTTGCTATTTGGATTGGAGGCTGGCGGTGTCCTGCAAGAATCAATGCTGGGTCAACTGCTTTTTGTCATTTATATAAATGATTTGGATGTGAATATAGGAGATATGGTTAGTAAATTTGTAGATGACACCAAAATTGGTAGACAATGAAGAAGGTTACCTCAGAGTACAACAGGACCTTGATCAGATGGGCAGATGAACTAAGGATTGGCAGATGAGATTAACTTAGATAACTTAGATAAATGTGAGATACTGCATTTTGGAAAGACAAATTAGGGTAGGAACTATACACTCAATGGCAAGGTCCTGGGGAGTGTTCCCGAACAAGCGACCTTGGGGTGCAGGTTCCTTGAAAGCGGAGTTACAGTTAGACAGGGTAGTGACAAAGGTGTTTGCTTTGCTTGCCTTTATTGGTCAGTGTATTGAGTATTGGAGTTGGGAGGTCATGTTGCGGCTGTACAAGATATTGGTTAGGCTACTTTTGGAATACTGCATGCAATTCTGGTCTCCTTGCTATGGGAAGGAAGTTGTGAAACTTGAGAGGGTTCAGAAAAGATGTACAAGGATGTTGCCGAGGTCAGAGGGTTTGAGCTACAGGGAGAGGCTGAATTGGCTGGGTCTATTTTCCCTGGAGAGTCAGAAGCTGAGGGGTGACCTGAAAGATGTTTATAAAATCATGAGGGGTATGGATAGGGTGAATATCGAAGGTCTTTTCCCCACGGTGGGGGAGTTCAAGGTTAGAAGGCATAGATTTAAGATGAGAGGAGAAAGATTTAAAAGGGGCTTAAAGGGCAAATTTTTCACGCAGAGGATGGTGCACGTACGGAATGGCTGCCAGAGGAGGTGGTGGAGGCTGGTACAATTACAACATTTAAAAGGCATCTGGGTGAGTAAATGAACAGGAAGGGTTTAGAAGGATATGGGCCAAATCGTGGCAAATGGGACCAGATTAATGTAGGATATCTGGTCAGCATGGGCGAGTTGGACTGAAGGGTATGTTTCCGTGCTGTACATCTGTATGACTCTAAGACTCTAAGTGGCCTCAACAGTGTCCTGTACAGCTCCGAAATGACATCCCGATTCCTGCACTCAATGTTATGACCATTGGAAGCAAGTATGCCAAATGCCTTCTCCACCACTCTGCCTATCTGTGACTCCACTTTCAAGGAACTATGAACCTACACCAGCTCACCAGTCTTCATTTTCACTAGTGCACTTTATTTATCCTGTTCCCTCGTTTTTTCCTATAAGATCTTCAAGAATTCATATGCAGAAAGAAAAAAATATTTAGACTTTTTTATGGCAGAAGATTTTAACATCTTGAATTGATTTCAGATTTGGAGTTTTAAATTAAGCTAAGATACTTATGTGTTTTCTTAGCAGCTAAATCAAGGACTTAATTATCTAGGTGCATACAGGCCCTAACATTCACAAGTCATAATGTACTAAAGTACAGAAAATTCTATGTATTAAAGGTAAATTGTTTGGAGTCTGATCATTTCATCATTTCCTATTCCTGCTGGTTTTGTAAACCAGGGCGAATTTGAAAAGATTTGAAAATCTCTCTTGCTGTCTCTATTTGATGAATAATGCACAGGTGGAGCAGAGATTAGTATAGAGATCTAAGGTTCTCACTGACTGTAGAGAAGACAACCTAATGAGCCTGAGGGTATCATTATAGTAATATCAGAAAAGGTGACTATTACTTCAAAATGCACTTCATAAAATCTCAAGTAAATTAAAGTAAAATTTGGCAAGTAGATTTACACCTCTCCAAAACTAAATTTCAAATGTACAAGGTATCTTCACTTATTATTTCGTGGCATTTGTCAATGACAGGAAAATTGTAAAGCTGCATTGGATTAATGAAGAAATATTTGCAAATCTACTTGGTTTATGTTTAAATAATGCCATATTGTCAGGAACTATTTCAATGTGATGTATCTTCTGATTATGTAAACCCAAGTAGAAATTGAATAGTTCAATTTTTGTGCATAAAGTTGCCAACGGTTGCAGTTTCATATTATCCATAAGATTTAATCTGAACGATGAAGTTTTAAGTTAATACTGGAGAGAAAGTTACTTATTCTCCCAGATTTATAGGATAGTTTAAATAACTATATAAAATGATGAACAGGCCGCTTCATTGGCATCATATTCACAATCATTCACTCCCTCCACCACTGACATCCAGTAGCAGCAGTATGTAATATGTACAAGATGCTCTACAGAAATTCACCAAGGCTCCTTAGACAGCAAACTGACAACCACTTCTACCTAGAAGGATAAGGGTAGCAAATACCTGGGAACACTACCACCTGCAAGTTCTCCTCCAAACTGCTCACTATCCTGACTTCGGAAAATATCACTGTTTCTTCACTGTCTGGATCAAAATTCTGGAATTCCCTCCCTTAGGACCTTCTGTGTCAACCTACATCACGTGGACTGCAATGGTTCAAGAAGGCAGATCACCACCACCTTCTCAAGGTCAACTAGGGACGGGCAATTAATTCTGACTAGCCAGTAACACCTGCGTCCCACAAGTGAATAAAAAAAAGTTACAATGAAGAATACCTCCAAGAAATAGATTTGACAATGCTAATGAAGAGCTTGGTCTCTAAACATAATTTTATAACACCCATAGTTTTGTTGCTACAGGTGCTTTGTTGCGAAGAAGTGGTGTATGTGCAGCATGAGTACACTTCTATTGCAACTCAAGCCAGATGTCAAGACATTGTCAAAAGTATTTGAATTCACTGGACCCATGCTGATTAAGCAGTTTATGACATTCGTTGGCACATAACAGCCCAAAGATGTGCAGGTTAGGTGGATTGGCCATGCTAAAATTGCCCATAGTGTTCAGGAATGTGTAGATTAGGTCGGTCATGGGGTGATGGGTCTGGGTGGGATGCTCTGAGGGTTGGTGTGGACTTGTTGGGCCAACGGCCTGTTTCCACACTGTGGGGATTCTATGATTCTATGGTAACATTAATTCGACACCAGTACAGCAAATTTCAACCTCAATGCTGCAGCTGATACCTTTTCTTAAACATGGATGACATAATGACTTGTGAATGTTAGGGCCCTTATGCATGTGGGAATTTGAACCAAAGCTTTTACCAAGTAGCTTGTTGATTGATTCCTACTGACCGAGGTCGTAGTTTGTAGTTGTTGTGAGTTTCCGTGTATTATTTCACGCGTTCTCTGAGTTTTACCATTATGTTAAACCTTGTAACATGAACCCATTGAGACCAGGTTCTTACTGAGGACAAGTATCAGAGGAACTAAATATATTTAAATATACGTATATTTATATATTGAAACTCTATCAAATTTCTTAATAAAAGCACAATTTTACGGATGCTGAAAATTTGAAACAAACACAGAGGACGCTGGAGAAACTTAGCAGGACTGAAGACTTGAAAAATTAACTCCATTTCTCTTCACAAATGCTCCCAGACCTGCTGAGTTTCTGCAGCATTCTCAGTGTTTATTTCTATTTCTTAATAGACTGGTTGACAGACTGACTTTTGTAATGTACTACAAAGTACAGCAGTTGTAGCAGTAGCTATTCAAGATGGAATCAACACCTTTATACAAGAATATCAATAACATGCTGTAACACCGATGACATGACTTAACCCTTAAAGGTACATGATAGCCTGATGATGGAAATATGCAATCACAACATGTTTGAGATGTAGGCATGAGGCATGCAACAGTGTTAAGTATATGAAGTGGAGATGAGGTTATCAGGTTTCTGTGGTGCTGCTTAAGAATTTTAGTAGATTAGTCAAGTGGGAGTGGTGAACGTAGCAATGTGTGATGCTAAGGGTTCAGTTATAATAATATGGCTCTTCGTATGACAGGCACTTACTTTGATCAATTCTGTGAGGCTTTTAAATCCCTTGAAGCACCTCCTCCAGGTCTTTGGCTACATTGCTGGCATTGATGGTGATCGGTATCAGGTCTCACTGCTTTCTCATTGTTTATCTGGAAGATTGCCTGGCCTCCAGTAAATGGACGACATCTCTCCTTTTGTCTGCTTCCTATACAAAGGGCTCCAGCGTTGCCTGAGAGAAACTCTTTGCTGTTGTGGCAACTTTACCTTTCTTGCAGATCACATCCAATAACTACAGTAGTCATAGTCACATCCCTTTTAAGAGGTATGGCTAATTTTAAGAAATATGTGCTAGCTTTAGGTGTCGCTAGCTTTGCATAGACCTAGGCTACGTGTTGACAAATGGTAGCATATTTGACATTGGTTGTGGTTGAGTTGGGGGATCACTATGCATTGCTATCACTTAGATTAGACAAACAACAACAGTTTCTAGTTATATAGTTCCTTTAACATAATGAAAAGTTCTATAACATTTTATAAATGCATTATGTAACAAAATATGACAGTGAGCCACATAAAAGAGAACAATGCATTTATACAACCACCATAAAGCACTTCAAGGCACCTTTACACCTTTACATGAAGTGTTTTTGGAACGCAATCACTGTTGTAGTGAAGGAAACACAATAGTCAATTTGAATATAGCATTGTATAATGACCAGATAATCTATTTTTTGGGTGTTAATTGATGAAATAAGTCTTGGCTAGAACACCAGAGGTAACTGCTCTGTTTCTCTTCAAAATAGTGTCATAGGATCTTTTGTGGCCTGTCTGGGATCTGATTTGAAAGAAGTCACTTCTGATTGTTGTGCCCACGTCCTGCAGTGCAACATAGAATCAAGAATCTTGTGATTCAGAGGAAAAAGTGCTACTAGCCAAATCACAACTGATACAAATGAAACAAACTGGTACATTATTCATGCATGTGTTTTATGGCTTTACCCAATTTACACACCCTGTTTGTAAAATAGGCCATTGCCGTTAGAGGGATTATCGCATGAAATTGTATCACAATTATACATTTTAAATGCTGTGAAAATTCCAATGATTCTACATTAGCTGGCTAAATTCCGAATATAATTCAGGTGTTATGGATTAAATATCTTCACTAATAGCTGTATAGAAATCATGGACAATTACTGGTTTCAACCTTCACAGTACTCCGAGCTATGGGCCTTGGCAATAGAAGAATGACTAATTGAAAAAACGTGTACCAGAAAAATTTCCAGTCTTAGCCGTTGATATATTGTAATTTATTTTTACTTTTCCTCTGCCTTGGTAATTGCTAGAATATTGCTCCTGTCCTCTGTATCTGACTTTCAGTAAGATGCTACATTGGCAGAATCACTTATGTAGGAAGATCAATAAAATGCAACTAACAGCTGATGCAAAACTCTCCAGCTGAATGGAATGCATGGTAAACTTGAAACAGGGTGCTATCCTACTTTCCTTTGATTTGACAGCAAGTCCTTTGAGTGGGATATATTTTTTTTTGGCTGAGACCACATTGCAAGTAACTGAGTTATGCATCAATAATTCGATAATTTTAAGCTTCGTCATGTGGAAACATTTGAATATACGCCAGCTATCACCAAGCACTCTGGTCCTTAACATACTGTATTGACAGATAAGACAGGTTTCATGGGCATTTTCTACACAAGTTCAGAGATGCATCTACAATTGATTAATTTTGTAGCTGTCATCTAAAATATTAGATGAACACAAACAGTTTCACAACTCTGTCGCTAAGTTTCTAAGCAGCAACAAAAACAAAGTTGCTGGAAAAGCTCAGCAGGTCTGGCAGCATCTGTGGAGGAGAAAACAGAGTTAACATTTCGGGTCCGGTGACCCTTCCTCCTTTCTAAGTAGCAAATTGTCTCAAAGTAAGTATTGAATTCCGAAAGTCCCAGTCTAGTGGTTAGGTCCTTCAGGGCTTGGTGAGCTCATACAGTGGTGAAGTACTGCATATCGAGTACATTCTGGGCCCTTATCACACTCAGAGCTTCTTCCAACTCTTGCTCAACAGGGAGGAGTACTGATTCATCAGTTGAAGTGGAAGTAGAGATAGCTGTTGGTAATCAACAGGAGATTTCCCTGCCAATTTTGACCTAATCATATGAACCTCCTTGGGTCCAGAATTGATGTCAAGTACTCTCAGAACAATTTCCCACCAACTGTGTATCACTGTACTGCCATGTCTACTGATAGTAATGGTGGTCTCTGCAACATTGTTTGGAAGGTATGATTCCATGATAATGACAATGTCAGGCTGTTGCTTGTTTAATCTAAGGCTTAACCGTCACAATTTTATCAAAAACCTTAGGCTTTGGTAAGCAGGACTTGGCAAGTTTGTTAGTTCTGTGTGTGCCATTGGTAATTTTTGGTATCTTGTTTAGTTCAAGTTGGTCTATCCAGTTTTATCCAGATTTTGTAGCAAAAACAGCTGAGTACTTCACTAGGTCCATTAGAACATATTTAAGATTAACCCACATTACGGAGACACATGTAGGCTAGAACAAGTGAAGATGGCAGTGGACCAGATGGGTTTTTAAGACAATGAACAATGATTTCATGGTCAGCATTAGACTACCTTTCAATTTCAGAGTTAGTAATCAAATTCATATTACACTAACTATTATGGAGGGACTCAAAATTAAGTCCCCAGAGAATTACCCATGTCTCTGGATTACGAGTCCAGTGGTGTCATCACTGCCTCCATTTCTGGATATGAGTTGAATTTTAACTAAGGAACTTTGGATTTAGAAAAAAAGTAGCTGTGATCATTGTAAATATTTTAATATTTTTACGCACCTGACCATTTAGAATAGAATGCCGCAGAGTCACAGAATTTTTACAATGTAGAAGGAGGCCATTCAACTCATTGTGCCTGCAATGGCTCTTCAAACAACATCATTACCTGTGTTATTCTTCTGTTTTTCCCCCACACCTTGCACACTATTTCAATCCAAATAATCATCCAATTGAGCGCCTCAATTGAACATGCCTCCACCACACACCAGGCAATGCATTACACACCTTAATACTCACTGTGTGAAAAAGTTATTTTTCTCGCATTACCCTTGATTTATTTGCGGAACACTTTAAGTCTATGTCCTCTCATTCTCGTTTGTTTTACATGGGAACAGCTTCTCCCTATCTACTCTATTCAGTCAATGTCATTATGAATATGTTCTTTGATTTTTGTTTTTATAACGTTTTGAGTTTAACCATGAACCTTGATGTTTCATTCTCTCTGTAAATACCTCTGCTGAGATCATTATTATGGTTTGTCTCACCCAAGATCATAACAAGATGTTTAACTAAGTTGATATAGAGTCACTGAGTTATACATCATGGAAACAGGTCCTTCGGCTCAACATGTCTGTGCCAACCAGGTTTCCTATACTGAACTAGTCCTATTTTCCTGTGTTGGCCCATATCCTTTTTCTTATCCATGAACCTGTCCAAATACTTTTTAAATGTTTTAGTTGTATCCACCTCTACCATTTCTTCTGACAACTCATTCCATATACACACCACCCTCTGTGTGAAAAACTTGTCCCACATGTCTCTTTTAAATCTTTTCTCTCTCACCTTAAACCTATGCTGTCTAGTTTTGGACTCCTCTACCTGGGGAAAAAAACCTTGGCTATTCACCTTATCTTTGCCCCTTGTGATTTTATAAACTTCTATAAGGTCACCCCTCAGCCTCCTCCATTTCAGGGAAAAAAAATCGCAGCCTATCCAGACTCTTCTTATAACTTAAACCTTCCAGTCTCAGTAACATCCTTGTAAATCTTTTTTGCATGCTTTCCAGTTTAATATCATCCTTCCTGTAGCAAGGTGACTAGAATTATATGTAGTACTCCAAATGTAGCCTTAACAATGTCTTGTACTGCTGAATATGATGTCCTAACTCTTCTACTCAACATTCTGACCAATAAAGACAAGTTTGCAAAATGCCTTCTTCATTACCCTGTCTACTTGTGACTTCCAAGGAATTATGTACCTGCACCCTTAGGTCTCTCCATTTGACAACACTCCCTAACAGCCTACCATTAACTGTGTAAGTCCTGCCCCGGTTTGTCTTACCAAACTGCAAAACCTTGCATTGATCTGTATTAATCTCCATCTGCCATTTCTCATCCACTAACCCAGCTGATTGAAATCTTATTGTACTCTAAGATAACCTTCTTCACTCTCCACTACACCACCAATTTTGGTGTCAGCTTCAAATTCATCCTCCTATATTCTCATTGAAATCATCTATATACGTATTGAACAATAGTGGACCCAGCACCGATCCTGGTGGTGCACTGCTGTCACAGTCTCCAGTCTGAAAAAAAACCTTCTACCACCACCCTCTGTCTCCTACCATCAAGCTAATTTTGTATTCAGTTGGCTACTTCTTCCTGGATCCCATGTGGTCTAACCTTACTAAATAGTCTACCATGCAGTACTTTGTTGAAAGCCTTGCTAAAGTCCATGCAGGCAACATCTACTGCACTGTCTTCATCTATTGTTTTAGTCACCTCTTCAAAAAACTCCATCAAATTTGCGAGATGCAATTTCCTATGCACAAAGCCATGCTGGCTATCTCTAATCAGTCCTTGCCTTTCCAAATACATGTAGATCCTGTCTCTCAGAATTCTCTCCAACAACCTACACTGACATTAGGCTCACCAGTCTGTAGTTCCCTGGCTTTTGCTTGCAGCCTTTCTTAAAAATAGCACAACATTAACCACCTTCCAGTCTTTTATCACCTCACCCCTGGCTGTCGACAATACAAATATCTTGCTAAGGGCCCCACAATTTCTTCCCTGGCTTCCTACAATGTTCTGGGATATACTTGATCGCAGAGATTTATCTACCTTTATACATTTTAAGTCTTCTTCTGTAATGTGGACTCTTTTCAAGACATCACTATTTATTCCCTCAAATTCCCCAGTTTTCATGTCTTTCTCCATGGAAAATACTGACAGGAGAGAGGTCAGGAGGGAATTAGGGTAAGAAGATGGGAGGGTGGGAGGGAGGATTTGAGTACTTCAGGGTATGAGCATGTGAGGGAGGCAGACATGATGGACGGTGGACACCAGGGTGGGTGTACACGAGGGTGGGAAGATGTGAGGGTGGGAAGATGGGAGAGAGAGAGGGAAAATGCATGAGAGTGAGAGAAGATGCAAGGGTGGGAGGTAGGAAGGACAGGAGAATGGGAGGACACAAACATGGAAGGTTGGAGGACAGGAGAGAGGGAGGGAGCTTAGAGGGAGGGAAGATGCAAGGGTGAGTTGAAGGCAGGATGTGAGGATGGGAGGAAGGGAGGACGGGAGGCTGGGAGGGAGGGAAGATGCGATTATGGAAGGGAGGAAACAATTGTGGGAAGGAGGATGTGAGTGTGGGAGGGACGATGCATGGGTGGGTGGGATGACATGTGGGTGGGACGGAGGATGTGAGGGAGGACATACGATTAGGAATTAGGAAGGGCAAGTGAAAGGGATGATGTACAGGTGGAATGGACCTGAGGGTGGGAGGACATAAGAGAGGTAGGTAGGAGAATAAGCTGGGAGAGAAAGTGGATGGGAGGGGGGAAAGAGTACAAGAGGGAGGGAGGATGTGAGGCAAGGAAGACATGAGGGAGGAGGATACGAGGGCATGAGAATATGAGGGTGTGAGGGAGGATGGATGTGAGGATAGAGAGGAACGGAAGGTGGGAGGTTGGATGAGAGGGTAGGGAGAGAGGATGAGAGGGTGGAAGAGAAGATAGAAGGGAGGGAAAATGAGAGGGCTGGTAGGTGCAAGGGAAATACATCGTGAGGGAGGGAAGAAGCAAAGGTGGGAATGAAGAAGTGAAAGTGGGAGACAGTGAGGGTGGGAGTAAGGGTGGGAGGTACGTCATGATGGAGGGCAGTATGGGAAAACTCAAGAGCAGCAGGACAGAAGCAAGGATGGGGAAAGGGGGAGCACGGGAGGGTGGATGAGAGGGTATTGAGGGAGGGCAAGAGGGTTGGTGGAGGGAGGGAGAACATGGAGGAGAGTGGAAGGAGGGTGAAGGGAGATTGCAAGTGAGGGTGCAAAAAGGGACGGTGGAAACAAAGGAGGGGGGACACAGGACACGAGGGAAGAATGGGAGGGAGGACACAAAGGATTACTGCTTGGAGGGAGTGACGGAGAATGGGAAAGAAAGAAGGCTGGGAGGAGATGAGTGAGGGAAGGAGGATGGAAACAAGAGAGGGTGGGAGGGCAGGATGGGAGGATGCAAGGACAGGTGGTAGGGAAGGAGGATGGATGGACACAAGGGAGGACAGATGGAAGGGTAGACAGATGCACCCGTGGGATGGTGGGAGGATGCAAGTGCAGGAGGGAGGCAGGACAGGAGGGTTTGAGGGCTGGAGAGAGGATGATATAGGGGAAGGGAGGAAGGATGAGAGGGAGTGACAGTGTGTGGCAGGCAGGATATGAGGGAGGGAGGACACAAGAAAAGAAGGACACAAGGGTGGAAGAGAAGATGCAAGGGTGGGAGGGAAGAAACAAGGGAGGGATGTAATGAGAGTGGGTAGCAGGGATGAAGTGAGGGATGGAAAGAGGTAGTGATGGAAGCAAGGGAGGTGTGAGGGTAGGAGAGAGGAAGCAGTGACATGGTGGCTCAATGATTATCATTGCTGTCTCACAGTGCCAACAACCTGGATTCAATTCCCGACTTAGGTGACCGTCTGTGTGGAGTTTGCACATTCTCCCCATCTCTGCATGAGTTTCCTCCAGGCGCTGTGGTTTTCTCCCACAGTCCAAAGATGTGCAGGTTAGTGGCTTGGCCATGCTAAATTGCCCATACTGTCCAGTTATGTGTCGGTCAGGTGGATTAGCCGTGGGAAATGCAGGGTTACAGGGAAGAGTAGGGGGAGGGGGTTGAGTATGTGTGGAATGCTGTTCAGAGAGTAGAAGTGGAGTTGTTAGGCTGAATGGCCTGTTTCCACACTGTAGGGATTCTATGATTCTATGAAATGCAGGGATATAGGGATATGGTAGGGTCTGGGTGAGATGCTCTTTGAAGGGTCGGTGTGCAATTGATGGGCTGAATGGCCTGCTTCCATACTTTAGGGATTCTATGAAGCAGAGTAGGTGGAAAGGAGGGAGGGTGGGAGGCAGGAGATGATGGAAGAAGCATGCAGAGGGAAGATAATCTTCAAGCATTTAACAATGATCCACTCCTTTAAACGTATTTCACAGCAATTCACAATTTCATTTCAGTGCATATTAGTCATTTTTCAAATTGTTGTGTCATGTTTAAATAACATGCATGTAAAACACCTTTACAATGTTGGTTGTGAATTCTGGCTTGTATTTGGATTGTTTCTTGGGCATGAGAGATAAGCTTTGCACTGTCTGTAAAGATGGACCATCTCTACAGTGCATCAAGAAAGAACAAATTATAAAAAGCACTTTATGATGTGTATATTGGAGATAACTGCTTAATATATAGGAAGTCCAGAGTAGCCTAATTTTCCTCAGTTTTGCAATTTTCTTTCATATTCTCATTTTGTTCTCTGGGAGTTAGTGACAATATTCACCCTGTTTCTGCAGCTGGGCGTATTGTACCAGTCTTTTTTATGTTTGAAGTTTTATTATATAAAGAATGCAGACATCTTTTGGCCCAATTTGCAGGTAATCACAACACTGTCTATAATATCAGGTTGGCAGTATTCTCCAGTTTGTGTCCTTCAACAGTTGCTACTTGGTTTACCCTGTAAAAATAAATAAATGCTGTAGACTTTGCAGGTGAAATGTGTTACATGCAATGCCTGTGACAAACAAAAGAAATTGGAGCAGGTATAGGCCATTTGGCCTGTCATGCCTGTTCAAATTGATGACTGTTGGTGTTCTTAACTCCACTTTTCTGCCGGTCCGACCTTAACCCTCTATTCCTTTGCTTTGAAAATATTCAATGGCCCAGTCTCCACAGTTCTCAGTGGGAGAGAATTTCTGTTGAAATCGGTGAACGTGGTCACTCAGCAAGCTGATTTCTTATTAAGGATCTCTCATCGTCAGACACAGATCTTTTAGACATCTTTGGAAAAATATCCAAACCTATGTGCACTGTATACTCTGTCATTTCCTAACTGAGCAGCTTCATCTTTGTAATCTTGTTCCTTGTTATTTCCCAACAAAAAGTCTGTAAGTAGTTTTCATTATTAACATTTTCCTCAATCCCCTGCATGACGGGATGGGACTTCAAACATCAATTAGCCAATGCTTGCTGTTTAATTCTATTGACTGCAGTGGAACTGATTATCGGGTTCTGCCAGTAATAGGTGGATGACCTAATGTGCCAGCACAAACAGGCCTGTCGATAATGCAACGTCCTCCTTACTAAAATCTTGGGGCTAGTGCCAAAATTGGGAGAGCAGTCTCACAGGCCAGTCAGTGGCAAAACTGTGAAATAACTATGGAGTTAAACAAAATAATTGTGCAAATAAGAGTAGAAACTTTGATTCATGATGTGAAAAGTAAGTTACAATCTGTATTACATGCTAAACCTCAACGAGAAGTAGAAACCTCAGACACAATAGAATTTGAAAGCTTTGAAGACCCCTCGTACAATCATAGAATCACGAAGTACATTGGATGCCCTTTGGACTATCAAGTCTGTACTGCTAAAACTACACTAAATCTCTACTAGTCCATAAGGTTTTGGAGTATATTTGTAGCTCGGGTTGTGGGTGTTGAGGTGGGTTGGCTCGCCGAGTTGTTCTGCAAATGTTTTGTTACCATGCTGGGTAACATCATCAGTGCAGCCTCTGATGAAGCGTCGGTGTGTTTTCCTGCCTGGTTTTTAAACTCTAGAGTCCGTTGAGCTGGATTGCCTCATTTCCGGTTTTCCTTCATAGTGGAGTGTATATGGGGTCGAGTCCTATGTGTTTATTAATGGCTTTCTTCATGGAGTGCCAGGCTTCTAGGAGTTGCCGTGCCTGTCTCTGCTTAGCTTGTCCCAGGATTTTGGTGTTGTCCCAGTCGAATTGGTGGTTCTCCTTATCCATGTGGATTGAGATGAGTGAGTATTGGTCGTATCTTTTTGTAGCCAGTTGGTGTTCATGTACCCTTGTTGTTAGTTTCCTTCCTGTTTGTCCGATGTAGTATTTCTCACAGTCTCTGCAGGGGATCTTATAGATGACATTGGTCCTGTCCATGGCGGGGAGGGGGTCTTTAGTTCGAGTGAGCAGTTGTCATAGGGTTGATGTGGACTTTTTCTATTATCAGATATAGGGGGTGATAGACTCTCAGGAGGATGTAGCACTGACAGCCAGGTTTCTGGTACTGGGACTGGCTCTGATGTGGCAAAGTGTATGTTAAATTCCAAGCGATCAATTGTTATAAGGCATTGTCTAGTCAGAGGCACAGACAGACATTTCTGTGGCTGACAATGAGACATCAGAAGGGTGTGTTGCCTCCCAGGATCAAGACCAGGATCAACGATATCTCGGAAAGGGTGCAGAATACTGCATGCAATTCTGCTGTCCTTGCTATAGAAAAGGATGTTGTGAAATTTGAAAGGTTTCAGAAAAGCTTTACAAGAATTTTGCCAGAATTGGAAGGTGTGAGCTATAGGAAGAGGTTTAATAGGCTGCGGCTATTTTCCCTGGAGGCTGAGGATTGACTTTACAGAGATTTATAAATCATGAGAGGCATCGATAGAGTGGATAGACATGGGCTTTTCCCCATGGTGGGGGAGTCCAAAGCTAGAAGGTATAGGTTTAAGGTGAGAGGAGGAAGATTTAGAAGGCACCTAAGGGGCAACTTTTTCACGCATAGGGTGGTGCATATATAGAATGAGCTGCCAGAGGAAGTGTTTGAAGCTGGTGAAATTAC
This sequence comes from Rhincodon typus, assembly GCF_021869965.1. Lineage (NCBI taxonomy): Eukaryota > Metazoa > Chordata > Chondrichthyes > Orectolobiformes > Rhincodontidae > Rhincodon > Rhincodon typus. The sequence goes on along the minus strand of NC_063335.1, from coordinate 60,611,573 downwards.
AACATTTAAAAGGCGTCTGGATGGGTTTATGAATAGGAAGGGGTTGGAGGGATATGGACCAAATGCTGGCAAATGGGACTGGATTAATTTGGGATATGTAGTCAGCATGGACGAATTAGACTGAAGGATCTGTTTCCATGCTGTACAGCTCTATGACTCTGACTATTTTTCCAGAAGTTCTCTGACACACAACTAAATGTTCTTTCTTCCATCATTAAATCATCAGGCATATTCTTCACCTATTACCTGCCAGAACTCAGTAATTTTTCACTATTCTATAACTGGAAGCATTATCACCACAACTGAAGGGCTACATTTTACCTGTTATCCACCATCTGTAAATCACTCCTGTTTTCCAATTCATCAAATTATGTGCAATGCCCAGCAAGGGCTATGCATACCACCAAAGGTGAGGGAGATTTGGGAGAGAGGGGCCTAAATCAAAATGAAGTAGGAAGGGGAGATAAGGCATTCCACCTCCTGCAGTTCCCACCTTTCTCCAAGAACATCGAAAGTTTTGGTGAACCATGCATGCTCCCTCTCCAAAGACCCAGGCACAGTCATAGTCATGGAAGAGGAGAAGAACTCAATAGATGTATTTTCTTATTTTTCTTTTTGTCTTATATCCAGAATTGCATTCACACATAACTGAATTTTTTTCCCACCACTAAGTCATCCATGGTATTTTTTCATCTATTAACCACCACCAGTAAATTAACCTTGTTTTCCAATTGATGAATTTGTGTGTAAATGCAGTTAAAGATTGTTAAAAGCAATGTAGACAATCAAAGGTAAGGGAAAGTTAGGGACGGGGGAGGGGGCTAAATCCAAAATAAAAATCTGATGATTCTCCTGAATGACTACTGTTCTGAACAAAATGATTATAGGAAATATCTACGTCAGCCAAATCCGGGTGATGGACCTCCCAAACCCGAATGCTTGCAGTGTCTCAAGTGGATACTCGTGATCCACCCCAACAAGTGACTTCTCCTGATCAAAGGACATGAAGGCACTCGATAGACCATTCCTCTGGGAAGTGTGGATCAGTTCATGGACCATATGGATATTGTCGAGGGTCCTCCAGCCCAGGAACATGTAGGACTGGGCAGGTAGATCACATGGTCCAGCATGTATCCAAGATGAGATGACGACACCCTGGCAAAAATCTTGTAGTTCATGCTGAGGAAAGAGATTGGATGCTGACAGTCCTCCGTCCTTCTTCCCAGCTTGAAGAAGGTGGAGTCGCAGTCAAAGTCCTTGACGAACCAGATCCACCACCTCACAGTTGTGCCTCAGGATCCGATGAGTTTCAAATCCCTCAGCATACCCTTTATTTCTTCATATAGACCCTGCAGGACCAGGTCTGCGTCAGGCTGATTGAGATGTGACTCCCGTTTGATCACCTCCTTCTACATGTTTTTGTTGACCCCCTCGAATACTCCTGACAGAAAAAGTCAAATCCAAGAGGGAAGCATACTGTAAATGGCAGGATCCTGAGGAGCATTGATATACAGAAGGAACTTGGGGTCCAAGCTCCCTGAATGTGGCCACACAAGTAGATATGGTGGTAAAGAAGGTGTATAGCATGCATGCCTTCACCAGTCAGAGCATTGAATATAAATTTACAAAATCATGTTTTAACTGTATAAGACTTTGATCAGGCCACATGAGGAGTACAGTGTGCAATTCTGGTTGCTGCACTATAGGAAGGACATGGAGGCTTTGGGGAGGGTGCAGAAAAGGTTTAACAGGATGTTGCTTGAATTGGAGTGCATTAGCTATAAGGAGAGTTTGAACAAACTTTGATTGTTTTTGCTACTGCAGTGCAGACTGTGTGGCAAGCTGATAGCAATGTATAAAGTTATGAGGGGCATGGATAGGGTGGATAACAAAGAACAAAGAACAAAACAAAATTACAACACAGGAACAGGCCCTTCAGCCCTCCAAGCCTGCACTGATATGCTGTCCACCGACTAAAACCCCCTACCCTTCCGGGAGCCTCATCCCTATATTTCCATCCTATTCATGTATTTGGAATCTTTTTCCAATATGCACTATGACCCCTTTTACCCCTCCTGACTCCTTGCTTAAGTTTCTTTCAACTTTCCTTGTATTCCACTCTTGCTTCATGTGTTCCTAGCCTCCTAGCCTTGACAAAAGCTTCCTTTTTCTTTTTGATTAGGCGCACAATCGCTCTCGTTATCCAAGGTTTCCTAGTAGTCGGGATCTTTTCCCCAGAGTTGAAATGTGAAATATTAGGGGGCACAGGTTTGAGATAGGAGGGGTACAGTTTAAAGGAGATGTGCAAGAAAGTCTTTCTTTATGCAGAGTACATAGGCAGAGAATAGATGGATACAGGCCATTTGCAGGCAAATGGGCTTAGTGCAGAACAGCATCATAGTCCGCACAGACATGGTGGGCCAAAGGGCCTGTTCCAGTGCTGTTCTGTTCTATGTTTTAAGATGTGGAAGTAAGTCTTGCCCCTGTTCCATCATTGCCTGAAAAAGGGAAAGCCCCCTTACTTCCTTCTCCAGTCAGTTTAGAACCAACAGAACAAGTCTCAGAACTACATGCTCTCCAGCAACAGGTTATTAAAGTGCCAGTATGTGGACCACAGCCGGGCGCAGATTAGGGTGAGCTCCACCAGGTGGTGATCAATGTATGGCATGTGCCACATGGAGGGCACTGGAATACAGGAGATATACTTTCCCCACAGCATATGGCAGTTGATTTGCAATGCTGTGACCCGAGGACTCACAAAAGTGAAGCCAGGATGGAAATTTATCTGGACCTCCACATTGTTGAATAACTTGAACAAGTCCCTCAATCTCTTCCTCCTCCATGCTCGACCAACCTGGCCACCACCAGGTAATCCTGCTTGAGTTAAAGTTTCCCTGAGGATAATGCACTAGGCTTTGTCAACAGGGGCGCAATGAGCGGACACTTCTTCAAAGAAGTCCAAAGCCTCACTCTGACTAGAGGAGCGTACACATTCACAAAGTGAAGTACCACATCCTGCCAGTCATGTGGTCAGGTGAAGCAAACGCCATGGCACTGGCTCCTTGACCCCATAGATCTCTGGCTGAAACTGTGGAGCTAACAAAATGGCCTCCCCACCTGAACTGGAGGCAAGGTGACTCATATAAGCCCTTTCCTGCCACTCCAGGAGGCAGGTGGCTTCACCTCCCGGTATAGCGTTTTTGTTTTCTGCAGAAAACACACTACTTATTTCTGCCCTGGGGGATCAAAAAGTTCTGGAACCTGTGTTGTAGCTCCTTGCTGTTTTTTTATGCTGAGGCTGGCTATGTCTTCATGTCAGCAGCATTCTGCAACCGTCACCATTACCCTTAGTGTATGGAATGAAAAAGGACACAAAGGGGCCTTGACTCCTTCAGGAGAACAGCAAGGAACGTCTTGAACTAGACAGTCTAGAAGACCAGCCGAAAATTATTACAGTATTTCAAAGCCAGCTGGAATTCATTGTGGCGACCCAGATTTTCTTCAAGAAACTTCTTTGGAGTTCCTTGGGTGGTGAGGGGAGAAATGTATTGTCACTGGAGACTGACTCCACTTCGCCTGTATTGTCCTCTACTGAGCCCTCGTGCTCCTCTGGTTGGTTGCCTTCAGGCTCCTACATCTCTGGGTGGTTCAGCGCTGGCTTCTCTCTTCCAAACTCAGCACCCCAGATTCCTCAATGGATCCTACTGGGTAGGGTGCTAGGTCATTGGGGAATAGAGACCCAGTAACCCGCTCCCCTCCTGACACCATGTTGCCTGGTCTCTCGGGGAAAAGATAAAATCATAGAATCTTGACGGTGTGGAAACAGGCCATTTGGCCCAACAAGTCCACACCAACTTTCTGAAGAGCATTCTACCCAGACACACCCCCCTTTTCCCTGCAGTTCCAAGGGCTAATCCACCCAACCTACACATCGCTGGACATTATGAGCAATTTAGTGTGACCAGTCTACCTAACCTGCACATCTTTGGACTGTGGGAGGAAACCCAAGCAGAAACAGGGAGAATGTACAAAATCCACACAGACAGTCACCTAAGGCTGGAATTGAACCTGGGTCCCTGACGCTGTGAGGCAGTAGTGCAACCACTGAGCCACTCCGTGTCGCCCCACTTGGAGGCCGAGGCAACCATGAGGAAACCAGCTCCCTCCTCACAACCATCTGATGACCTGGTAAGGTCATGCCCTTATCCTTGGAGGTGCCTGGTTTGGCTCAGGGAGTGAGTGGTAATATGGCAACAGGCCAACCCGCTGTATTCAGAGACACCTGATGTGAAATGCCATGGCACCAAACTCATGACTAGTGGGAGGGGGATGAGGGACCGCCAGTTCCCGCTCAGGAGAGTTTCTGTATCCAATCCTTCAGGAGAGCAAGTCTCCTGCTGCAGGGAGCTGCATCTCTTCCTGGTATTAATGGTGGCATCCTGAATCCTGTCACCCCCGTTGTTGCGCCTTCCTCCAAGCCTCCCAAGAAACACAATGGACTGAGGAAGGCAGGGAAGTGACGAATTCATGGAACATTGTCTCTGTAATCTCCGGCCCTGACTTGGGGCACCTGCTGAAGGCCCCTTCACTGACCACTCGAACCAAAGGAAAAGACAGGCTTGCCATACATTGCAGACACTGTGACAATGGATGTTGAACTGATGACATCAGCCATCACCTTCATGCAGGCCTCACAGACACGTCTGGGTGGGCATAGCCTGTTACTCCCATGCTTTTTATCAAGAGTCTGAACAGTGACAGGGCCATAGCTGCCACAGGCTACACTACCATAGGTGTAACTCATCCATACTAGAGGTGACATTGGTGATGGAGTCACCATAATACTTCAAGCTGTAGTAGCCTCTCTGTGATTAAGAAAAATACAAAATGGTGGCAGCGCAGTGGCTCAATGGTTAGCTCTGCTGCCTCACAGCACCAGGGACTTAGGTTCAATTTTACCCTCGGATGACTGTCTGTGTGGAGTTTGCACATTCTCCCTGTGTCTGCGTGGGTTTCCAACAGGTGCTCCAATTTCCTCCCACAGTCCAAAAATGTGCAGGCTAGGTGGATTGGCCAGGCTAAATTGCCTATAGTGTTCAGGGATGTGTAGATTGGGTGGGTTGTAGGAGGATGGGTCTGGGTGGGATGCTCTGAGGGTTAGTGTGGACTTGTTGGCTCCTTTTTACATGTGTTTAAGATGAACATTTTAATCAACCTGTCCGTATTGCACGTGTCTGGAGCACAAGACTTTAACCCAGGTCTTCTTGCTAAGAGGCAGGGACATTATCACTAGACCACAAGAAATAACCCAGTACATTTCTTATATTCAGAACTGTGCATTTGCTCCCGCCAATTCGCCACCCAGGTTTCTGTTGTCAGTGCTTTGACTAGTTTATGTATTAAAAACACTTTACCCACTTTACCGTTATTGGTGGTGAGGTGGACAAAGGGACACCAAATTTGGATTGTGATTCAACTCAATTTTATTAACAAAGTTTCATGTAAAAAACACCATGTGAGCATTTCCCAAATTCCACAATAATTTTTCTTTATCTAGCTATCTGCCTGAGAAAAAATATTACCTGCAACGATTCACAGTCTTGAATTGGGCTGTTAGAATCACTTTCCTCTCCAACGTGGGGCTGGATCGCTTCCACAAAGACGGGTTGCCTGGGTCTTCTTGGGTCTTATGCCATGACTCTTGCTGCGAGTCTTCGCTGAGGTGGTGACTTCCAGGAATGTGTTTTTATCCCTCTCACCCTGGAGACAAAGCAACCCTGATGCATATAGAAATCAGATACGGGTGGATTGGCCATGCTAAATTGACCGTAGTGTTCAGGGATATGTAGATTAGGTGGGTTATAGGGGGATGGGTCTGGTTGAGATGCTGTGAGGAGCAGTGTGGACTTGTTGGCCCGAAGGACCTGTTTCCACACTGTAGGGATTCTATGATCTGATCTATGATCAAAAGGTTGGGGGAAGGCAGGGGAAATGATAATTTCAGGGAAGGCTGCCACTGTAATCTCTGACCCTAACTTGGGGCACTGCGCTTAGATGATGAAAGGAGAGCGCAGGGGTGGCCATCCACGTATTCCTTGCACTGAGATGTTGAAGGCCAGGGATTGGGCTTGAGATCATTGAGCTGAGGTGTTGAAAGCTGGGGACCAGGCTTGATTACTGCACTAAGGTGTCGAAGGCTGGGGACTGGACTTGGGATCACAGGGGTGCGGTGTTAAAAGCTGGGAAATGTTTTGGCGATGCAAGCGTGGCCACAGGAACATTTTCATGCTGAAGGGAACCCAGATTGGGCCTTGGACTCACAGGCCAACTGACAAAAACTTGGCACCGGAAGGAGTAAATATATGCTGTTCTTCAGACTGAATGGGATGGGTGCTATCCTGGACCTCACCCCTCCAGCTGCTACTGGTAGGGGATAAGGAGCTTGCTGGCAATGGTGGGACATTTGAAAGTATTCACCTCTGCGCTGTGATCTCCAAGGGATCCACTGGTAGGTAGGCCCTGCCTGCGTCAAGTTCCTTCCCTAAGGCCAAGTTATCCGCTCACTGGGACCAAAGGAAAAAGGCAGCATTAACGTACACTTTAGATGCTGTGACAATGGATAATGGACCAATGGCACCAGCCATTACCTCCATGCAGGGCTAACAGACATATCTGGGCGGGCATAACTTTTTACCACCAGGCGCTTTGATAAGGGCATGAACGATGACTAGACCACAGCTACTGCTGGGGCTGAAGCAGTAGCATGTGTACCAACAAGTCTACACCGACCCTCAGAGCATCCCACCCAGACCCATCCCCCTGTTTAGCTTGGCCAATCCACTTAACCTGCAAACATCTTTTGATTGTGGGAGGAAACCGGAGCACCCGGAGGGATCCCACGCAGACCTGGGGAGAATGTGCAAACTCCACACAGTCGCCTGAGGGTGAAATAGAACCCGCGTCCCTGGTGCTGTGAGGCTGCAGTGCTAACCACTGAGCTACTATTTGCTAGCTGGTAGTTGCTCTTTAAAGTGTGGGGCAATAGATGGGAGAAGAGTTAGGATCATTCTTGAATGAATTCTAGGTAATGATTAAAATTTAACGAGTAAAATTGTCAGAATTGAAAATTCAGGAAACACGTAAATTTGAAGCTGTGTACACGAGTGTTTCATGATTAATACTTCTGAAATGGTACTAGACATGGGAGGGGTTAGACGTTTTCCTTCAGACTTTTGCAGGTGAATACACAAGGCTCAAGCCACAGTCCAAAGATGTAGAAGAATCAATGATGAACTTGAAGCTGTGAGTGTTCGTGTCACTGAATATCTTGGATTCGTGGTCATCATTAGATTCTTAATTCCAGATATTTTATTGAATTCAAATTCCACCATCTGCCAAGGCAGATGGATCCCCAGAATGTTATATGAGTCTCTGGATTAACAGTCTAGCAATAATACCCCAAGGCCATTGCCTTCCCTTTGACTTGTACATATCATCGAAGTTCTATGCTTACTGATGTTACTGTACATTACACACATATGACTACTCACACTGACTCCTTTAAATAGAGAGAATGTGAGGTGCGTACGTTTTTACCAGAATATCACAAGTCATGATGTCCCCTTGAAGGTACAGGCCTGTTTGATTTGAAATCTCTGCCATAAAACAACAGTCCTGCCTTAATTTCTTGAATGGGACCCCTTTTCCAAAAATATGTTCAAGGACATATTCAAATACATATGCTGTCTGTATACATTCAGATAATGCTTTGGTGGACATAGGGCTCAGCTAGGTCGAGTCCTTATAAGTTATCACAACTTAGTGGTGCAGTATCAGTATCCAAGTTGTTTTCCTGTGTGACAAGTGGTTGATAATATGTTGTCAGTTCTAAAGAAGGGTCACTGGACCAAAAATGTTAACTCTGCTTTCTCTCCACAAATACTGCCAGACCTGCTGAGTTTCTCCAGCAATTTCTGTTTTTGTTTCATATTTTCATCATCCACAGTTCTTTGGTTTTCTTTCAATATGTTGTCCATTTCTTCTCAGGACTTGACCATTGCTGTAACAACATCATATGACCTAGGTTGCATGCAGCAATGTAATATCATTCCACAAATATGCATGTGTGAAAATATTGAATTTGCATGTTTTGTCCTGCTTCAAGTTGGGATAACCATTTGCATGCTTATTGACCGTGCCCTCTTATCATTTTCTCCCTTCTTTCCAAAAATGTGTCGTGCAGGTTTGGTTATGTGGTTAGAATGTGGGAGAGAAGAATAGTTTGGATCTGTATCCCAAATATGAAAGTGAGCAATGAAGGTAAATTGTTGTCTTGAGTAGTAGATTTAACTAGCTATTCAGAAATCTTGGCAAGTTGCCATAGAATAGAATCTCTATAGTGTGGAAACAGGCTGTTCAACCCAACTGACTCTCTGAAGAGCATCCCACCCAGACTCACTCCCTTACCTGATCCCTGTAACCCTGCATTTCTCAAGGTTAATCCAGGTAACCTACACATTCCTGGACACTATGGGTAATTTAGCAAGGCCAATCCACCTAACCTGCACATCTTTGGACTGTGAAAGGAAACCCATGCAGACACACAGAGAATGTGCAAACTCCACACAGACAGATGCCTGAGGCTGGAATTGAACACAGGTGCCTTGCACTGTAAGGCAGCAGTGCTAACCACTGAGGGACCATGCCACTGTTGCTTTAAATTTAATGGTCATATATGTACATTAGATTGTGTAAGACTGATTGAGGCTTGTTAAGAAACAAAGGTAACATGTTGAACACCACATTTCCTGCACACCTTGAAATGCATCAGCTACTGCTTTGTCAGATATTTGTTGTGCTACACAGAACATATTGGGTACGGCAGTGAATGTATCAGCACGCTCTGAATTGTGATATCTTTGATTTATTGCACAAAAGAAAATTTATTGAAATGGTCATCAGAATGTCATTGTGTTCCTTGACTTGGTAAACATCAGTTGCAATCTCCCCCCATGGTACTGAAGGGGTATCATGTGGAAGGTAAGTTCTCATGATTATTGAGGCTGATGGATTTGAAAAGTCTCACACAATTTTGTTAGTTTGTCGATATCTTATTAAAACCAGGTGAATATATGGATTCATGCATCAATCTCCTTTGTTTGCTGCACCCATGTGACGTATATGTATACGGTTTAACATTTCTTGCCATAGAGCTGGCAGAATTACAACTTGTTATCTCTGAAGATTGCATAATCAGATAGTCTGATTCATCTCTGAATAACCAGACAGCTCAGCAACCTGTTGGATATGTTCAAGCTACTGTTGTTGATAATCATTTTTCAGCTGTTACAGTGCTGATAGAACTTGCAGTGGATGGAGGGGGTGGGACAGGAAGGGGGTATTGTGGGGAATATCTATGCGAGTGGTTACGGTTAGAAGCTGTACTATACTATGCCAGTGACTTAGATAAATCTAGGAAAGTGGCCCTGCACAGACAATAGTTTTGATGAGAAAATGTTAGTAAAATTTTAGAGTTCATTATTAAAGATAAGAAATTGATTTGATTCATGTTGATCAAAGAAACAACTGAAGAAAATTCTAAAAGAGAGCATCTATCTTTATTTGGTCAAGGAAGGCTTGATCAGGAATAGTCAGCATGGCTTCATCAGAGGGAGTTTATGTCTAACAAATTTGATTGAATTTTTTGAGGAAATGACCAAGTGCATGGATGAGGGTAATGCAGTTGATGTAGTGTTTATGAATTTCAGCAAAGATTGAACACAGGAGGATTATCAAGAAGGCAAATACATATGGGATAGAGGGTAATTTGATAAAGTGGATTCTCAATTGGCTCAGTTGTAGGAGACAGATGATAATTACAGAAGGCTGCTTTAGAGACTGGAAGCGAGTAAGCAGGGTGTACACAGGGGTCTGTGCTGGGTCCCCTATTATTCATCATTTATAAAAATGGCATAGATGACTGTGTGGGGGTGTTGGATTAGTAAATTTGCAGATGACACAAAGATTAGTCATGTGGTTACCAGTGAGGTTGAGTATCTTGGGCTGCAAGAAGATATAAATGGGATGGTGAAATGAACAGTTAAGAGGCAGATGGAATTTAACCCTGAAAGATCTGAGGTGATACACTGTAGAAGGAGCAATTTATCAAGGAAGTATTCAATGAATGGCATAACTGTAGGAAGTTCTGTGGAACAAAGCGACTTTGAGTGTTTGTCCATCGATCTCTGAAGGCAGAAGGGTATGTTAGTAGGGTGGTGAAAAAGGTGTATGGGACACTTACCTTTATCAGTCAAGGCATAGGCTACAAAAGCAGGGAAGTCATATTGGAGATGCATATTTAGAGTGCTCTGTGCAGGTCTGGTTGCCGTATTACAGGAAGGATGTGATTGCACTGGAGTGGTTGCAGGGGAGATTCACCAGGTTGCTGCCTGGGAGGGAAAGTTTAATTTATGAAGAAAAGTTGGATAGACTTGGGTTGCTTTCAATGGAGCAGAGAAAACTGAGGAGCAATTTGATGTTTAAATGATGTAATAAGAAAATTGGCAGGAACCGGAGACAAATGGAGTAAATGCTGTTAATGATTATTCTCTGGGATTACTGCCAAGCATCTGCAGGAGGTCATGGAAGATGAGGGAACCTTTGCAGAAATGTTTTGTCCTCTAACTCTACAGCACCACTACAGTCTCCACTCTCTCACCTCCCACCTAACAGTGCTTCTGGACTGGAGCATAATGTTCAATTTTCCATTTAGTTATGTAATTTTGAAATCCTACAGCATTCTAGCATTTCTAGTACTCAACACGACCTCAATCAAGTAAAAACCTAACTATTTGGTGAGGTACGAATGCTGTCAGCAAAAACAAAGTATTCAGTTTCCACAGTGGAATAGATCAGCTGCATACCAGACTTCAAGACAGGGGGCAGAGATGAGTATAGCGGCCATCACTAAAGAGAAGGTGCTGGGGAAGCTGAAAGGTTTGAAGATGGATAAATCACCTGGCCCAGATGGGCTACATCCCAGCGTTCTGAAGCAGAAAGCTGAGGAGATTATAGAGGTATTGGTAGTGATCTTTCAGGAATCACTGGAGTCAGGGAGGGTGCTAGAACACTGGAAAATGACTAATGTAATACGCTTTTATAAGGAAGGATGGAGGCAAATGACTATAGGCTGATCATCCTGTCTCAGTTGTTGGTAAGATTTTAGAGTCCGTTATTAAAGATGAGATTGTGGGGGGCTGGGTAAAATAGGGTTGAGTCACCACAGCATTGTCAAGGGAAAGTCATGCCTGACAAATCTGTTGGAATTAACAAGGACGTTAGACAAAGAGCAGCTAGTGGACATGATCTATTTGGATTTCCAGTGGGTCTTTGACAAGGTGCTGCACAGGAAACTACTATATAAAACAAGCGCCCATGGTGTTGGGACAAGATATTGGCATGGATAGAAGACTGACTGACTTGCAGAAAGCAAAAAGTAATGATAAATAGGTCTTTTTCAGGATGGCTGTTGGTAACTAGTGGAGTTCTGCAGGGGTCTGTATTTTGACCGCAAGTATTCATGTCATACATTAATAATTTGGATGAAGGAACTGTGGCATTTTTACTAAGTTTACAGATGACACAAAGATATGTGGAGACCCATGTAGTGGCATGGAAATGTGAAGGTTGCAGAAGGACTTGGGCAGGCTGGGAGAGTGGGCAAAAAGTGGCAGATGGAATACAATTTTTGTAGAAAGAATAGAGGTGTAGACTATTTCTTCTTTGGGGAAAGGCTTTGAAAATCTGAAGGGAGTTGGGACTCCTAGTTCAGAATTCTCTTAAGGCTAGCAATGCAAGTTCATCTGGCAGTTAGGAAGGCAAATGTAATATTAGCAGTCATTTTGAGAGGGCTAGAATACAAGAGATGTACTGCTGACACTGTGCAAAGCTCTGTTCAGATGTGTTCGGAATATTGTGAGCAGTTTTGGGTTCTGTATCTAAGTAAGAATGTGTTGGCCTAGGAGGGGGTCCAGAGGAGATTTACAAGAATGATTCCAGGAATGAAGGGCTTGTCATATAAGGAGTAGCTGAGTGCTCTGGTTTTGTACTCAATGGAGTTTAGAAGGATGATTGAAACTTACGGAATACTGAGAGGCCCAGAGAGAATGGATGAGGTGAAGATATTTCCACCAGTAGGAGAGACTAGGGCATAACCTCAAACTGACAGGGCAAGTCTTTAGAGCTGCGATAAGGAGGAATTTCTTCAGCCAGAGGGTGATTATTCTTGCTGCAGAGGCCTGTGGAGGCCAAGTATTTAAGACAGAGATATATAGAACATAGAACATAGAACATAGAACATTACAGTGCTGTACAGGCCCTTCGGCCCTCGATGTTGCGCTGACCTGTGAAACCAATCTGAAGCCCATCTAACCTAAACTATTCCATTATCATCCATATGTTTATCCAATGACCATTTAAATGCCCTTAAAGTTGGTGAGTCTACTATTTTTGCAGGCAGGGCATATAGGTTCTTAGCTTGTCTGGCAGCATGTGTGGAGAGAAATCAGAGTTTGCGTTTCCAGTGACCCTTCATCAGAAATTATGGTAGCTAGGAAAAAGTTGTTTTTTATGCAGAAGATGTGGTCGCGGATGGGTATAGAGTGTACGATTGGTGGAGATAGAGCCCAAAGAGAGAGAAGAATATTGGACTTTAGCAAAGCCTTTGACAAGATTGTTGAATAAGGTTGATGCAGGGAGAGCTAGCCAATTGGATACAAAATTGGTTTGAAGGTAGAAGATAGAAGGTTGTGATAGAAGGTTTTTCAGACTGGAGACCTATGACCAGTGGTGTGCTACAGGGATTGGTGCTGGGCCCACTGTTGTTCGTCATTTATATAAATGATTTGGATGAGAATTTAGGAGGCATGATTAGTAAGTTTGCAGATTGCACCAAGATTGGTGGCATAGTGGACAGCGAAGAAGGTATCCCGGAATGCAGAAAGATCTTGATCAACTGGGCCAGTGGACTACAGAATGGCAAATGAAGTTTAATTTCAATAAATGCAATGTGTTGCATCTTGGTAAGGCAAACCAGGAAAGGACTTACACAGTCAATGGGAGGGCCCTGGGGCGTGTGAGAACAAAGATATCTAGGGGTATAGGTTCGTAGCTCCTTGAAAATGGAGTCACAGATAGACAGGGTGGTGAAGAAGGCTTTCAGCATGCTAGCTTTCATTAGTCAGAGCATTGAGTTTGGAGATGGGGGCGTCTTGTTGCAGCCAAAATGTTGGTGAGGCCATATTTGGAGTACTGCATGCAGTTCTAGTCACCCTACTGTAGAAAGGATATTATTAAACTAGAAAGAGTGCAGACAAAAATTACTCGGATGGCTACCTGGACTGGAAGGCTTGAGTTATAAGTAGAGATTGGATGGGCTAGGACTTTTTTCCGTGGAGCGTAGGAGACTGAGGGGTGACCTTAGAGAGGTATATAAAATCATAAGAGGCATAGGTATGATGGTTAACGGACAGCTTTTGCCCACCACAGGGTAGTCTAAAACTAGAGGACATAGGTTAAAGTGAAAGGGGAGAAATAAAAAGGATCCAGAGGGGCAGCTTTTTCATACACAGCATGGAGTGTCTAGAAGGGGCTGCCAGAGGTAATGGTGGAAGAACGTACAATTTCATCATTTAAGAAACATTTAGACAGGTACATGGATGGGATAGGTATGGAGGGATATGGACCAAGTGTAAGCAAATGTGACTAGTTTAAATTGTGAAAACTGGGTTTCCGGAGCCAAGATAACAAGGTGTAGAGCTGAATGAACGCAGCAGGCCAAGCAGCATCAGAGGAGCAGGAAAGCTGACATTTTGGGCCTAGACCCTTCTTTGGGCCAAAGGGCCTGTTTTCGTGCTATAGTCCTCAAAAAAATTGGATAGCAATCAGCCTAGGAGAATGAAAATGGAAACTATTAGTAGCTAACACAGGTTATGTATAATCACAGTCTCTGTGATAACAAGACATTGTGTGTGAGGTTTGGGGTAAGGACTCTGCCATCTCTTCACCCATTCCAACTTATCTACCCCTGAACTGATTGTACTCCGTGCTCTCAGATCCAACCCTGACTTTGTAATTAAGCCTGTTGGTAAGGGTGGTGCTGTTGTTGTCTAGCAGACTGATTCTACATTGCGGAGTCTGAGTGCCAGCTTTCAGATACCTCCTCCTATCTCCCCCGGACCACGACCCCACCATGGAACATCAGGCCATTGTGTCTACTACAGTTGCTGACCTCTTTTCATCTAGTGATCTCCCCCAACTATCTCCAAGCTCATAGTCTCCCAACCCTGCATAAGTCGCTTCTACCTTCTTTCCAAAGTCCACGAACAGGACTGCCTGGGCAGATCTATTGTTTCTGCCTGCTCCTGTCACACAGAATTCATCTCTTCCTACCTCGACTTGATTTTTTTTGTCCCATTGTCCAGTCCCTTCCCACTTACATCTGTGATTCCTTTGATGCTTTATGTCAGTTTCAGAATTTCCAGTTTGCAGGCTGAGGCCTCCTCCTCTTTACCATGGCTGTGTAATCGCTTTACACATCCATCCCCCATCAGGATGGTCTCAGGGTTCTCAGCTTCTTCCTGGAAAAAAGGCCTGAATTGTCGCCATCCACCATCACTCACCTCTGCCTGGCCAAGCTCATCCTAACCCTGAACAACTTCTCCTCTAACTCCTCTCACTTTCTTCAAGTCAGAGGGGTGGCCATGGGTAACCACATAGGCCCCGGTTACACCTGTCATTCTATGACGTAGGTGGAACATTCTTTGTTCCTGTCCTATTCTGGCCCTCACCCACAACACTTTCTCCAAAATATCAACAAAACTCTTGGTGCTGCTTCACTCTCTCATCCAGAATTGGAAAAGTTTATCTATTTCGCTTCCAATTTCTAACCGACTCTCATTTTCACCTGGTCCAAATCCGACTCCTCCCTTCCCTTCCTCAACATCTGTTGCATTTCTAGTGATAGATTGACTAATAATATCTGCTACAAACCAAACCAAATCCGACAGTTACCTTGACTGTACATCCTCACACTCTACTTCCTGTAAAGACTCTATTCCATTTTCCCAGTTCCTCTATCTCTGTCACATCAATCCTTATGATGCAAACAAAGGGGCCTCCAAAATGCCCACCTTGTTCCTCAACCAAGGATTCCCCAGCACAGTAACAGACAGGGTCCTCAGCGGGGTCCAACCCATCTCCCACACTTCAGCCCTCACCCCTTCTCTTCCCTCCCACAACAGCAGTAGGGTCCACCTTGTCCTCACCTACCATCCCACCAGCATGCACTCCAGAGGATCATTAGCCACCACTTCTGCCACTTCCAGAGAGATGCCAGCACCAGACACATATTCTCCTGCCTTCCCTTGTAAGGGCCATTCCCTCTGGGACATCCTGGTCTACCCTCCTTCACTCCCTACACCAACCCCCTCCATAGTCCCATGGTACTTTCCCCTGCATCCATTTACTTCCTCCCTCCTCATATCCAAGGACCCAAACACATCTTCCAGGTGAAGCCGCACTTCATTCAGGTTTGCTGCAGTGCTCCAGTGAAGCTCAGAGCAAGCTGATAGAACAGCATCTCATTTTCCACTTGGGGACCCTACAGCATTCACCCTGATATTGAGATCAAGTTCAATATTTTTAGGGTCTGAGCACCTTCTTCCATATCTTTCTCCCAAACTCTAACGCCAGGCCTTGTCATCACATGGGCTGCTACCACAGCCAACATCTTGTCAGCCACTAATGGCCCCCATTAGCAACTATTAATTCTCCCAGGCTGACCATTACCTGTTCCTTTTACTTCCCAACTTTCTCTCTGTGTTCCATTTCCACCTAATTTTTATTCCTCCCCCTCCCCCACACATTTCAGCATATATACCAATCTTTTCCTAGCTATAATCAGTTCTGAAAAAGAGTTATTGGACCCAATAGATTAACTCTGCTTTCCCTCCACAGATGCTGCCAGACCTGCTGAATTTCTCTGTTTTTGTTTCACAATCAATAGTGCTGTTTACTCCAATTGTACCATGTTACACTCACAACTAGACTTAAAATTAACTGATAGTTCTCCTGAATGGTTACAATCAATATTTTCCTAATTGATCTGTTCAGAGATGTGAACCCAGGCCTCCTGACTTAGAAATAGGGATAATACTACTGCACCACAAGAGCCCTTACTGCTTTAATTTGTTACAACATTTATGACACACTTGTATGATAGGTGGACTTGAACTGGATTAACATTGCACAAGAACACCCAGGTATTGTGAGCAAAAACGGAAATTGCTGTAAAAGCTCAGCAGGTCTGGCAGCATCCGTGGACAGAAATCAGAATAAATGTTTCAGGTAAAGTGACCTTTCCTCAGATATTTAGAATCTGGCCAGCTTAGACATGTTGCAACAGAACAAGGAGCATGTAGGACTTGAACACAGGCCTCCTGGCCAAGAAGTAGGAACACTACCACAGTCCCAAAAGAACTCTATTCCTGCTATAACTTTGGCGAAAAGTGATAAAAACCATTTTGAAACTAATTTCGTGAGCAAAGACCAGTCAGGGAACTACAGGCCAGTGAGCCTGACATTAGTGGTGGGCAAGTTATTGGAGAGGATACTGAGGGACAGGATCAACCAACATTTGGATAGTCAAGGTCTGATTAGGGGTAGTCAGTATGGATTTGTCCGTGGGAAGTCATGTCTGACAAATATTTTAGAGTTTTTTGAAGAGGTAACCAAGAGGATGGATGAGGGTAGGGCAGTGGATGTTGCCTATTTGGACTTTAGTAAGGCCTTTGACAAGGTCCCACACAGCAGGCTAGTCATGAAAGTTAGGTTGCATGGGATCCAGGGAGAGCTAGCTAATTGGATTCAAAATTGGCTCGATGGTAGGAAGCAGAGGTGATGGTTGAAGGTTGTCTCTCAGACTGGAGGCCTATGACTGGTGATGTGCCACAGGGGTCAGTGCTGGGCCTTTGTCATTTATATAAGTGATCTGGATGTGAATGTACAAGGCATAATTGGTAAGTTTACGGATGATACAAAATTAAGAGGTACATTTGATGGCAGAGAAGGTTATCAAAAATTATAGAGGGGTCTCGATCAGATGGAGAAGTGGGCTGAGGATTGGCAAGTGCAATTCAATACAGATAAGTGTGAGGTATTGCACTTTGGAAAGTCAAACCAAGGTAGGACTTATACAATAAGTGGTAAGGTCCTGAGGAGTGTTGTGGAGCAGGGGACCCTAGGAGTACAAATCCAAAGTTCATTGAAAGAGGTGTCACAAGTAGACAGGTTGGTGAAGAAGGCATTTACCATGCTGGCCTTCATCGTTCAAGGTATTGAATATAGGAGTTTGAATGGTATGTTACAGTTGTATAAGTTGCTGGTGAGGCCACATTATGAGTATTGTGTACAGTTTTGGTCACCCTGTTACAGGAAAGAGATAGTTAAATTGGAAAGTGTGCAAAGAAGATTTACGTGGATGTTGCCAGGACTAGTAGGCCTGAGTTATAGGGAGAGATTGGCCAGGATAAGACTTTATTCCTTGGAATGTAGGAGAATGAGGGGTGACTTTATTGAGGTGTGTAATGTCATAAGGGGCATAGATGGGATGAATGCATATGGTCTTTTTCCCAGGGATGGGGAATTGAAAACTAGAGGGCATAGGTTTAAGGTGAGAGGGGAAAGATTTAAGAAGGGCTTGCAAGGTAACTTCTTCACATAGAGAGTGGTGTGTATATGGAATGGACTGCCAGAGAAAGTGGTTGAGGCAGGTCCAATAGCAACATTTAAAAAAAAAATTGGATAGGTACATGGATGGGAAGGGTTCAGAGGGATATGGACCAAATGTGGGCAATTGTAACTAGCTGACTGGGCACCATGGTCAGTATGGATCATTTTGCGCTGAAGGGTCTGTTTCCATGCTGCATTACTCTATGACTGTATGAATCTATGACTCCAACTGGTATTATTGGTGGCTGCAAGTGACAAGATGTGCCTCAATCCAAGTATAATGTGGCATGGTTGTTCAGTGGTTAGGACTGCTACCTTACATGCCAGGGAGCTGGGTTTGACTTCAGCCTTGGGTGACTGCCTGTATGGAGTTTGCACGTTCTCCCCGTATTTGCGTAGATTTTCTCCGGCTGCCCTGGTTTCCTCCCACAGTCCAAAGATGTGCAGGTTTGGTGGATTGGTCATGCTAAATTGCCCTGTATTGTCCAGGGATGTGCAAGCTAGGTTGGTTAGCCATGGTTAATATAGACTTATAGGGTCAGTGTGGGGGCATGTGTGTGGGTAGGGTGCTCTTCAGATGGTTGCTGCAGACTTGATGGGCTAATGGCCTCTTAACAGTAGGGATTCTATGATTTTACAGGAGTACAGAAGACAAATGGTGATAGAATCCTTCATCAGTCTGGCTCACTGCAGATGCCTTTTTGAAAATCTAAGAACACTCCTCGATCTCCCTCCCCATCAAAAAATGCTAACTGGTATAATTTCTCAGCATTATCTCCTAAAGCATTTGAAATAGATGGAAGCTTGTGAACTGAAAGTGGTAATAAAAAGGCAAAGTTCTTATTTTCTCATTCATCATTTTCCAATCTTTCAGTAAAATCAAATAATTTCCAATCTTAAAAGATATTACAGTTCATTTTGATTAAAGATAGCATGCTTGTAATAAAACATTATAGAAAATGCACTGAGGAAAATGCTTTAAGTGAGAAAAGTGGCCTTAAAAACAGTTGTGTTAAATAAAAAAAAGCTTGCTTAAGGTTTAATGCTGCACCATAGTATATGCTTTTCCTCCACTGAATTATGCAACACATTCAATATTGACCAGTCCTGGAGAAATAAGGGGTAATTTTCATAAAGATTTGGAAATTATACAAGTGTTCCTGTTTGAGTAATCTTTTGGATGAATGTTTAGCAGATGACCAATGGGAATACAGAATGTATTTGACTATTTGAGTGCTAGTATTTGAGATGCACAGAAATTTCCAGGTATATCCACTTGAGCATTTTATGAAGTGTGCGATATCCATATTTTGAATGAGACATATAACAAAATTCATAGAATGCTAGAGATCTACAGCACAGAAAAAGTCCCATATTGCATCCATGTCAGCCAAAAACAGCCACCTAACTATTCTAATCATATTTTCCAGCAATTAGTCTGCAGCCTTGCATGCCTTCTAAATGTGATGAAGATTTCTGCCTCTACTACCTTCACAGGCAGTGAGTTCCAGATTCCCTCCATGCTCTGAGTGAAAAGTTATCCTCACATCTCCTCTAAGTTTTCTGCCCCATAATCTATGTCTCCTGGTCATTGCTTCATCTGTCAAGTGGAAAAGTTTCTTCCTGTCTTACCCTATCTATGTCCCACACAACTTTATGCATCTTAATCAAATCCCCATTCAATTTCCTTTGCTCTAAGGAAAACAACTCCAATCCATCTAATTTCTTCATAATTGAAACTCTCCAGCCCAGACAACATCCTGGTAAAACACCTTTGCTCCAGTTCTATCACAAACCTTCTATAATTCAGATTCCAGAACTGCCAAAGTTCCATCTTCAGACAGGTACTATGAGGCGGAATTATCCCAAGCCAGGGAGGTGGACTTTTGTGCATACAGGCAGTTAAATGTCTGAGAAAGTTTTGGATCAGTTCTTTCAGCTTAAATTTTATGGAAAATGTTCTAGTGACTTGGAGTTCATTTGAGTTTATTCTCAATGTCTTGCCTGTCACACGGGATTTACCTATGCTGCAGTATCTTGGAGCTCTAAGGAAGCAATGCAGTGAGGAGATAGGGGCTGAGATTGATGGGGGTGATGGGAACAGGTCTAAAAAAGTCTAGAGATGGGAGTTGGGAGTGAAATTTGTTGATCTTCCCAGGTGAGGTGGTAATGAAGGTGAATATTAATGAATTTTCTATAATTGCTGTCAAATTTTGCTTTATCGTAGAACCAGTCATAACTATCACTGTCATCACAAGCCAAGCTGCAAGATCGAAAAGAAACTAACATTATGCAAAATAGAGGAAGAGTTTCAGTGAGACATTGCCAAAATAGCATCCACTTTGACACGTCAGAATTACGCAAGTGTCACTTTATAAACAATATCAAAAAAAAATTAGCAAAATAGCCACAAAGCTAAATTTTTACCCTATGCTATGGAAAATTATGCTTCATCCAAAACAGAAATTGATCAAAGCAGATGGGAAGATGTGGTAGCTGTATTATCATCACAACTGCATACTGGATGCTTTTGACAGAAGAAGACTGGATGCTAAACTAAGGAAAACCATAAAACTATTTAAATTTGAAAGTGTGCAGCAATTTTTGAACCAGAAATAGATGTTCACTTTTATTGGACTCATAATTAAAAGCATAATTAAAAGTCCCTACTATCTCTAATTAAAAGCATTATAAGGTTTACTGGAATGTAAAGTTGATCATGGTGTAAAATAAATACCAATGTTGAACCCTGCCTGCTCCCATGGAGTGGGTTTGCTTAAAATCAGAGCTAAAGTGTCATTTCTGGAAACAGAGAATATTGTAATTAAATGAATCATTAAATATAACCATAGTAGGTGAATTAAGAGGGAAGAAATGGCTTTTATATGTTTTATCGAGATCTGTCACAAGATTAAACTGTTTTTTAAAATATAAACCATGGTTACAAAGTACCCTAGGGCACCTGGGAGGATTTAAACTAATAAGCTGGAGGGTAGAGAACAGTTGGAGGCAGAGAGATAGTGGGAAAACGGTTCAGCCTGAGGCTGGTGTAGTCGGGAAAAGGAGCAAGTCAAATAGTTAAGGCTGGCAGGAGCAAGGCGGAGAACGAGGCAGGCCTGATAAGTTATACTGCATTTACTTCAAAGCAAGAGACAAGTAAGACAGTTGGACTCCAGGCATGGTTGGGAACATGGGACTGAGATATCATAGCTATTACAGAGACGTGGCTCAGGGATGGAGAGAAGAATGGCAGGCTTAATGTTCCAGGGTATAGATGATTTGGGAAGGATAGAAAGCAAGGCAAGACAGGAGGGGGTGTGGCATTTTTGATTAGGGAAAACCTTATGGCTGTACTTAGGTAAGATATTCCAGGGAGTACGTCCGGTGAAGTTATTTGTTGGAACTGAGAAATAAGAAAGGGATGATCACCTCATTGGGATTGTACTACTGACCCCCCAGTAGTCATTGAAATTGAGAAGCCAATTTGTAAGGAGATCTCAGTAAGAATAATAGTGTGGTAATGATAGGGGTTTTTAACTTTCCAAGCATAGACTGGGACTGCCGTAGTTTTAGGGGACTGGATGGAGAGGGATTTGTTAAGTGAGTGCAAGAAAATATTCTTATTCAGTATGTGGATGTACCTACCAGAGAAAGAACAAAACTTGACCTTCTCTTGGGAAAATAAAGCAGGGCAAGTGACTGAGATGTCAGTGGGGGAACACCGGGGAAAGTGAACATAGTTCTATTAGTTTTAAAATAGTTATGGAAAAGGATAGGCCTGATCTAAAAGTAGGAATTCTAAATTTTTGGAAGGCCAATTTTGACAGTATTCAGCAAGAACTTTCAAAAGTTGATTGGGTGTGGATATTCACAGGTAAAGGCAAAGATTTAAAAGGGACCTAAGAGGCAACTTTTTCACGCAGAAGTTTGTGCATGTATAGAATGAACTGCCAGAGGAAATGGTGGAGGCTGGTGCAATTACAACATTTAAAAGGCATCCGGATGGATAAATGAATAGGAAGGGTTTAGAGAGATATGGGCCAAATGCTGGAAAGTGAGAAGCCTTCAAGAATGAGATAACGAGAGTCCGGGGAGAGTATGTCCCTGTTAGGGTGAAAGGCAAGGCTGATTGAGGTAGGATGCTGGATAACTAGAGAAATTGTGGGTCTGGTCAAGAAAGAGTAGTGAGCATTTGTCAGGTATAGACCGCAGGAATCGATTGAATCTCTAGAGGAGTGTAAGGGCAATAGGAGTATATTCAAGAGGGAGATCAGGAGGACAAAAGGGGACATGAGATAGCTTTGGCACAAATGTTTAAGGAGAATCCAAAAGGATTGCTTTAAAGACAAAAGAGTAACTAGGGAGAGAGTAGGGCCCTTAAAGATCAGCAAGGTCACCTACATGTGGAACCGCAGAGGATGGCTGAGATACTAAAGGGGTATTTGCATTTATTATTTACAGTGGAGAAGGATATTGAAGCTCGAGAACTTCAGGAAATAATAACACTACCTTGAAAAGTGTCCATATTTCAGAGGAGGAGATGCTGAACATCTTAAAACGTATAAAGGTGGATAAATTCCCAGGACCGGATCAGGGGTATCCTGGAACTTTGTGGAAAGCTGGGGAAGTCATTGCTGGGCCCCGTGCTGAGATATTTGTATCATCGAGAGCCAAGTGTTAGAAAACTGAAGGATGGCTAATATGGTGCCATTATTTAAGAACGATGGTAAGGAAAAGCCAGGGAATGACAGACCCATGAATCTGTCATTAGTGGTGGGCAAGTTGTTGGAGGACATTCTGTGGGATAGGATTTACTTATATTTGGAAAGACAAGGGCTGATTAGGGATAGTCAACATGGCTTTGTGCACAGGAAATCATGTCTCATTAACTTGATTGAGTTTTTTGAAGAAGTAACAAAGAAAATTGCTGAAGCCAAGCAGTGGACATTACCTATATGGACTTCAGTAAGGCGTTTTACAAGGTTCCACATGGTAGACTGGTTAACAAGGTTAGATTATGTGGAATACAGGCAGAACTAGCCATTTAGATACAAAATTGGCGAGAAGGTAGGAGACAGAAGGTGGTGGTGGAGGGTTACCTTTTGAACTGGAGGCCTGTCACCAGCGGTGTGCTGCAGCGATCTGTGCTGGGTCCACTGCTTTTTGTCATTTATATAAATGATTTGGATGTGAATGTAAAGAGGTATGGTTAGTAAATTTGCAGATGACACCAAAATTGGTGGTTTAGTGGACTGCGAAGGTGGTTACGTCAGCGTACAACAGGACCTTGATAAGTTAGGCTGATGGGCTGAAGAGTGGCAGATGGAGTTTAAGCTAAATAAATCTGAGGTGCTACATTTTGGTGGGGCAAATCATGGCAGGATGTATACTCTTAATGGTAATGTCCTGGTGAGTGTTGCCAAACAAAGATACCGTGGTGTAGAGGTTCATAGTTCCTTGAAATTGGAGTCACAGGTAGACAGGGTGTTGAAGAAAGCATTTGGTATGCTTGCCTTTATTGGTCAATGAACTGAGTGCAGGAGTCATGTTGTGGCTGTTTGGGACATTGGTTAAGCCACTTTTGGAATACTTTGCTCTGTTCTGGTCTCCCTGCTGTAGGAAAGATGTTGTTAAACTTGAAAGGGTTCAGAAAAGATTTACAAGGACATTTGCAGGATTAGAAGGTTTGAGCTATAAGGAGAGGTTGAATAGGCTGGGGCTATTTTCCCTGGACTGTCAGAGCCTGAAGGGTGACCTGATAGAAGTTTATAAAATCATGAGGGGCATGGATAGGGTGAATAGTCAAGACTTTTTCCCAAGGGTGGGGGTGTCCAAGCTTAGGTTTAAGGTGAGAGGGGAAAGATTTAATAGGGACCTAAGGGGCAACTTTTTCACGCAGAAGTTTGTGCGTATATAGAATGAACTGCCAGAGGAAGTGATAGAGGCTGGTGCAATTATAACATTTACAAGGCATCTGAATGGATAAATGAATAGGAAAGGTTTAGAGAGATATGGGCCAAATGCTGGTAAATGGGACTATATTAATTTAGGATATCTGATCATCATGGATGAGTTGGACTGAAGGGTCTGTTTCTGTGCTGTACATCTCCACGACTCTATGACCTTGGCTTCTTTAATAGTAAACATCTTATACCAAAAATATTCAATTCAATGCCTGTGAGGTATCACTGAAAATCAAACACGTTTTAAATATGTCATTGGTGCATCTTTAATGATGGAAGGTCTTCAGTTTTCTTCATCTCCAGCAACTTTTGACATGATGTTGTGTTCCACAGAGTTAATCATAGATCTATATTTCAAATAGAGATTTGAATTACAGCCAATCTGTTAATATTCATAAACGTATATGTAAAAAGTTCCATTGATAAAAGGTGACCTTGGGTAGAAAATTAAGTTTGCACCGTAAAAGTGTTTATTTACAGTAAGGATTCCATTTTTTGCAACTGCAGCAGCAGCAGCGGGATCAGTGAGAGCGAGGACCAGGGGCCTGGTGGGAGGTAAGTTCTTCATTTCAGCAGCGGAGCTGAGTGGGAGCGGTCGAATTGCGCTCTCAGAAGTGAGTGAACTGATATATTTGGGCAGTGGCCAAACCCGTGACACTACACGTGTAGTGTCTCCCACCTGCCCTCCTCCTCCGACCAAAAAAACAAAGACTCTGCTGTGTTGATAAGGTAAGTGTTTTTCTTCTTTTTTATCGTGTGCTGGTAAGTAGAGTGATTTGGTACGAATCTTTTTCATTTCATTTATCTAGTAGTTGATATTATAGTAGGACTAAGTTAAGCTTAAAAGTAAAAATGGCAGGAGATCCCAGACCTGTGTTATGCTCCTCTTGCTCATTGTGGGAGCTCAGGGATGCTGCTGATGTCCCTGATTCCTACACGTGCAGGAAGTGTGTCCAGCTGCAGCTCTTGTTAGACTGCATGATGGCTCTGGAGCTGCGGATGGACTCACTTTGGAGCATCCATGATGCTGAGGAAGTCGTGGATAGCACGTTCATCCAATTGGTCACACCGCAGATTAGGATTGCTGAGGGGAAAGGGAATGGGTGACCAAAAGGCAGAAAAAAAAAGGAAGGCAGTGCAGGTGTCCCCTGCGGTCATCTCCCTCCAAAACAAGTATACAGTTTTGGATACTGTTGGGGGCAATGGCTCACCAGGGGAAGGCAGCAGAAGCCAGGTTCATGGCACCATGGCTGGCTCTGCTGTACAGAGGGGCGGGAAAAAGAGTGGAAGAGCTATAGTCACAGGGGATTCGATTGTAAGGGGAGTAGATAGGTCGTTCTGTGGTTGAAAACAAGACTCCCAAATGGTATGCTGCCTCCCAGGTGCACAGGTCAGGGATGTCTCAGATCGACTGCAGGACATTCTGAAGGGGGAGGGTGAACAGCCAGCTGTCATGGTGCGTATAGGCACCAATAATATTGGTAAAAAATGGGATGAGGTCCTACAAGCAGAATTTAGGGAGTTAGGAGCCAAGTTAAAAAGTAGGACCTCAGAGGTAGTAATCTCAGGATTGCTACCAGTGCCACATGCTAGTCAGAGTAGAAATGAAAGAATAGACAGGATAAATGAGTGGCTTGAGAGATGGTGCAGGAGGGAGCGGTTAAGAATTTTGGGACATTGGGACCGGTTCTGGGGGAGGTGGGACTATTACAAATCGGACGGTATACACCTGGGCAGGACTGGAAACAAGGTCCTAGGGGGTGCTTTTGCTAACGCTGTTGGGGAGGGTTTAAACTAATGTGGCAGGGGTATGGGAACCAAATGAGGAGGTTAGTGGACAGTAAGGAGGTAGTAACTAAAGCCTGTAAGGAACTAAATAATGAAGTCAGTGTGACTAAGGGGAAGAGTAGGCAGAGAGCAGATGACGAATGCGGAGGGACAGGTGGTCTGAGGTGCATTTGTTTTAATGTGAGAAGTGTAGTAGGTAAGGCAGATAAACTTAGGGCTTGGATTAGTACCTGGGAGTATGATGTTATTGCTATTACAGAGACTTGGTTGAGGGAAGGGCAAGATTGGCAACTAAATATCCCAGGATATAGATGCTTCAGGCGGCATAGAGAGGGAGGTAAAAGGGGTGGAGGAGTTGCATTGCTGGTCAAAGAGAATATCACAGCTGTGCTAAAGGAGGGCACTATGGAGAACTCGAGCAGTGAGGCAATATGGCAGAGGTCAGAAATAGGAAGGGTGCGGTAACAATGTTGGGGCTGTACTACAGGCCTCCCAACAGTGAGCGTGAGATAGAGGCACAAATATGTAGACAAATTATGGAAAGATGCAGGAGCAACAGGGTGGTGGTGATGGGAGATTTTAATTTCCCCAACATTGACTGGAATTCACTTAGTGTTAGGGGTTTAGATGGAGCAGAATTTGTAAGGAGCATCCAGGAGGGTTTTCTAGAGCAGTACGTAAATAGTCCAACTCGGGAAGGGGCCATACTGGACCTGGTGTTGAGGAATGAGCCCAGCCAGGTGGTTGAAGTTTCAGTAGGGGATTACTTTGGGAATAGTGATCACAATTCCATAAGTTTTAGAATACTGATGGACAAAGACAAGAGTGGTCCTAAAGGAAGAGTGCTGAATTGGGGGAAGGCCAACTATAGCAAAATTCGACAGGAGCTGGGGAATGTGGATTGGGAGCAGCTGTTTGAAGGTAAATCCACATTTGATATATGGGAGGCTTTTAAAGAGAGGTTGATTAGAGTGCAGGACAGACATGTCCCTGTGAAAATGAGGGATAGAAAGGGCAAGATTAGGGAACCATGGATAACAGGTGAAATTGTGAGACTAGCAAAGAGGAAAAAGGAAACATACATAAGGTCTAGGCAACTGAAAACAGAGGAAACTTTGGAAGAATATCAGGAAAGTAGGACCAATCTGAAATGAGGAATTAAGAGGGCTAAAAGGGGTCATGAAATATCTTTAGCAAACAGAGTTAAGGAAAATCCCAAAGCCTTTTATTCATACATAAGGAGCACGAGGGTAACTAGAGAAAGGGTTGGCCCACTCAAGGACAAAGGAAGGAAATTATGTGAGGAGTCAGAGAAAATGAGTGAGATTCTTAATGAGTACTTTGCGTCGATATTCACTGAGGAGAGGGGCATGACGGATGTTGAGGTTAGGGATAGATGTTTGATTACTCTAGGTCAAATCAGCATAAGGAGGGGGGATATGTTGGGTATTCTAAAAGGCATTAGGGTGGACAAGTCCACAGGTCCGGATAGAGATCTATCCCAGGTTACTGAGGGAAGCAAGAGAGGAAACCGTTGGGGCCTTAACAGATATCTTTGCAGCATCCTTAAGCATGGGTGAGGTCCCGGAGGACTGGAGAATTGCTAATGTTGTCCCCTTGTTTAAGAAGGGTAACAAGGATAATCCAGGTAATTATAGACCGGTGAGCCTGACGTCAGTGGTGGGGAAGCTGCTGGAGAAGATACTGAGGGATAGGATCTATTTACATTTGGAAGAAAATGGGCTTATTATTGATAGGCAGCATGGTTTTGTGCAGGGAAGTTCATGCCTTACTAACTTGATAGAATTCTTTGAGGAAGTGACAAAGTTGATAGATGAGCGATGGGCTGTGGATGTCATATACATGGACTTCAGTAACGCATTTGATAAGGTTCCCCATGGTAGGCTGATGGAGAAAGTGAAGTCGCATGGGGTCCAGGGTGTACTAGCTAGATGGATAGAGAACTGCTGGGCAACAGGAGACAGAAAGTTGTAGTGGAAGGGAGTTTCTCAAAATGGAGAACTGTGACCAGTGGTGTTCCACAGGGATCAGTGTTGGGACCACTGTTGTTTGTGATATACATAAAGTGATCTGGAGGAAGGTATAGATGGTCTGATTAGCAAGTTTGCAGATGACACTAAGATTGGCAGAGTAGCAGATAGTGAAGGGGACTGTCGGAGAATGCAGCAGAATATAGATAGATTGGAGAGTTGGGTGGAGAAATGGCAGATGGAGTTCAATCCAGGCAAATGCAAGGTGATGCATTTTGGAAGATCTAATTCAAGAGCAAACTATATGGTAAATGGAAAAGCCCTGGGGAAAATTGATGCACAGAGATCTGGGTGTTCAGGTCCATTGTACCCTGAAGGTGGAAACACAGGTGGATAGAGTGGTCAAGAAGGCATACGGCATGCTTTCATTCATCGGATGGGGTACTGAGTACAAGAGTTGGCAGGTCATTTTACAGTTGTACAGGACTTTGGTTCGACCACATTTGGAATACTGCGTACAGTTCTGGTTGCCACATTACCAAAAGGATGTGGATGCTTTGGAGAGGGTGCAGAGGAGGTTCACCAGGATGTTGCCTGGTATGGAGGGCGCTAGCTATGAAGAGAGGTTGAATTGATTATGATTATTTACATTAGAAAGATGGAGGCTGAGGGGGGACCTGATTGAGGTCTACAAAATCATGAGAGGCATAGACAGGGTGGATAGCAAGAAGCTTTTTCCCAGAGTGGGGGAGTCAATTACTCGGGGTCATGATTTCAAGTTGAGATGGGAAAAGTTTAAGGGAGATATGCATGGAACGTTCTTTATGCAGAGGGTGGTGGGTGCCTGGAATGCATTGCCAGCGGAGGTGGTAGAGGCGGGCACGATAGCATCATTTAAGATGTATCTAGACAGATACATGAATGGGCAGGGAGCAGAGGAATACAGATCCTTGGAAAATAGGCGACAGGTTTAGATGGAGAATCTCGATCGGCGCAGGCTTGGAGGGCCGAAGGGCCTGTTCCTGTGCTGTAATTTTCTTTTTTCTTTGTTCTTTGATTCACAGCATTATTCTGAATGAATAGGTAAACTGAAGCTTATATGCTGGCCATAATAATGCAAGCTATAAAATTATAAAGTATTAGCTTGGGGAAGCCATTTGACTGGTGGAAATACCCTGTTTCCTGCTTTGTTCTCATAAGCTGTGCTGATTTATTTCCCTCAACTACTTATCCAATTTCCTTTCAAAATTATGAAACATCTCTGTTTTCACCATTATCACAGGGTGTAAGTTCCAGATTATTACCATTTGCTGTGTGAAAAAGCGACATTCACTGTGTAAAAAAGTCATATCCCCCACATATAGAATAAATAGCAAAGAACAGTACTGCACAGGAATAGGCCCTTTGGCCCAACCTTTCTGTGCCGACCATGATGCTATTCTAAACTAATCTCATTTGCCTGCACCTGGTCCATATCCCTCTTTTCTCTGCCTGTTCGTGTGTCTGTCTAAATGTATCTATCATATCTGCTTCTACTGTCTCCCTTGGCAAGCAATCTTGTCAAAGATTTTAAATACACATCCTCTTGTCCTTGTACAATTTGTGCATCTTTCAAATCTCCCGTTAATCCGCTTTGCTCATGGAGAACAAAGCTAGCTTTTGCGACATAGCCTGGTAGTTAAAATCCCTCCTGGTACATTTCATTAGATCTAAACAAATTAGGACTCTACTCATTGGGATTTAGAAGAATGAGGGGTCAGCTTATTGAAACATATTAGATTCCTAAGGGACTTGACAGAGTAAATGCTAAGAGGATGAGTCCCCTAATGGGAGAGTCTGGCGTCAGATGGTAGATGTTTCAGAATTAAAGGGCGCCAATTTAATGTGATGAGGTGGAATTTCTTTTCCCAGAAGGTCCTGAGTCTGTGGCACTCTTTGCCACAGAGAGATGTGGGGGCAAAATCTTTGTGTACATCTAAGGATGATAGATAGGAGATAGATTCTTGATTTGTCGGGGAATCAATGGTTATGGGGACAAGACAGTGGATGTAATGAATATTGGATCAGTCATGATCCTATTGAATGGCGGACCAGACTTAAGAGGCTAAACCGCATACTCCTGGTCCTGTTTCTTATGGTCTTATGGTTATGGTCCTCAGCAACCTCTCAAAGACTCTCACATCTTCCCTAAGTATGGTGACATCAATTTGGACACAAAACCCTAGTTATAGCCTGACTTATTCATTATTCATTCATATATCTCTTGTCCAAAAGCTGGTCCTTTTGGCACGTTGTCTGCTAATGCTTCATCCTGAGCCATTTCCTTCACAGTTTAATTGTCTTATATAATCCCAATATATCCAACATGCTTTTGTACTCAATACCTCTATTTATGAAGCTCAAGATGACGTTGCTAATTACTCGCTTAATATGTCCAAAAATCCTAAGTTCCTCTGTTCCTGTACACTCTTTAGAATTGAGTCTATCACCTCACAATGAATTTTAACCGCTCTTTGTTTGCCCATTCTGCTAACCTCTCTACATCCCATTGCAGTGATTTGGTATCATTTTCACCATCTGCCACAACTTCAAGTTTTAGCAAATTTTGGTTCCAGCACTGATCCGTTAGGAACCTACTATCTACTATCTGCCAGTCTGAAAAAGTCATTCAATTATCATGCTTATAAGCAGATAGGAAACTTCCACTAAATACAATAGAGATCATTACTTTTTACTGAGTTAGTTTTGAACATGAGTGTAAAACCACATAAATTGAAAAGTGTCAGGGGTGATCCTTGGTCCGTCTCTTGTTTTAACACAATTGGCAATGAAGAGAAAATCAACAAGTTGTCCTATGTCTGATAGCTATTTGGGGAGTTTTGCTGTCAGTGGACACAGGACAGACATGAACAAACACAGCTATCTCCACCTCCCACCAAACGCCAGCCATATCAAATAAGCTAATATTAACTCTTCTTGGATTTTCTATTTTAGAAATTCAAATGTAAATGAATGAACAGAAAATCTGTGATGTGGTATAGAATTTTAATAACATATGCAAGAGAGACTTAAATTAAAGTTTTCCAGCTTTGTGACAGGACACATATGAAAAACAGCGATACTAAAGAATTGGATCAGATCTTCAGCCATGGGATGTCACGATTTAAAATGCACATTAGTACAATAGAAGAACATCTAATCTTGCCATTATTTATTATGGTCTTTGTTTTTTGATCTTTCAGTGTTATGTAGCCCCTCTGAACTGTGCTCTCTAAATTTTGCTACTCTCCTTTCAAAATGTTAGTTATAAAATTGTCATCATACTCATCATACTCATAAGAAAATTGATTACCAACACATTGCATTCTTGCAGTACAATTCATGCAGGAACAACATAGGACCAGATTTTCCTGTCAGCAGTAAAGCAGAGGCACATGCCACTGACTGCAAGTTAAACTGTGGCCTTTTAGTGCTAAATCTTTAGCGACTTCCTGCTTAAGCTACCCTTGCAGCCTCCCACAGAGAGAACCATAAGGTTACTGGTGAGGCTCAGAACTGAAGATGCTATATCCCTTTGATGTCAGCAGTGGAAGAATATCTCTTGACGTCCAGTTGCTTTGCACTGCTGTGATGAATGTTTTTTCTAAGTTTTGTTTTTAACAATTTTTAAGCTTTCAAAGAATATTATTGACTTTCACGAGTTTGTGTAACCTTTAAGTAAACACGGAAACATCTTGAAATGAATGCAAAAAGTATCACTTTCCTGTTACTTGTACACTTCCTTGAAATTTGCCTACCTATCTGCTTTTCTATTTCTCTTGGACTGTTAGGAGGCCTATAGTACAATTGCTGCAATGTGATTGCTCCTGTTTGGTTTTTAAATTTTTAAATAAAACATATGGCTTCATTTGAGGACCCTTCTAGGATGTCTGTTGTAATAGATTCCCTGACCAAAATTGCAAATCCTCTTCTTCTTTTACCTTGTCTCACCTGAAGACCTATCTCCTGTAATATAGAGCTTCCAGTCCTGTTCCTGTCCCAACCATGTCTCAGTAACATCACATCCTCATGTTTTGCTTTATGCCCTCAATTTATCTACCATGTTTGTCAGATGAAAGTTTGTTAGCTCAGTGGCAAGATGGCTGGTTTGTACTGCAGAGTGACGCTAACACTATTGGTTTGATCCAGCACCAGTTGAGGTTACCATGAAAGATTCTCCTTCTCAACCTCTCTCTTCGCGTAAGGTGTGGTAACCCTCAGATTAAACCACCACCAGTCATCTCTAATGGAAAAGCAGCACGATGGTCTGGTACAACTGTGGTGATTATATCTTCAGATCAGACTCCTAGCATTAAAATAATACCACACAATGTTGCCAAACTCCCTTGCGCCTTAATTGGCCCATAATGTCTTTGCCTTCCTGACTCACTTGTTGTCACATCTAATTTTGGCCAATCATCTTACCCTGTTGAACATACTTTCTGGATTCCACCCCTGTGCCAAGTTAGTTTAAACTCTCGTAACTGCACTAGCAAAGCTCCTCCCTAGGATGCTGGTCCCATTCCAATTCAGGTGCAGGCTGCCCACCTTGTACAGGTCCCTTTGCCCTCAAAATTATCCCAATGTGCAGAAATCTAAAGCCCTTTCTTCTGCACCATCTCTCTAGCCATGCATTCATTTGGACTAACCTCTTATTCTTACATTCATTTGAATGTAACATCAGAAGTAATAGATACTATTACCTTTTGGATCCTTGTATTTTCTCCATAGCCAAAAGTGGGCACAAGACAACAGAGTTGGGTTTATTTCAAGAGCAAAATTCGCCCCTCAGAATACGAGGCAGGTCAGCAAGTTATGGTCCAAGTTCTAATGAAGGGTCCCGAACCGAAACATTAACTTTCCTGTCCTTCTGATGCTGCCTGACCTGCTGTGTTCCTCCAGTTCCAAACTGTGTTGACTCTGACTCCAGCATCTGCAATTCTTGCTAAATCCGATTCCTTCCTAGCCCCCAGGTTTTCGGGGCCTTTGTGGATTAATATTAGCCCCTCGATATGTAAACTTCTGATGGATTCAGGTAAAATTGGGTAGTATCACATAAACCAAATGAAGTCCTATGCCCCTCAAATTAACTACCATCACTTTCACACCATGCTTGTCGAAATGAAGTCAGATACAAGCTGAGAGCGGGATGATCCTAGTAGCCCCTTGGCCCCAACTGCAGATCCGACCTTTGGACCTCAAGGTCCCCTCCTCCTGCTGTCGGATGCCACCATGGACAAGGGATCCAACAGCAACTTCCTTTTGGCTACACACCAAGGTCCCAACTAGCAAAGGAAAAATAACAATAAAGCACAGGAACAGTCCTTTCAGCGCTCCAAGCTTGTGCCAACACATTTTGTCTTTCCATACTAAAACAGTCGTTACTTACAGGATCCGTATTCCTCTACTCCCTCCCTGTTTATGTATTTGTCCAGGTGCTTCTTGAATTCTATTGTGTCTGCTTTCACCACCTCCCCTGGCAGCGCGTTCCAGGCACACACCCTTTGTGTGAAAAACTTGTCTCACAATCTCCTTCCAACTTCCCACCATCACACCCCACCCTGTACCTTGAACCTGGGTCCCTTAGTAATTGACCCCTCCATCCTGGGAAAAAACTTCATACCTTCCACTCTATCCATGTCATTCACAATCTTATAAACGTCTATCAGGTTGCCTCTCTACCTCCTGTGTTCCAGTGAAGACAAACCCAAACTATCCAACCTTTCTTCATAGCGAAAATCCCCGATTCCTGGCAACATCCTAGTAAACTTTTTCTGTACCCTCTCCAAAGCATCCACATCCTTCTGGTAATGCGGTGACCAGAACGGTACATAATATTCCAAGTGTGGCCTAACTAAAGCTCTATAAAGCTGCAGCAAAACTTGCCTATCCTTATACTCAATGTCCCTTCTAGTGAGGGAAAGAATGCCATCAGTGCCTTATTGAACTGTGCTGCCACGTTCAGTGATCTGTGGACCTGCACACACCAGATCCCTCTGCATTTCAATACTCCTAAAGGGTTCTGCCATTCATTATAATTTTCACCTGTATTTGTCCTTCCAAAATGCCTCCAACTATTCTATATCCTGCTGTATCCTTTGACAATCCTTCTCACTATCTGCAACTCCACCAATCTTTGTATCATCCACAATCTTACTAATTAGACCAGCTACATTTTCCTCCAAATCATTTATGTAGACCACAAATAGCAGAGGTCCCAGCACTGATCCCTGTGGAACACCACTACTTACAACCCACCATTCCAAAAAGCATCCTTTCACCTCTACCCTCTGTCTCCAATGACCAAACCAGTTTTGTATCCATCTTGTTAGCTCACACCTGATACCATGTGACTTCATCACTTGTACTAGTTTGCCATGAGGGACTTTGTCAAAGGCTTTACTGAAGTCTATGAAGACAATATCAACCACTTTTTCCTCATCAATCATCTTCGCCACCTCAAAAAGCTCAATCAAGTTAGTGAGGCATGACCTGCCCCCACATGAAACCATGCTATCGCTATTCAGTCCATTTGCTTCTAAATGTGTATATATCTTGTTCCTGAGAATCTTTTCCGATAATTTCTCAAACACTGACATGAGGTTTACAAGTCTGTAATTTCCTGGATCATCCATCATACCCTTCTTAAACAATGGGACAACATTGGCTATTCTCCAGTCCTCTGGGACCTCACCTGTGGCCAAGTAGGATACAAAGATGTCTGTCAATGCTCCAGCAATTTGTTCTCTTGCCTTCCTCAATATTCAGACATAGATCTCATCAGGACCCGGGGACTTATATACCTTAATACTTTTTAAGACATACAACACCTCTTCCTTTTGAACAGCAACTTAGCTTAGAAATTCAACACTCCCTTCCCTGAGATCAGCTTTCTCCAATTCCTTCTCTTCAGTGAAAACCAAAATAAAGTATTCGTTTAGGACCTCACCTCCCTGTTCTGACTTCACACGTACATTGAGTAGGCCAACCCTTTCCCTGGCTTCCTTCTTGCTTTTTATATGTGTATTGAAAAGCCTTGGATTCTCATTAATCCTGTTTGCTGATGACTTTTCATGACCCCTTTTTCCTTGTTCAAGTTCTTTCCTGCTTTCCCTATATACTTCAGGAGCTTCATCAGTTTTCATCCTCCCAGACCTTTTGTATGCTTCCTTTTTCTTTCTGACCAAGGTCCTAACATCCATGGTTATCTAAGGTCCAAGTAACTTGCCCTATATATCCTTCATTCTTGCAGGAATGTGCCACTCCTGTACTCTTATCAACTGCCATTTGATATACTTTGACATGTCTGATGTGGATTTACCCTCAAACAGCCACCTCCGATCAAAATTCTCTACTTCCTAATATTGTTGTAGTTTGCCTTACCCCAGTTTAACACCTTCACCTGAGGACTCCTGTTATCCCTATCCATGAGTATCTTAAAACCCACGGTATTATAGTCACTACTCCCAGAATGCATGCTCACTGAAATTTCACTCACCTGGCTGGGCTCATTTCCCAAAACCAGGTCCGGTATAACCCCTTCAGGAACAAAAACAGAAGTTGCTGGAAAAGCTCAGCAGTTCTGGCAGCATCTGTAAAGAAAAAAAATCAGAGTTAACGTTTCGGGTCCGGTGACTCCTCCCTGCTTGCACTGTTTACATACTGTGTCAAGAAACCTCCTGAATGGTCCTTACAAGTTCTGCTCCATCCAAGCCCCTAGCTTGAATTGAGTCAATATAGGGAAAGCTAAAATCACCCACCACAACAACCTTGCTATTTTTACATCTTTCCACATATTCTGTCCCCTATCTCCTGCTGGCTATTGGGTGGCCTGTAGTATATCACCAGCATTGTGATTTCACCTTTCCTATTCCTGAGTTCAATGCATATTGCCTTGTTGCATGCGCCCTCTGATGTATCCTTCCTCAGTACAACCATAAGGTAGTCCATTACCAGTAGTGCAACTATGCCACCTCTTTTGCATCCCCTTCTATCACACCTGAAACATCAAAATCCTGGGATACTCAACTGTCAGTCCTGTCCCTCTTCCAGCCAAGTCTCTATTATTGCAATAATGTCATAGTTCCAAGTACTAACCAAACCTCTAAATTCATCTACCTTGCCTATTATACTTCTTGCATTAAAACACATGCATTTCAGATACCTCCCCTGCTCTTTTCAGCAGCATTTCCCTGCTTGTTCTTAGTCATGTTTGCCCTGGTTTCTACCTCTTCCTCAATTTTTGCATTACTGCCCTACTCCCCTGGTTCCTATCCCCCTGCTACACTAGTTTAAACCTTCCACAATCATTCTACCAAGTAACCCCCAAGGACATCAGTCCGAGTCCTGCCTGGGTACAACCCATCCAGTTTATACAGAACCCACCACACCCAGAACCGGTCCTTAATGTCCCATGAATCTGAAACCCTCCCCCTCACACCACTTTTTCAGCCATGTGTTCATCTTATATATCCTGCTGTGATATACATCCTACATATATACCTGTTGTATATCCTACTCTGACTAGCTTGTGGCACTGGTAGAAATCCTGAAATAACTACCTTTGAACTCCTACATTTCAACTTTTTTCCTAGTTCTCTGTATTCTGCTTTTAGGACCTCATCACTTTATTTTGCCGATGTCATTAGTAGCAACATGTACCATGGACCACTGGCTGTTCACTTTCCCCCTCCAGAATGTCCTGTAACCATTCCAAGACATCCAGGACCCTTGAGCCAGACAGGCAACATACTATCTTGGACTCTCGTTTGAGGCCACAGAAATGCCTATCTAATCCCCTTACGATTGAATCCTGTATAACTATAGCAGTTCTATGCTTGTTTCTCCCTCCCTCTGAAGCAGAGCCAACTATGGTGCCATGAATTTGGCTGCTGCTGTTATTATTCCTTGAGAGGCCATTCCCCTCAACAGTATCCAAAATGATATATCTGTTTTTCAGGAGAATAGCCACAGGAGATTCCTGCTTTGCCTGTTGAGCCTTCCTGCTCTGTGTGGTGGTCACCTTCCTGCCTGTGAAGTCTCAGTTTGCGGTGTGACCACCTCTCTATACGTATTATCCATAATACTCCCCACCTCACAAATACTCCACAGTGTCCCCAGACACTGGTCCAACTCCAAAACTCCGGCTGCCAGGAGCTGCAGCTGCAGACACTTCTTGTACACATGCAGGTCCCGGGCACTGGAAATGTGCCTGGCTTCCGACATCGAGCAAGAGAAGCAGTCTACGATTTTGAGCTTTCCTACCATGTCTTACCCCCTTAACTTAATTAATCCTTATAATATAAAATACTTGTAATAACAAATTGAAACTGCTGGTGCTCTCTGCTCCGATAACAAAACTTACTTTTTCAAAACTTACCTGCTACTTACCAACAACAGTTTCCAGAAGCTGTTTAGGCTGGCGCTCCTTTAGCCACTGGAACTCTCGTTGCTGCTCTTCCTCTCACGATGTTCGGTCTCCTCTCCTCTGAACCTTGCACTTCACTTTTTATTTGGTTAGAGGATGAAGGAGGGATAGAAATACCAAAGTAATGTATTGCTTGGGGCTGACTGTTCCTTAACACCAGGTTCTTCCATAATGCCCTTCATGCCCGAGCTGACTGCAAAGTCTACTCCAAGAATGCAAATGATTGATGTCTCAGCGTCCTCTGGTTGGGTGCTATTCCTTCTGCTAGTCACCGGGGATGGTCTTCCATGATGCCCTTCACACCTGCGCTGACTGCGAAGTCCTGAGCGATATCTCAGTCGTGTCTGGTTGGGTGGTCTTCCACTTAGGGGAGGACCACTGCACCACAAGCGCAAAACACAAAACCAATTAACAGAATATGTCTGGTCCGAGGAGGACGATTTCTCTTCCTTTACACTGATGGCATTCTCTGATGATGATGCTGACTAATCAGGCCCTGGCACAATAGACACACCTGGACAACCCTGACTCAAATGTCACCATTCACTGATCCCTACACATCTATTTTTATATATTTCTTAATCCGCAGAAATGGGTTACATATTGAGCAATGTTACTTAGAATATGAGTCAGATGTTGAACATTTCCAGGAACTACTTTTAACCTCTTTTCAGAGCGTGTTGAGAAAACACTCCAATGAAGTTTTACCCAAAGCCTTTTACTTGCTTTATGTATAAACGTTCTTGCTTTCTGTAAAAATATCACATGGGTAAATAGTATGCCAAGGTACTCAGGATACTTATGGTCTGACCCACCTGATGCCATTGTGTTGATGGGATTCTTTGAGTACACCGTGTGAAACTGGTTAATTTCAGGTGTAATCATCAAAGTATGGTGTACAGAAAACCTAATGGGAATTCCACACTTTGTTACATGAGTGTAGGAATCACAGATAATTGGTGGGTTTTCTTTGAAAATGCGTGCAAGATTGTGGGATGCCTACCACACATCCTGGACAAAGGATTAGAGTTTGGCCGACACTGCCCTGGGAGGACTACCAGGGAAACTTATAGAATATGGAATTAAAAGCAGACCAAGGCCGGCAATAAAGTCTCCTTCCCCACTATATCGCACAAACTTTCCAAGTCCATATACTGAACTGATGATTAAGCCCACAGGCAAAATTTTGTTTGACAATATCTCCTCTTAATTAGTCCCATTAATAATAGATATATCAAGTATCCAGCTACCAGAATGGTGCCCTTGCCTTTTGAACTCACATTATACTCACACATGACTTATAGGATATTGGAACAAGGGACAGGATCTGTTAACTAATAAGTGAGAGAGAAGGAAACTCCTTAATGAGCCAGCTAAAGCATATGGGGCAGCAGTGTCAACAGTCAATGCCCTTGATTTAGCTTATTTGGACAACAAACTCAGGATCTTGATCCAACAAGTCAAACAAGTCTCAGTTGAATTAAAAAAGGACAACTGACAGGGGATAGCAGGACAATTGACCAGGAAGCAGGCTAGCCATCACCTCGTGATCATATTCAATGGTCATGCGAAAACCATCAACCAGACCATCCAAGGTAAAATCATGAATGACAGCAGGCAGCAAAATTGCATACCTGTATGGAAACCGGATGGCTGAGCAATTGAGGGAAGATCTCAGAGAGGCTAGCCAGGGATAAGTCTCATCCTGGATCAGTGACGAACAGCTAGAAAATCTGGTACAGGAAAGGAGACATGTTGGCATGTCCAGCTGCCAATTGGGGTAGTTAACTAAGGTGTTGTTTAACGACAGCTGCAAGGATACTCTTGGTGAGGCCCAAGACTTGGTGTTAAGAATCGTACACATTCCTAGAGACAGAATGGTGTTGAAAACCTTTGAAGTTGAAAATGTTGGCATTATGAAGAAAAGAACGTGGATGGGTTATCATGCTCCTCTCCTATATGCTGTAGAAAGAAAGGGAACACTGATAGGGATCACTCTAAGCAAATGTGAACAAACGAACCATACCATCTTACGTCTGTACCCTGTATATTGTGAAGAACATGCCCTGTATGGTTTTAAAACAAGTATTGATTTAAACTGTACTTTGGATGCTACGAGTCTCAGGACTGACATCATGAAAGTCTCATATAGGGAGGAGATAGAATACTGTGTCACCACTTCAATCAAGAAATACCAGTATAAGGATTTGAACAGTAATGTCACTGCTGCTACTTTTTGCATTAAACTTCACAATCCCACATGGATAGGCCTAAGAGAACTAACCGACATCCATTAAAGATGAATTACATTCACAAATGCTCGTAACAAATTAAGAGAATCTCTTGGGAAATACTTTGAGAAATATATGTTCTTCAAAATATTTTAAGAACGTAACCTAGACCCCAACTTTTTCTTATTTTAAAGGTAGATGTGAAGTGCATGTTCCAGATGTGATGCAACTGGTGAAACCACTCCATGTTGAGCAAAACGCAACTTATTTAAACACTAGTTAAAATACAAACAGAAGAAAGAGGAACCTAGAATAGCTCAACCAATGGAAAGCTTAATCGAATAATAGACACAGTACCTATACTAATTAACTGTACCAATAATAGTAACATCCCTTGGCAAAAAAGTAAATTCATACACAGATTCTTACAGGCAATTCTCCAATCCAGGAGGAAACAACATCAAGAGAGATTTCAGAGGATGTAGCAGCTAAGAATCATTTTTCTGAAGCTCCAACTGTTATGGGACCTAAACAGCTTCTGACTGATATAGCTAAAAAAAACTAGAAAACTTGATCTGTGAGAGGTGGCCACACCCCTTCCATTGTTACAACTGTTTAAAAAAAACCTGAAGGCCTCTTAAACAATTAACTTACGCCGTCTCCATAGCCACTTCCATACCTCTGACTTTACAGACTCTCTTCAAAAAATAAACATCCAGGACACAATAACCTTTATCAAGTGACAGCATCATCACACCTCGCCCCTTAAAAAAAAACCATCAATATACAAAGATGGCTTCATTTTAAAAACTTTTGTCTTACTCTATTAATACACTACAATACATATCCACTACATTAACTCTAAGTATGCAAACATTCACTAATACATTCTATTTCAGTCTGTTTACTCCTGTGACCGAACACCTCCAACTTTCTTCATCCAAGTAACGACAATGCATTGGCAATTATATGTTTTCTTGTCCTGCTACATGTATAATTTTCAAGTTGAATGGCTGCAGTAATAAGCTCCATCTAACCAGTCTGGATCTTTTGTCCTTAAATTTCTCTAAAATCTTTAATGGGTTATAAACAATATATACACAACTGTTTCAAACAGATTACTGGCAATGTAGAAATTGAAATGTAACACCAACACCAAGCTCAAGGCCTCCTTCTCAATTGTGGAATATTTCTGTTAATGGGTATTCAACTTTCTGGAAAAATACGAAATAGGTCTTTCTATTTTCTTGTCATCTTTGTGTAAGAGTATAACACCAACACTCAAATCACCTGCATCGATAGCCACCTTGAATGGCTTTATGTAATTAGGACTGGCCAACACTGGGACAGTGGTTAACAGAGCTTTCAGGTTGTCAAATGTCTTCTGACAGACCGCCATCCACTGAAATTTTCTGTACTTCTTCAATAAGTCAAT
This sequence comes from Rhincodon typus, assembly GCF_021869965.1. Taxonomy (NCBI): domain Eukaryota; kingdom Metazoa; phylum Chordata; class Chondrichthyes; order Orectolobiformes; family Rhincodontidae; genus Rhincodon; species Rhincodon typus. Next base: position 60,570,912 of record NC_063335.1, on the reverse strand, counting down.
CAGTGGAGCAACCACACTTGCTAAAATTTGGTATGAACTTCCAATAAAACCCATTCAAACCCAGGAATCATTGTACTGCTCTCTTCGTCAATGGTATGGGAATCTCCCCAATAACCTTTGTTTTCACATTCTGTGGGCCATCTGTCCATGTGCGATAATGTGGCCCAGGAACGTGACTTGCGCTTTTGCGAATTCACTCTTAGCCAGGTTTATCACCTGGCCTGCCTGCCGAAGTCAATCGAATAATTCTGACAAATGCTGCAAATGGCCCTTCCATGTGTGACTGAAACTCACCAGGTTGTCGATGTACACCACACAATTGGGTAATCCAGAAATGACTTTATTTGTTAGTTTTTGAAATGTGGCTGGCATATTTTTCATAAGAAATCGCATGACTTTATATTGGTATAGTCCATTCAGTGCCATGAAAACTAAAATTGTCTTTGTTCTTTCAGATAAAAGTACCTGCCAATATCCTCTGAGTGAGTCCAACTTAGAAATGTAAGTTGCTTGCTCCACTTTCTCAATACTTCAAAATGTAAATCAGACTTTGTAACTGTATTGACTTTGCGGTAGTCCATACCTAATCATTGGGTACCATTTGGTTTTGGCATCATTTCTATGGGTGAGCTCCAGTCGCTACAACTCACTTTGATTATATTGTCTTTAAGCATGCGTTCAATCTCTTTTTGAACATGTGCCAACTTTAGAATGTTAAGTCTAAGGACGTTGCTTGATTGGAACAGCATTTCCTATATCCACATCATGTATCATTACGATAGTACTTCCCAGATTTATTCCACATATTCCCATGTGATGGTAATAACTCTTTCAGGTCATTTCGATTTTTCTCTGGAACGTAATAATTTGTCCCAAATTTTGAGAACTTCTTCATTGTCCAATTTAATTTGAGGATTGTCTGATTCAGAATCCTCTGAACTTGGTTCTTCACTCTGTGTTGCAACCAGTAATGCATTCTCCTTTTGCTTTCCTTCCATTTCAAAATAACTTTTGGGCATATTCACATGACACACTGTGAGATTTCTTTCTATCTGGAGTCCTTATTAAATAATTCACCTCTCTCAATCTCGTTTCGATCTGGTAAGGTCCAGATTTTAAAGGTTCACCAATCACTGGAAGTAACACTTACATTTTATCTACATTAGCAAAGTTGTGAATCTTTGATTTGTTGTCTGCTTTCTGTTTTTCATCTTTCTGTTGTAATTTAGTTAATTTCTCTGAACTAAAAATATCCACTTTGTCCTCCATCTGTTCTTGTTTTGTCTCAACTTTTGGGTGGCATGGTGGCTTAGTGGCTAGCACTGCTGCCTCACAGCACCAGGGACCCGGGCTTGATTCCACCTTTGGGTGACTGTGTGTGTGGAGTTTGCACCTGTGTCTGCATGAGTTTCCTGTCATAGTCCAGGCTAGGTGGATTGGCCATATTAAATTGCCCATAGTCTTCAGGGATTGGGTGGATTACAGGGGGATGGATCTGGGTGGGATGCTCTGAGGGTTAGTATGAACTTGTTGGGCCAAAGGGCGTGTTTCCGAGCTGTAAAGATTCTATGATTCTATTCAATCAAATATGGTCTCTGATAAATCTGCTTCAACTTCCTTATCTTTATTCTTTGATTTTTCCTCTTGTTTCAACCCGTGACTTTGTGACCTAGTTATTACACAGTCAGGAAAATTCCCAGGATGTACTTCCTGTAATACCTCAGTTGCCTGATTTTCCACTGGCTTTTCAACCACAGTAGGCAGCACTCCTACTTGTGATCCAGCTTTATCATTACTAAGGACAAATTGTACTCCTGGAGCTGAGAGTTCCTCCAGTGATCCGACCTCCACTTTTCACCGGACACTCCAACTTCACTTTACATAAATGGAGCACTTCTCATCTCACCATTAATTCCACATATCAGCACTTTTTCTGGCAATAGTCCTTCTGAATTACATATCTCCTCATTTCTCAATATCAAAGATCAACATATTCCCGTATCTCTTAAAACTTAAAAATTTCTTTATCTGCTCCTCTTGGCATATGTGAGTAAACCTTACCCTCACAAATAAATGGTTTAGACAATCTGGCACTTTCTTCTGAACCAATCTCCAACTTTTTAGCCTCCACTATATTTTCCTTTACCACATTAACAAAATTCACTGGCTTATCCTGTTTTCCTACATCCGGCTTCCCAGTGCTTTTTCTAAACCACCAACACTGCAACTTCATGTGGCCTATCTTATTTCAATGAAAATACCTGAGCTTTTTTATTTGTCTTTCCCATTCATGGGGTTTCTTTTTACCCTGTGGTATCTTTATTATCTTACATGATATCTACCTTTCCCTTACCACCTGAGGATTTCCCTTTTCCCCAATTTCTATCCTTCACAAATTGAAATTGATGTTGGAAGCCAAACTTTGATTTATGAACCAACTTCAGACATTTCAGCTTCTAACCGTCAGCTTCTAACTCTCTGCACTTCCATGTGAGTTCTCACTATTCAGGAAGTGAATTTTTGAACTCCTCCAAAATAATCATCTCTCTAAGAGCATCATATGTTTGATATATTTTTAATGCCCTTTTCCATCTACCAAAATTAATCTGTTGGATCCTTTCAAACCCAATGTACGTTTGACCAGGGTCCCTCCATAGACTCCTGAAATGTTGTCTATTGGCTTCTGGCACCAGCTCATATGCACTTAAGTTGGCTTTCTTCACTTCCTCATTCTCCCCAGATACCCCTTTCTGATAGTGATGCAAATACCTCACTAGCTCTCCTTACCAACTTTGTTTGGATCAACAAAACCCACACGGTCACTGGCCACTTCATTTGTTTAGCCATTTTCTCAAATGAAATGAAAAAGGCTTCTACATCCTTCTCTTCAAATTTAGGCAATGCTTGGACATGTTTAAAAAGATCCAAATAGCCCTTTGGCTACGATGAGTTTGTTTGTCATCACTATCCTCCTCACTAAGCCTACCTTCTACCTTCATCTCCATTTTTTAAAGTCGACTTTCCTGTCTAATTGCTAACTTCTGAAGTTCAAACTCACTCTCTTTCTGCTTTTCTTCTTTCACAACATCTTTCCTTTCTTTTTGCTCCACCTGGGCTATTCTGTCCTTTTTTTTCCTGCCAAGGCTATTCTTTCCTTTCCTCTTTCCTCTGCTTTTAATAATTATTCAAAGTCTTTCAGCTTCTTTTCACGTTCAAGCTATTTTACCTGCAATTGAATTCTAGCCTTTTCCAAAGATTCCAATGGCATTTCTGGCAAATTTAAATGCTGAGCTACTGCTGCAATTACTTCCCCTTTTCTCACAGACAAAGGCAACTCCAACTCCAGCCTGTCTGCCAATTTCAACAGCTTTGCCTTGCTCACTTTTTGTAAAACTCCAGAATTCACTTCTTCCACCCCTAGAAAACTCTTAGTGACTGAAAGAGCCATTACTACAAAAAGTATGCCCAAATTCAACACCTGAAACAAAAGACACTAAAGCTTACCACTTGCCACCATTGTGTCCAACAACTCTAAACTCAAATTGGAATTATAGAATTACGTCCTGACAAGAGCCCCAATTTGTTATGGACCAGACTCCCTCAAAATATTTTAAAGAAGGTAGCCTAGACCCCAAATTCTTCTTATTTCAAAAGTAGATGTGAAGTGTGTGTTCCAGATGTGATGCAACTGGTCAAACCACTCGAAGTTAAGCAAAACACAACTTATAGTTAAAATACAAACAGAACAAAGAGGAATTTAGAATAACTCAACTATTGGAAAACTTAACAGAGTAATAGATACAGTACCAATTACTAATTAACTGTTCTAATATAGTAACATCCCATAAACACACCCCTTGGCAAAAAAGTAAATTCAGATACAGATTCTTTCAGGCAATTCTCCAATCCAGGAGGAAACAACATCAAGAGAGATTTCAGAGAATGTAGCAGCTAAGACTCATTTTTCTGAAGCACCAAATCTACTGGGACCCAAACAGCTTCTGATTGCTACAACTAAAAAAAACTAGGGAACTTAATCTGTGAAAACTGACCATTTCCCTTCCATTGTTACAACTGTTTAAAAAATAAATTTAAAGCCTATTAAACGATTGACTTAGGCCGTCTCTGCAGCCATTTCAGCATCTCTGCCTTTATAACTTCTCTTCAAAACAACACAAGACAAAATAACATTTTAAAGTGACAGCATTGTCACATTTGACACAGGTATAAAATCTCTGCCAAAGAAGTTGGATTGAGGCGAATGCAGCTAATGAGCACCCACTCTTGATCTCCCAGGGTTATTATTGCTACCCTCATTTCTATTGCTGTTATTACTGGATTTTGTATTTTGTAATGTAGGTTTCTTTTCTGTCTATCTATTTGAGTCTCATGAATTCTGTATGAGTTGTTGTGACAGATTTCTGCTTTTCTCTCAATCTATACATGTAACTAAATCACTTATCAAATATATACCGGTTGGCTTGACCAATTTATGCAAAAGCTTTCCGAATAACATGTAGCCTCCCCTCCCTGACAACAACCAAAACCAAACTTCTACAATTAGGTTTGAAATACATTTACATGAGCTTTTTCCATTTAAAAGGGAGGAAATGTCGCAGCCTTTAAAACACAAGTAGATTGCCAAATTGGCCAGACAGCAATGGGTGCTGTGTATGGGACACGTTGGCCAAGTAAGTCTCTGCAAATTGCAAACCCAGAAACTAGACATTGTGCAAATACAGCAGCCTGGTGTTAATAACATTAGCATAGTGTAAAAGGACACTTCTCATCAACAATTATCCTAGACAGATATCGCCAACAACGTATCACACGAGCAAAGAAGGAATGCACATTTTCAACTAAAAAACAAACAGAAAGGCACCCAGGCATTGCTACACACAAAAAAAGTATTTGTAAGCCATCTAAATGATTGACAATATTTTGAACCATTAAAGGAGTCTCCCTGATTAGCCAGAACTATAGAAAGTTCTAGAAAACCATACAAAAAGGTATAAAGACATGATTTACCTGCACATCAATCTCTTGGACCTTCTGCAGATGAAGTAGAATTGACTGGTGGGGCAAAGACAAAAACCTATTGAGAAATTGATTTAAGTAGATGGACCTGTTGAGGCAGCGTGGATCTTGCAGCTGCTCCTGGGATTGCTGGCTTAGTTAAAGATTTATTATAGTTTATTTACAGTTATTACAGTCATATATTCTACTAATATAAAATTTTTATTCATTTTGTTTCATTAACATTCCATAAAAACAGATAAAAACAAACAAAAAAAAGAATTTTTTTTAAATGGACTTTTTTTAAGAGTTTTACATGGTCTGCAGTGAACGGTTGAGGTTTGTTTATTCCAAATTCAGAAATTAAAAATGTCCCTATGAGTTCTAATGGTTTTCTTTACATTGCAAAAGTTTTTGTTTTGAAAATCCGAACAGATTTTTTTTAAAATAAGGAGTTGCATTTTTGTTCTGGAGAGTCCTACATGTGTTCAGCTCTGGAGAAGATTTTTTTTTCTTTGAGGAATTTATTGAAGAGGAATCATTTTTTATTCAGTTAATCAGGTCAGTGGTTGATTTTATTTAAGTTTTATAAATATTTTACATAAATATTTTTAAGTTTTCCTTTTTAACATTATTTTCTGTAGGTAATGAAAGGTGGTTTATTTTACATATAAGGTGTTATTGAAACATCCTTTTATTTAGGCTTAATGTTATTGAAGGCATAGATGAAATACAAAGTGAGATGGCCAGTAGACTTAAAAAAGTTATTGCACAACAGGATCAGTCAAATAGATTGGTGACTGTCAGGAAATGTAAGAAGATAGTTCAAAAGTCTCCGTTGGCTATTCCTCTATCAAATTTTTGGAACTGTAGAAGGGGATTGTCTCTCCAAGGAAAATGGAAGGGCCAGTCAGTTACTGGACACTTGGAATGATTCTTATTTTAGGCAGCATTTGATTTGACAAGATTTAATAGAATTTTTGTTCTAGGGGACTCTCCTGTTAGGGACATAGACAGGAGATTTTGTGGCAGTGGCCGAAAGTTTAGGTTGGTTTCAAAAACAAAGTTGCTGGAAAAGCTCAGCAGATCTGGCAGCATCTGTGAAGAAAAAATCAGAGTTAACGTTTCGGGTCCAGTGACTCTTCCTCAGAACTCAGAAGTTGATGAATGGGAATCTGATGACTCCATAATAGACTCACAGTTAACTCAATGTTAACTCTGATTTCTTCTTCTCAGATGCTGCCAGACCTGCTGAGCTTTTCCAGCAACTTTGTTTTTGTTCCTGATTTTCAGCATCCACAGTTCTTTCGGTTTTTATTTAGGATGTGTTGCTTTCCTGGTCCTAGGATTAAGGATTTCTCTAAATGTTTCAAACATATTCTTAAAGGTGACATTGAGAAGCCAGAAATAATTGTACACATTGGTAGGAGTGGCATTTTTATGGAAAAGATTAAAGCAGTACAGAGTGAATTTGAGAGGTTAGGTAGAAGATTAAAAAGTAGAACCTTAAAAGTTGTAATTTCTGGTTTACAAAGGAAGGACAAAAAAGGTTAAAGGAGATAAATAAATAGCTGAAGAGTTGGTGTATTGTTCAGAGATTCAGGTTTTTGGACAATTGGAATGTCTTTTGGGATAGAAAAGACCTGTTCAAAAAGGACGAGTCTAACCTAAACTGGAAAGGGACCAATATCTTAGCAGGGAGATTTATTCATTCCATTAAGGGAGATTTTATACTGATAGAGAGGGGGATTTGAGGAATTCTAAGTAGCAGTGTAAACAGAAGGATTGATGGGGAAGATTCTGAATGTGAGAGTACATCAATTAGAAAAGAGAGGGTGACAGCATGTACTAACTCTGAAGAACTAACTTGCATTTATTACAGTGCAAGGTGTCTTATAGTTAAGGCTAATTAACTCAGAGCATTTTTAAGAACATGGGATTGGGATATCATAGCAGTACAGAAACTTGGCTGAGAGATGAACAGGACTGGCAACTCAGTGTTTCAGATTTTAGATGCTATACGAAGGATAGGAAAGGAGGCAGGAAAGGATGGATGTGGCATTTTTGATTAAGGAATACATTACTGCATAACTAGGAAAGATATTTCTGAACAATCATCGAGCAAAAATATATGGGTAGAAATTACAAATAAGAAAGGAAAGATCATTTTGATAGGATTGAACTATAGGTCCCCCCAATAGAAAGAGGGAAATTGAGAAACAAATATGTAGTGTAATGAAGAAAAAGTCGACCTCCCCCCACCAAACTCCCGAATAACTAAAACCTAAACACCTAGAGAAGCTCACCTTGCCTCATAATCTGTTAAACGAAGTGTAAAAAGTGGTATAACCTGCCTCCCACCTCACAACCTGTTATAAAGCAGAGGTTAAATGAAATGAACAGCTGACAGTCACTCTATAATCGACAATTTATTTATCTAACTCTAACAGTGAACAAATTAACAGAACCACTAACAAACCGAACAATTCTCCCCTTAATTACAAACTATTTACAAATAAAACAAAATTTTAATGGTATGCTGTTCCATTAAATACAAGTCCCACTTATGTAAATCAAATTAAATAAATAAAACATAAAACTTAAAACTTAGCCCCTCGAAATTACAGCCAGGATTGTCTGATGGAATGTACTGTGCCTTCTCCGCTGTTCTTCAGTCAGGAAAGCCCTTCTCTGTAAAATTCTTATGTCAGGAAAATTAGCTAAGAGTGTCATTGCATCTTTAGTCAGATGATGGTTTTTGGAGAGCTTAGAGAATTCTGTGAGAGCCAGTGATTTTCTCTTTAGGGCTATTGGTTGTTAACTGTAACAGATGGCAATTGCTCTCATACTGATTTTTGAATGCCCTTTACTTTGCTTTTATACCTTTGATGTCCTATCAATTTCTTAAACTAAGATTGATCCTATGTTGTCAAAACCATCAGATTTAAATTTAATTTTTTTTTAGTTTCTAAGTACCTGTTTTAAATTAATTGGCTGATTTTCAAACGGGTTGCCTTAATAACAAAAAAAAATACTGCCTGGGTCATTTTGACATACTGTTTCAATTTCAGAAGCTCCCTGTGCACCTGCACTTTTTTCAGTCTCCAAGCTTTGAGAAAACACATAATCTTTTAAAAGGACCATGCACTCTTCCCCCTATCATTTTACAAGCATCAAACACTCTACCAACTTCACAATAGTAGAGAGTTCACAGATATATGTAAGCATAATAAGGTTGTTATAATGGGGGATTTTAATTTTCCAAACATTGACGGAGGCTACCATAGTGTAAATAGGCTTGGATGGTGAAGAATTTGTCAAATGTATTCAAGAAAATTTTCTTTATCAATATGTGGATGCTCCTACTAGAAAAAGAGCAAAACTAGACCTTCTTTTGGACAATAAGGCAGGACAGGTGACTGAAGTAAAAGTGGGGGAACACTTTGGGCCTAGCTATCATAATTCTGTAAGTTTCAAAATGGCTATGGAAAAAGATAAGCTTTCTATAAAAGTTAAAGCTTTTAATTAGAGTAAGACAAATTTAAATGTTATGAGACAAGAACTTTCAAAAGTTGACTGGAGTAGACTGTTCGCATGTAAAAGGACATCTGACAAGTGGGAGATGTTTAAGAATGTGATGACGAGAGTTCAGAGGCATTATGTTCCTATTAGAGTGAAGGATAAGGCTAGTAAGATTAAGGAACAATGGATGAATAAAGATATTGAGATTTTAGTCAAGAATAAAAGAAAATCTTATTTTGGATATAGAAAACTTGGTTCAATTGATTCTCTTAATCAAAATAAGGAGTGTCAGGGCACTTTTAAGAGAGAAGTCAAGAAGGCAAAGAGGGGATATGAGATAGCTTTGGCAGATAAGGTTATGGATAATCCAAAGAGATTCTACAAATACATTAAGAGCAAGTGGGTCACCAGAGAGAGGGTAGGGCCTCTTAAAGATCAAGAAGGTCATCTTTGTGTTGAACTCCAGGAGATGGGGGAGATACTAGATGAATATTTCACATCACTTTTTTCTGTGGAGAAAAAAATGGAGTCTAGAGAATGCAGACAACTTTGATGTTTTAAAAATAGTTCACATTACAGAAGAGGAAGTTCGGGGGGTCTTGGACAATATAAAGGTGGATAAATCTCCAGGACCTGATCTAATTTCTCCCAGCATGTTGTGGGAAGTAAGAGAAGGAAATTACAAGACCCCTTGCAGAAATATTTGCATCATCTGTAACTATGGGTGAGGTGCCTGATGACTTGAGGGTGGCTCATGCTGTACCTTTGTTTAAGAAATGTTGTAAGGAGAAAACAGGGAACTATAAACCTGTGCGTCTGACTTCAGTTGTAGGTAAATTGTTGGAGGTGATTATAAAAGACAGCATTTATGGACATTTAGAGAGGCAAAAATTGATTACGGATATTCAGCATGGTTTTGTGCAAGGAAATTCATGTCTCACAAACTTCATTGAGTTTCTTGAGGAAGTTATCAAAAAGATTGAGAACGTCAGAGCAATAAATGTTGTTCATTTGGATTTTGGCTTTGACAAGGTTCCACATGGTAGACTAATTAGTAAAGTTAGGTCACATGGGATTCAGGTTGAGCTTTCCAATTGGATACATAATTGGATTTACAGCAGGGAGATAGAGTAATGGTGGAGGGTTGTATTTTAGACCGGAGGTCTGTGACCAGTGATGTTCCACAGGGATCGGTTCTGGGTCCTCTTTTGTTTTTCATTTATATAAATGGTTTGGATGAGAATATAGAAGGCATGGCTAGTAAATTTGCAGGAAACATCAAATTGTGAGGAAGGTTTTCTAAGATTACAGAGGAATCTTGATCAAATGGGTCAATGGGCTGAAAAATGTCAGATGGTTTTTAATCTGTGTAAATGCAAGGTATACAACAAAAACAGGGGTAAGGCTTTTACAATTAATGGTGGTGCTTGGGTAGTGTTATAGAACAGAGGGACGCAGGAATGCAGGCGCATAATTCTTTGAAGTTTGCATCACATATAGACAGGGTGGTTAAAAAGGCATTTGGCACGCTTGCATTCATTGTTCAGTCCTTTGAGTATAGGAATTGAGAAGTCCTTTTGAGGTTGTATAGAACATTGGTGAAGCCTCTTCTGGAATACCGAATCCAATTCTGGTTACCCAGTTATAGGAAGGATATTATCAAGCTGGAGAGTGCTCAGAAGAAATTTACCAGGATGTTGGCATGGTGGCTCAGTGGGTAGCACTGCTGCCTCAAAGCACCAGGGATCAGGGTTCAATTCCACCCTTGGGCGACTGTCTGTGTGGAGTTTGCACATTCTCCCTGTGTCTGCGTGGGTTTCCTCCAGGTACTCCGGTTTCCTGCCATAGTCCAAAGATGTGCAGGTTAGGTGGATTAGCTATGCTAAATTGCCCATAGCGTTCAGGGATGTGTAGCTTAGGTGGGTTACAGGAGGATGGGTCTGGGTGGGATGTTCTGAGGGTCGGTGTGGACTTGTTGGGCTGAAGGGCCTGTTTCCACACTGTAGGGATTTTATGATCTATTCTATGATTCTATGATCTATGTCGCTGGGTATGGATGTTTTGAGTTATAAAGAAAGGCTGAATAGTTTGAGACTTCTTTCACTGGAGTGTAGGAGGTTGAGAGGCGACCTGATAGAAGTTTATAAAATAATGAAAGGTATAGATAGAGTTAATGGTCGTTATCTTTTCCCTATAATGGTGAAACAGTTTTAAGGCGACAGGAGAGAGATTTTAAAAAAGACACGAGGCAATTTTTTTACACAAAAGGTGGTTCATGTGTGGAATGAACGTTCTGAGGAAGTAGTGGATGGGGGTACATCTGCAACATTTAAAGGACATTTGGATAGATACAGAAATAGGAAAGGTTTGGAGGGTTATGGGCCAGGAGCAGGCAGGTGAGTCTAGTTTAATTTGGGATTATGTTCGGCATGGACTGGTTGGACCGGTGTGTCTGTTTCTGTATTGTATGACTCTATGACTCCATGACTAGAGTGAGACAGAAAAAGAAAAACAACATCACAAACCCAACTAAAGTTACAAGAGACTCTGGGAAGTATTGAAATGACTACGGGGATCAGGCAGGATTGGGAATAGTGTTGCTAGTACTAAAATCTTACTGTTACTTTATCCTAAACAAAGTTGCGACAGTTTGCATCGGTACCAACTTGTGGCTGGAGTGTTTTGACCATTCCTTCTACCCTACAGAATATCTCTCCCTTCCACCCAACAATCTGAATAGCCAGCACAGTGAATTGTACCAAAGTAAATGCAATTAGGACTACAGCTAAATGTGAAAGGAGGTAAATCCACAGAAGAATGGGTACATTTGAGCCCCAAATTCCAAAATTCATTCGCCACTTGGTGGATTTAATCTCATCTTTTAACCTTTTGTGTGTTGCATTATTCGAATAAAGGTTTGGTGGGACACATGGCTGAGTTCATTTATAACCTATTGGTTAATGTGTCTGATGGGTCTTAATGGGCTCGGACAACATTGTGGTCTTTAAACTCCATCCTAGCTTACTAAATTCTGCTCTCAGGACCTTATCCCTTTTATACCTTTGTCGTTCATACCAGCATGTACCATGATCTCTGTCTATTTGCCCTCCCCATTTAGAATGCCTTGCAGTCGTTCAGTGACTTCCCTGATGTTGGAACCCGGGAGCTAACATACCATTCCGTGGCCTCCTTTGCGGCTGTAGAAATGCTCCTCTGTTCTTCTTGCCATTGAATCCCAACCACTGTTGTCCTGCCATAGAATCATAGAGTCATAAAGCATGGAAACAGAACTTTTGGTCCAATTATCCATGCCAACCTGGTTTCCCAAACTAAACAAGTCCCATTGCCTGTGTTTGTCCAGTATCCCTCTAAACCTTTCCCATTCATGTACCTGTCCGAATGTCTTTTAAATGTTGTAACTGCACCTGCATTTTCCACTTCCTCTGGCAGTTCATTCCGTATATGAACCACCCTCTGTTGAAAACGTTGCCCCTCAGGTCCCTTTTAAATCTTTCTCCTTAAAATTATACCCTCTAGTTTTGAACTTTCCTATCCAAAGGAAAAGGCCTTTTCTATTCACCATATCTATGCTCCTTGTGATTTTATAGACTTCTACACCGTCATCTGTCAACCTCCTATGCTCCAGGGAAGAGTCCCAGCCTATCCAGCCTCTTTTTATAACTCAAACCCCTCCATTTCTGATCTTTTTTCCGCACCTCTTATGCAATAGACTGACTCATGGTGACGTGAAGTTGGCTGCCCCTGCTTTCCTCTGCACAGTCATCTCTCCCAGTAGTATCCAAGTTAATGTATCTGTTAGATAAGGCGATGATCACAGGGGATTCCTGCACCACCTGCCTTCCTCTTCTCTGTCTGGTGTTCACCCATGCTCTTTCTGCCCATTTAATCTTCACCTGAGATGTGACCACCTCACTGAATATGTTATCCACGAGTTGCTCAATGTTATGGATGGACCACAATGCATTTATCTGCAGATCCACCGCCAAAATGAGGTTTGCCATAGCTGCAGTTAGACATATTTTCTGCACACATGATGACCAGGGACAACTGAAGCTTTCATGATTTACACAGAAGGAGCATTTATGGGTGTGAGTTCTGCTGACATGAGTTTTTTAAGCCCCTGAGTAACTCTCTTTTCTAAAAAAAAACTTATGTAAGAATACTGTTAGCTTACTTCCCTTATGCTAACTGTACTTTCCTGACATTACCTTGCTTGCTTATGTTCCTTTATTATATTGTTTCTGATTTTCACTTATTGTTGTTGTTTCTCAGTTAAATCTTCCTTCCAAAAAATATACAGTTTTTTTTAAAAGTCACAAACCAATCAACACACTAATTTCCTGTGACGTTCCTGTTTTGATTTCTCAATCAACAGTCCTAACTGTTAAACTTGGACTCATTTCTCTCTGCTCAGTTGAAGCTGAATAATTTATCCTTACAAACCATCAACCCTGAAAAGGCATCGTACAAACTACAAACAAAATAAAACAAGAAGCACCTTTTCCCCTGTGCACTGATCTCCCACAGTGCACCAAATTTCCAGCATCACATGCTGTCAAGCTGTACCTCACTCTGGATGTGCCTTCCCTCAACTGCTCATAGAAATGTACTGATCTCTCCTGATCTGGTATCATCTGGCCAACAGAGGAAAAACCTGGCAGCAAATGTTGACGCATAGAATCAACTCACTGCCTTCTCTGATTGGCCCTAGTGAGCCCAGCCCCACTGAGTTGGGCTCCAAGTCCTATTTTGTGATGTTGGTCCTAGCTGGCTTTGGTATCACCACTGGACATTGCTCCTAGTGATGCTACTGTGACTGTAGAACTGCCAGCCCTCTGACTGAGTTGTATAAGATAAACAAATACTCATTTCTCTAACTAAACAACTACTCATTTCTCTGACTATGTCTACATGCAGTTGTCATAGAGGAGAGAGCACATAGTAACTACTAATAGATTTCAGGTCTTCTGCAACTGGTAGACACTGGAGGGACCTGAGTGCACCATCACCCCTGGGAATGCCAGCTTAACCTAATTGACTACATTTTCTTTCAAGTGTTGGTTTTTTACAATCTATCAGTGGTGTGCCTTTCAAAATTTTCTTAATTTACAAAGCTTCAGTTTGATTCAAAAAGAAATACAAATAGCTTCCAGGTTCACAACAGCAATGACTACACAGCACATTTGACAGGCACACTCTGACTCTATCGCCAGGGAGATAAGCTCTCAATCATTTTGCAGCTTCAGCCATGGTTGTAATTACCAGTGATGTTGTCAAGTCTGCTGAGATGCAAGCATTTTGATTGGCCCTGCAATTCTAGGAGCTATATTTCTCAATTGGATGGCAGCAGACTGTTATTCTAACTACATCAGAAAATGGCCCCAGTTTTTATTTCTGGCCCTTACAATGGGATTGTTGTGGTGGCAAATGTCAGCCTATTGATTCCATTGGCAATGAGTTGCTATGAGTTATTTATTCTTGAAAAAGTGGTGGTGAGCTTACTTCCTGAATGCAACTGAGTGACTTACCAGGCTATTCAGAGGGCATTTAGGAGGCAAACACATTGACTGGAGTCTTTTATAGACAAAACTGAGTCAATAATAGCAGATTTCCTTTCTGAAGGAATCTGGTGAAATTGAAGCATTTATTAAATCCCAGACTTGCCTAATTAAATTGAAACTGCCCAGTTGTTGGATTGAGACACAGATCTATGTCTCCAGATCATTAGCCAGAACTTTGGATTACTAATAACCAGTGTAATGCTATACACCTCTTGATGCAATGCTGAATCCAATAGCTAGGAAGCCTGGGGGTGAATTTTGCACAGAACATGTCATACAAAATGAGCCCGTCTAACATTATGTCCTTATTCATTCATTTCAAAATAGATTGATATAGAATTATCTGTCAATTCAGCCTAGTCAGCTGTTATTAAATTACTGACATTTACCAAATTTACCCTCAGCTGTGCTTCCTCTACATCTGAATATCATAAATCCTCTGGATTCTCTCCATAAACCACTGAGATTTCCAGAAACCACTGAGATTGAGTGAAGTGATTAAAAAAAAACTAACCCTTGTTCTTGGCTTTCTGCCATAGATTAGCTAGTATATCAGCATAACCTGCTTTTCTGGGGTTATTCCATGCCCTTGTGCTCTTAGTTGAGAGCAGTAGTCACACCGGATGGATCATGAGAACCCGCTGGACATAGCCCATGTGACCTTCCAAAATAAAGGTATCCACGTCACCTTCAATCACAGTTTCTGTGTAATGAGTCAGTGTAGTCAGTCAACTATGTGTGCAATGTATAGTAACAACTGCCTCAGAAAAACCTGACAAATTGTTGGATAGCTAACACAGGCTAACATATAGGCAACCAAAGAGCACATCATGGTTATGCACTAAAAGCTCATCATGGTAAAGTGGAAGAAAGTGGACACTAAAAGCTGAAAATGTGACAGTAGCATTGCGAGGTAAATGTCCTTTCTCCGAACAGTAATCCTTCAAGATGTCTGAGTTCAGAAATAAAGTTACATGTACAACCAGGGCTAAAGTGCTACAACAAAAACTAAAGGTTACAAACCTATAGTGAAAGACAGTGAGACGTCTGCATTTCTTCCTCTCTTTCAAACAAAAACATATGACAGGCTGCTACTGATCTGATTTTAAAGAATAGGAGTTTTAAATTTTCCTGTAAACAAAAAGATTCAAAATGCTTCGAGAAGAAAATACAGCTTGAACACACTGAAAAACAGGCCCAAAGAGGCCCTATCCAAGTCCAGGCATTAATTGATTCCACATTTTCTTTATCTCAAAGTATACGAAAATAATAAAATCATGTGGTGTCACCACTCTTTTTTTGATGAAAATTCCAGCTACAGAATACCTGCTATAAACCTGCAACTTTCAAGAAAATAATGAGATAAGACATACTTTACAAGAGGAGATAGTAGGAACTGCAGATGCTGGAGAATCCGAGACAACAAGGTGCAGGGCTGGATGAACACAGCAGGCCAAGCAGCATCATAGGAGCAGAGAGGCTTTACAAGAGGACGTTGGTTAAATGTGTGAAAAGTCCACTTGAACAGGAAAACCCAAATTACAAAACAATGCTCCACAGCAGTATGGGTAGAAGTGTCAACCAAAAAACAATGGCAGACAAGCTTTCTGATTTCTACCGAAGGCTCGCAAGCATGTCAACAAAGTCCAATAAGACAAATATAAAGTCACTGATCGTTAACATGGTTAACGTCATGCACCACCCAAATGTAATAGACTAATGTATTAAGTAATGCATTATATGCCAAAATTGAAAGTGGTGCAAGTACAAGTATATAACTTACCTTTATACAACTTACATGAGATGTGCTCAGGAAATTGGCACAATATAGAGTAAAAACCGAAAGAACTGCAGATGCTGTAAATCAGGAACAAAAACAGAAGTTGCTGGAAAAGCTCAGCAAGTCTGGCAGCATCTGTGAAGAAAAAATCAGAGTTAATGTTTCGGGTCCAGTGACCCTTCCTCAGAATGGATATATTGGCCTTGAAGGGAGTAGACAATATAGTGTAGACCCACATACAATGGTGTAATCTACACAGGATGAGCCAACTATTTATAATGTGTCAGACGTCTCATACATAAGTATTATCATTCTTAAATATCGAGAATGGGTGAATACATGAAACAGATGGACCAGCTATTATTGATCTATCAGCATTATTCTAAATATTATCATGATCCATGAACTGAGAGATCCTTCATTTGCATACCAAGGATTCTAGTCTTCAACATCAATCTATTTCCTAATTAATCTTTAACCAGACCAGTTTGATGTTATTGGCTCAAACTGCAAAACACCATCATCCAGAAAATCGAACATAGTACTGATTGGTGCAGTTACATTACTTGTGGTTTGAAAGAAGTTGAAGCTTATACACATGTTTAGATCCAAACAATTGAACAATGAGGAAGGATAGTCCCTGGTGGTATAGTGGTAAGGATTCGGCGCTCTCCCGCTGTGGCCTGGGTTCAATTCCCGGTCAGGGAACGCGCATCTCCATTGCTAGTTTTCCATTGGAAGTGGTGGCATAGTGGTTAGTGTCAGTGTGCTGGGAATCACACTGCTAAGGTAGGTTTGTGATTCAAATCCCACCATGACCACAATTACTCATTCAAAAAAATCAGCTGGCGGTGTTTGTCACCAGTATTGACTATTGTTTAAGGAGCGGCACAGTGGCTCAGTGGTTAGCACTGCTGCCTCATAGCGCCAGGGACCCAGGCTTGATTCCAGCCTCCGGCAACTGTCTGTGTGGAGTTTGCACATTCTCCCCGTGTCTGCGTGGGTTTCCTCCGGGTGCTCTGGTTTCCTCTCACAGTCCAAAGATGTGCAGGCTAGGTGGATTGGCCATGCTAAATTGCCCATAGTGCCCAGGGATGTTTAGGTTAGGTGGAGAAATGCAGGGATAGGGAAATGGGTCTGGGTGGGATGCTCTTCGGAGGCACAGTGTGGACTTGTTGGGCCAAATGGCCTGTTTCCACACTGTAGGGATTCTATGATTCTATGATATATTGGCCTTGGACGGAGTAGACATAGGTTTACAAGAATGAGACCTGGGCTTCAGATAGTAAATTATGAGAAGAGCTTATATAAGTTCAACCTGGTTTCTCTAGAATTTAGAAGGTTAAGGTGTTATCTAGTTGAAGTCTTCAAGATATTAACAGGAAAAGACAAGCTAGGTAAAGATAAACTATTGCCGCTGCTTGGGGATTCCAGAACACGTGGGCGTAGTCTTCCAATTCGGGCTTGACAATCCATAGAGTCATGGAGTCATAGAGGTTACAGCACAGAAACAGGTTCTTTGGGCCAACTTGTGTGTGCTACCCAGTTTTCACAATTAATCTAACCTCATTTGCCTGTATTTGGTCCATATCCTTCCATGTCTATCTCATCTATGTACCTGTCCAAATGTTTCTTAAATGACAAAATTGTACTTGCCTCTACCACTACCTCTGACAGCCTGTTCCATATATTCACCACCGAAACAATTTGCCCCTCTGGACCCTTTTGTATTGCTTCCCTCTCACCTTAAACTAATGCCTTCTAGTTTTAGACTCAACCCTACCTTGAGGAAAAGCTGTTGGCTATCTACCTTATCTATGCCTCTCATGATTTTATAGACCTCTATAAGATCACCCCTCAGTCTCTTACGCTCCAGGGAAAAATGTCCCAGACTCTCCCCATAACTCAAACCTTGCAGACCAGGTAACATCCTAATAAATCTTTTCGACACTCTTTCTAGTTTAATGTCTTTTCTACAGGAGGGTGACCTGACCTGCATGCAGTACTCCAAATGTGGCTTTACCAACATCTTATACAACTGCAACAAGATGTCCCAGCTCCTATCCTCAATGCTCTGACCAATGAAAGCAAGCATGCCAAAAGCCTTCTTCACCACCCTGTCGACCTGTGACTCCACTTTCAAGGAGGTATGAATCTGTACCCATCAATCTCTTTGTTCTATACCACTCCCCACATTGACTGTGAAAATCCTATCAAAATGTAACACCTTGCATTTATCTAAATTAAATTTTATCTGCCATTCCTCAGCCCACTGGCACAGTTGATCAAGATCTCGCTGTATTCCCAGATAACCTTCATCACTGTCCACTATACTGTCTGCCTTGGTGTCATCTGCAAAATTATTAATCATGCCTCCTAAATCCTCATTCAAATCATTTATATAAATGACGAATAACAATGGATCCAGCACCAATTCCTGTGACACACTGCTGGTCACAGGCCTCCAGCTTGCAAAGCAACCTTCTATCACCACTCCCTGTCTTCTACCTTTGAGCTAATTTTATCTCCAATTGGCCAGCTGTCCCTGGATCCCATGGGATTTAACCTTAATCAACAATCCACCATGCAGTATCTTGTCAAAGGCCTTGCTAAAATCCATGTAGACAATGTCTACCACACTGGAAAGATGTTGGGAAGCACTTCTATACACAAAGAGTGACAGATGTTTGCAAATTTCTTTACAAATAGCAACAGATAGTAGATAAGTTGTTAATTTTAAATCTGAGATAAATACAAAGACAGGTATAAGGAGTTAGGCCATAGATCAACCGTTAAATCGCTAAATGGTGGAATAGGCTTGAGGGGCTGAATGGTTGATCCTGCTCCTACAGTCTCATGTTCCTAATTCATGAAAAATATGTCCAGGCAAGATTTCTACCCTAGAAGGGCGTCATCTCTAATTTTTAGCTACTAAGCATTCTTCCAAAGTTGATGCCAAGAATGGATACTAGTCCATATATCTTTCCTTGGAGTGATAGAAATGAAAGACTTTTAGACCACCTTTTGGTAGATACTATTTCCTCAGACTACAAATTGGATTATTCATTAGCCAAGATATTGCTCCAACAATATAGGATGGTGTAATCAAGAATCTAACAGGTTACATGTATTTTGCAGGTGACATTGCAGTTTTTGGAACAACTAAACATCAGCATGAAAGGACTTTCCATCAGGTCATGACAGCTGCAAGGAAACATTTTCTAACCACTGAATGACCTTGGCATTGGCAAGAAAGTTGGGAGAATCACACGAGATTGGCTGTAACAAAATTCCTGACCTTGAGAGCAAATTGCCCCATTTTCTAACCAAATGTTGTATGTTAAGATGAGATCCTCATGCGTGAGCAGTGAAAAGCATATTTGGAATCA
Source organism: Rhincodon typus (assembly GCF_021869965.1). Classification (NCBI taxonomy): domain Eukaryota; kingdom Metazoa; phylum Chordata; class Chondrichthyes; order Orectolobiformes; family Rhincodontidae; genus Rhincodon; species Rhincodon typus. The sequence goes on along the minus strand of NC_063335.1, from coordinate 60,551,623 downwards.
TCAGCATCCTTATTACTATGTCGCCTCACCTCAATGCTACGTAATATTCCATTCTTCTATCTGCTGGATAGAAACCAAATAACAACAATTTGAATTCAATAAATATCTGGAATTAAAGAGTCTAACGATGACCGTGAATCCATTGTCAATTGGCAGGAAAAAAACCCATCTGGTTCATTAATGTCCTTCCGACAGGGAACCCGCCATCCTTACCTGGGCTGGTCTACATGTGACTCCAGACCCACAGCATTATTGTTGACTCTTAACTGCCCTCTGGGCAATTAGAGATGGTCGATAAATGCTGGCCTGGCCAGCGATGCCCTCATCCCGTGAATGAATAAAACAAAATTCCTGACATTAAAGTCAGTGCAATAACCTGGTGAGTCCAGTTTATTGCTCGCTGCTCTGGTCCTCCACCAGTCACAAACATCTCAGGGCATATTCCATGGGCAGCAACTGGGCACACTCCAAAATCTCTAAGTACAAAGTGGTTCACAATTTCCCTCTGTCCAATATGTCTGGGGCAATTAACAGGAATAATGGACAGCAGAGTATGACTGCACTTTAAAAATAGTGCGACTGCCAGGAATCTGTGGTGAGTAGGAGAATGCAACGAGAGGGAAGCAATAGAAGCATGGGTAATGCAAAATGTTTGGGCAGGTAGTATGAGAAAACTAGTTAGGGCTCATGGTGATAAATATTCCATGAAACTCAACAAAAATGACACTTAGTTGATTTGTAATAAATTTCATTCCAAGGTCTTGTTTTTAATAGTAAAATATGCCAAATTATGGAATTATAGAATCATAAACTCAAACAATGCAGAAGAGGTCCTTCAGCCCATCGAGTCCACACCAACACGTGAGAAACATCTGATTTCAACCTAATCCCATTTATCAGCACATGGCCCATAACCTTGAATGTTATGACAGTACTTTTTAAAGGGTGTAAGGCAAATCACATCTACCACTCTCTTAGGCAGCACATTCCAGCCAATCACCACTCTCTGGGCAAAAAAGCTTTTCCTTACAGCTCCCCCACCAAACCTCCTGGCCCTCACCTTGAACCTGCGTCCCCTTGTGACTGACCCTTCAACTAAGAGGAACAGCTGCTCCTTATTCACTCTATACATGCCCCTTATAATCTTGTACACTTTAATCAGATCACCCCTCAGTCTTCTCTGTTCCAATGAAACCACCCAAGACTATCCAATCTTTCCTTGTGATTTAAATTTTCCATCCCAGGTAGTATCCTGGTGAATCTCCTATGTACACCTTCCAGTGAAATTGTGTCCTTCCTGAATTGCAATGACCAGAACTGTACACAGTAGTCTAGCAGCGGTCTCACTAAAATTCTATACAAATCCAACACGACTTCCCTGTTATTGTAACCTAAGCCTCAGTTGAGAAAGGTAGGTGTCCCATATGTCTTTGTCACCACCCTACTAACATGTTCTTCCACTTTCAGAGTTCCATGGACAAAGATAGAACATAGAACAGTACAGCACAGTATAGGCCCTTTGGTCTACGATGTTGTGCTGACCTATTATCCTACTCGAAGATTAAAACTAACCTGCATTCCCTTTATTTTACTATCATAGATGTGCCTATCCAAGAGTTGCTTAAATGCCCCTAATGTATCTGACTCTACTACCACCGCTGACAGTCCATTCCATGCACTCACCACTCTCTGTGTAAAGAACCAACCTCTGACATCTCCCCTATACCTTCCTCCAAACACCTTAAAATTATGCCCCCTCATGATAGTCATTTCCGCCCTGGGAAAAAGTCTCTGGCTATCCACTCTATCTACGCCTCTCATCATCTTGTACATTTCTATCAAGTCACCTGTCATCCTTCTTCACTCCAATGAAAAAAGCCCTAGCTCCCTCAACCTTTCCTCATATGACTTGCCCTCCAGTCCTGGTAAATCTCCTCTCTAAAGATTTCACATCCTTCCTATAATGAAGCGACCAGAACTGAACACAATATTCCAAGTGTGGTCTAACCAGGGTTTTATAGAGCTGCAGCATAACCTAGCGGCTCTTAAACTCAATCCCCCTGCCAATGAAAGCCAACACCCCTTATGCCTTCTTAACAATCCTATCAACTTGGGTGGCAACTTTGAGGGATCTATGGACGTGGACCCCAAGATCTCTCTGTTCTTCCACACTGCCAAGAATCCTGCCATTAACCCTGTAATCTGCATTCAAATACAACCTTGCAAAATGAATCACTTCACACTTTTCCGGGTTGAATTCCATCTGCAACTTCTTTGCCCAGCTCTGCATCCTGTCAATGTCCCGTTGCAACCTACAACAGCCCTCCACACAATCCACAACTCCACCAACCTTCATGTCATCGGCAAACTTACTAACTCACCCTTCCACTTCCTCATCCAAGTCATTTATAAAGATCACAAAGAGCAGAGGTCCCAGAACAGATCCCCACGGAACACCACTGGTCACCAAGCTCTAGTCTGAATACTTTCCTTCTACCACCACCCTCTGTCTTCTATTGGACAGCCAATTCTGTATCCAGACAGCCAAATTTCCCTGAATCCTATGCCTCCTTACTTTCTGAATGAGCCTACCATGGGGAACCTTATCAAATGCCTTGCTAAAATCCATGTACACCACATCCACTGATCTACCTTCATCAATGTGTTTTATCATATTCTCAAAGAATTCAATAAGGCTTGGGAGGCATGACCTGCCCCTCACAAAGCAAAACTATGCTTTTCCAAATAATCATGAATACCGTCTCTCAGAATCCTCTGCAATAATTTGCCCACCACGGAAGTAAGACTGACAGGTCTGTAATTCCCAGGATTATCCCTATTCCCTTTCTTGAACAAGGGAATAATATTTGCCACCCTCCAGTCATCTGGTACTACTCCAGTGGACAGTGAGGATGCAAAGATCATCGCCAAAGGCAATGTCTTCCCTTGCTTCCCGTAGTAACCTTAGGTATATTCCGTCTGGCCCAGGACACTTATCTATCCTGATGTTTTTCAAAATTTCTAGGACATCCTCCTTCCTAATATCAACCTGTTTGAGTATATCAGCCTGTTTCATGCTGTACTCACAAACTACAAGGTTCCTCTCACTGGTGAATACTGAGGCAAAGTATTCATTAAGGACCTCCCCTACCTCCTCTGATTCCAGACACAAGTTCCCTCCACTATCCCTGATCAGCCCTACCCTCACTCTGGCCATCCTCTTGCTCCTCACATAAATATAGAATGCCTTGGGGTTTTCCTTAATCCTACCTGCCAAGGCTTTTTCATGCCCTCTTCTAGCTCTCGTAAGTCTATTCTTGGCCACCTTGTAACCCTCTAGAGCCTTGTCTGATCCTTGCTTCCTCAACCTTAAGTAAAGTCCTTGCTTCCTTCTTCCTCTTGACTAGATGTTCCACATGTGTTGTCATCCAAGGTTCCTTCACCTTACTATCCTTCCTTTGCCTCAGTAGGACAAACCTATCCAGCACTCATAGCAAGTGCTCCCTAAACCACCTAAACAAACATGCCAGTGTGCCTTTGTTCCACAGGATTTCCTAGGATCATGCCATTCATTGAATACCCCCTTGTCAAATTACTTCTTCCAAAATGTATCGCCTCATACTTTTCAGGGTTAAATTCCATCTACCACTTACCCACCCAATTGACCATCCTGTTCATGTAGCCTAAGATACCCAACCTCACTGTTAACCACACGACCAATCTTTGTCATCCCCAAACTTACTAAACCAACTCTCCACAAAGTCATCTATGGCATTGTGGTCCATCACTAGATACTGACTTCCAGTCACTAAAGCGGCCTTCAGTGATCATTCTTTGTAAAAACCGAAAGAACTATGGATGCTGAAAATCAGTAACAAAATCAGAAATTGCTAGAAAAGTTCAGCAGGTCTGGTAGGATCTGTGGAGACAAATCAAAGTTAATGTTTTGGGCCCAGTGGCCCTTCTTCAAAACCATTCTGAGGAAGGGTAACTGGGCCCCAAACGTTTACTCTGATTTCTCTCCACAGATGCTGCCAGACCTGTTGAGCTTTTCCATATATTTCTGTTTTTGTTTGTGAGCCAATTTTGTATCCACTTTATCAAATTATCCTGCATTTGCATGTTCATTTGCCTTTTTGATAAGTTTCATATGTAGGGTCTTTCAAAGGCTCTGCTGAATTCTATTGAAACTACATCAACTGCATTACCCTCATCTACACAGCTGGTCATTTCCTTAAAGAGTTTAATCAAATTTGTTAGGCAAGACCTCCCTCTGACAAGACCATGCTGACTATCCCTAATCACGCCTTGCTTCTGAAAGTAGAGATTTTTCCATTTTTAAGCCTACAACACTTCCACGAATTGACCTTCCCTATGTCAACTATTCAAGCACCTCACAATCTCTCCCTTCGGGTTCTATACTTTCATCCTCATTCTCTTCGGTAAAGTTGGATGTGAAGTATTGGTTCAACGCTCTACCAATGTCCTCTGGCTCCAAACACAGGTTGCCCACTTGATCCTTAATGGGCCCTACATTTTCCCTGGTTATCCTTTTCCAATTGATATGCTTTCTAGAATACCTTGGGATTATCCCTATTTTCACCAGCAAGAACCTTTGCATATCCCTTCTTTGCTTTCCTAATTGCTTTCATAAGCTCCAACCTGCACTTTCTGTACTCCACTAATGTCTTCTCTGATGTGTTCTCTTTTAGCTGCTTAAAAGCCTCTCTTTTCCTTTTCATTGTATCCTGAATATCTCATCATCCATGCATCTCTGGGCTAGTTACACCTTCCTATTACCTTAGAGGGAACATGTTGGGCTTGTACTATCCCCATTTCCTTTAAAATGCCCCCTCACTGCTCTTTTGTAGATTTCTCCACTGGCAGCTGTTCCCAAGGTTTACATTGGCCAGATCTTGCCTTATTTGATTAAAATCTGCACTCCCACAATCCAAAACTGCGGATGCTGTAAATCAGGAACAAAAACAGAAGTTGCTGGAAAAGCTCAGCAGATCTAGCAGCGCCTGTGAAGAAAAAATATGGTACTATTTCAGGTCCAGTGATCCTTCCTCAGAACTGAGCAACTTCTGTTTTTGTTCCTTAAATAGTACCATGTTATGATTGCTATCATTAAAATGTGCCCTACAATAACCTCAATCACCTGTCTGGCTTCAGTTCCCAGAAATAGGTCAGGAACAGCTCTGTTCCTTGTTGAACCCTCTACATGTTGGCCTAGAAAGTTCTCTCGTACACATTTCAAGAAATCCACTCTATCCAAGCCCTTAACACTATGCCTATCCTAGTTAATGTCGGGAAGTTGAAATCATCTACTATAATTACCCTTTTGTTATTATGCTCACACACTTCTGTGAATTGTGCATAAATTTTCTCCTCAATTTCCCATCAACTTCCTGGGGGTTTATAATAAAAACATAGCAATGCGGCTGCCTCCTTTTTACTCCTGTTAGGGATGCCTACGACAGAACAGCAAAAGATGGCCAACTAAAGCCCCAACAAGCTTTGCAGTACATGTTTAACAGAAATTAGAGCGTGTGGGAAAGGCTCATATTCTCAGTACTTAAAACAGTAGCTGTCTGTTTAAGTAAAATTGGTTGGACAACATTCTTTGCTATCCTAATGATATGAATATTTCACACTAATTATTTCTCAAAAGTTTTTTTAATCACTTAGTTATAATACTACAAGCAGGTTTTAATTCAGATTCTTCAAGACAATCATAGATATTGTTTCCAAATAAATTATAGATTTAGCACACACACACACACACACACACACACACACAACTAAACAAAGCATTAGAAAGACAGGTTTAAAGTAATGGGGAGGGACCTCCCTATCTCTCATCAAGAACAGTAGCTAAGAGAGTTGGAATGGTGGGAAATCTAAAAGAAGACTCTGTTACAGACTTGTACAAGATAGCATACACAGACATCATATTTGAGAGATAAAAGTGACTGTGGAGAGTTCAATGTCCCACATGCCAAAATGGCCCAATCAGATCACAGCAACAAGCGATCACTAATTTAGAGTGATGTCCGAGAAACCCAATCTTAGTTGAACAACCTGGCACTAATTAACAAATAGTATATAGGGGGAAGGCGTATGCGCCGCCATGTTAACGTTACAAGGAAAATGTATAAGAGACAATTTACTTGTGTGTAAAATTAGAGTGTCACTGACTTTTCTTCCAATCTGAGCCAAAGATTAAGAGGGTAATTGGAGCTTCACATTGAGGCCTGATTCGGGGTAGTCTTTGGCCTCTCCCTGCATGGTACTGGTAGATGCATGAATAAATTACCACATGCCTTGAACTCTGCTGTCTACAATTTATTATATATGAAAATTTATTACATAGAACATAAAACATAGAACTGTACAGCACAGTACAGGCCATTCAGCCCATGGTGTTGTGCCGAACTTTTACCCTAAACCTAAGGTCCAACTAATCTCCACTCCTACCTTATACTATCATCCATATGCCTATCTAATAGCCGCTTAAGTGCCCTAATGAGACCGACTCCACTACCCTCTCCAGCAATGTATTCCATGCCTCTACCACCCTCTGAGTAAAAAACCTACCTCTGACGTCTCCCCTGTATCTACCTCCACTCATTTTAAAACTATGCCCCCTCATAATAGTTACCTCCACCCTAGGTAAAAGTCTCTGGCTATCCACTCTATCTATACCTTTGATCATTTTATACACCTCTATCAAGTCACCTCTCATCCTTTGCTGTTCTAAACAGAAAAGCCCTAGCTCTCTCAACCTTTCCTGGTAAGACCTTCCGTCCATTCCAGGCAACATCCTGGTAAATCTCCTCTGCACCTTTTCCAATGCTTCCACATCTTTCCTGTAATGAGGCGACCAGAACTGGACACAATACTCCAGATGTGGCCGAGCCAGGGTTTTGTAGCTGGAGCATAACCTCACGGCTCTTGAACTCAATCCCTCTATTAATGAAAGCTAACACACCATATGACTTCTTAACAATTCTATCCACCTGGGTGGCAGCTTTCAGGGAACTGTGAACATCAACCCCGAGATCCCTCTGCTTCTCCACACTGCCAAGAATCTTTCCGTTAACCCTGTATTCTGCTTTCAAATTTGTCCTTTCAAAATGAATCACCTCACACTTTTCAGGGTTAAACTCCATCTGTCACTTCTCAGCCCAGCTCTGCATCCTATGTCCCTTTGCAACCTAGAACAGCCCTCTGCACTATCCACAACTCAACCCACCTTCGTATTACTTCCGTAAACTTGCTCCTACAATTCCTAAACTCTACCCACAAGTCTTCATTCAAAGCCCCCTCCAAGATATCATCTCTCCTTACTGCACGAACTGACTCCTTAACTAATATCGCAATGCCCCCTTGTCTTTTACTTCCTCCTCTGTCTGGCCTGAAGATTCCATAATTCTGAATGTTGAATTGCCAAACCTGCCTCTTCCTCAACCACGTGTCTGTATGGTACTGCATCACATTTCCATTTGTCAATCATCTCCCTTAACTCATCCATTTTAACTGTGATACTTCTAGGATTAAAGAGATGACCATTCAGCCTTGCCTTACTCCCTTAAAAATTAATATAGCTGCACCTCCACTGACTTGATTGTTGTACTGCATAATTGTGTGTACTAATTCTGTGAACAGTCTGTGTCCCCTCCCCCTGCTGAATTAGTTTAAACTTCTCCCAACTGTACTAGCAAAACCATGCTGCAAGAATGTTAGTCCTGCTCCGGTTCAGATGTAGACCATCCTGCTTGTACAGGTCCCACCTTCCCCAGAAATGGCTCCAGTGATCTGGGAATCTAAATCCCTCGCTCCTATCAATTCTTGAGTCTTCCATTCATCTATTCTCCTATATCTGTAGTCGCCAACATGTGGCACTCAGAGTAATCCAGAGATTACAACTCAAGTGGTCATGTTTTTTATTCTAATGCCTAGCTCCCTGAATTCCTGATGCAAGACATCATTTCTCTTTCAACCTATGTCATTGATACCGACATGTACCATGACCTCTGCCTTAACATTTTCCCCCTTCAGGATGCTCTGCAAGCCATGAGTGACACCCCTGATTCTAGCACAAGAGAGGTAACACACCATCCTGCAGTCATATTGATGGTGACAGTCGTGCCTACTTGTTACCCTGACTACAGAACTCCCTATCATTATGACCCTTCCTATCTCCATCTCTTCCTCCACTCCTGTACAGACAGGCTGCTTGTGTGCCAGAAGTTTAGTTCTGCCTTCCGATTTTAATTCACTTGTGGCATATGGGCATCTCTGGCTGACCAGCGTTTATTGCTAGTCTCTAGTTGCCCTTGAGAAGTTGCCTTCTTGAACTGCGGCAGTCCACCTGCTGTGGGTTAACCAAAGTGCAATTAGGGAGGCAATTTCAGGATATTGATCCAGTGACAGTGAAGGAATGGTGACATATTTCCAAGTCAGGATTGTAAGTGGCTTGGAGGGGAACCTTGAAGGTGCTCTTGTTCCCATGCATCCACTGCCTTTATCCTACAACATGGAAGTGTCATGGGTTCAGAAGGTGCTGTCTGAGGATCTTTGGTGAATTTCTGCAACACATTTTGTAGATAGTACACACTGCTGTGAGTGAGCATTGGTTATGGAGGAAATGGATACATGTAGATGTAATGCCAATCGGTGTGCTGCTTTGTCCTCAATGGTGTCAAATGTCTTGAGTGTTATCGGAGCTGCAGCCATCGAGACAAATGTGGAGTATTTTATCACTCCTAACATATGCCTTATAGATGGTGGACAGGCTTTGGGGAGTCAGGACGTGACTTAGTCACTGCAGTATCCCAAGCCTCTGACCTGCTCTGGTACCCTCTGTGTTTACGTGTTGACTCCATTTCAGTTTCTGATCAATAATAACCCTCGGGATGTTGATGTGGTGGATTTGGTGATGATAACAATGTCAAAGAGCAGTGGTTAAATTGTCTCTTATTGACGGTGGTCATAGCCTGGCATTGGTCTAGCACAAATGTTACTTGCCACTTGTCAGCCCAAGCCTGGATATTGTTCAGATCTTGTTGCATTTGAACATGGACTACTTCAGTATCTGATGAGTTGCAAGTGGTGCTGAATATTGTGCAATCAGTGGTGAACATTCCCACTTATGATGTTTTGATGGAGGGAAGGTCATTGATGAAGCAGCTGAAGATGATTAGTCCTGGGACACTGCTCTGAAGAACACCTGCAGAGATGTCACGGAGCTGAGATGACTGACATCCAACAACCACGACTGTCTTCATATGTGCCAGATATGACTCCAACCAGCGGAGAGTTTGTCCCCTGATACTCATTGATTGCAATTTTTCTAGGGCTCCTTGATGCCAAACTCGGTCGAATGTGGCCTTGATGTCAAGGGCTGTTACTCTCACCTCACCTCAGGAATTCAGTTCTTTTTGTCCATGTTTGGTCCAAGGCTGTTATCAGGTCAGGAGCTGAGTGCCCTGGCAAAACCCAAACTGTCACTCAGTGTTTCACTGAGCAGGTTATGGCTGCACAGGTGTTGCATGATAGCACTGTTGAATACACCTTCTGTTAGTTCACTGATGATTAAGAGTAGGCTGATGGGGCAATAATTGGCCTGGTTGGATTTGTCCTGCTTCTTATGTTTAGGAATACCTGGGCAATTTTCCACATTGTCAGGTAGATGTCAGTGTTGTAACCATACTGGAAAAGCTCAGCTAGGGGAGCACCAAGCTCTGGAGCACAAGTCTTCAGTACTGTTGGCGGAATCTAGTCACAGTCCATAGCTTTTGCACTTTCCAATGCCTCCAACCGTTTCTTGATATCCCATGGAGTGAATCAAATTGGCAGAAGACTGGTATCTATGATGTTTGGCACCATTAGAGGAGCCCAAAATGGATCATCCATTCGACACTTCTGGCTTAAAATTTCTGCAAATGCTTCAGCCTTGTCTTTTGTATTGATATCTTGGGCTCTCCCATCATTGAGGATGGGGAAATTTGTGGATCATCCTCATCCAGTGAGTTGTTTAATTGTCCACCACCATTCATGACTAGATGTGGCATACCGAGTGCAGAGCTTAGAGATAATCCAATGGTTATGGGGTCGCTTAGCTCTGTCTATCACTTGCTGCTTACGCTGTTTGGGATGCAAGTGGTCCTGTTTGTTATCTTCACCAGGTTGATACCTCATTTTCAGGTATGGCTGGTGCTGCTCCTGGCACACACTACTGCACTTTGCATTGAACCAAGGTTGATCCCCTGGTTCGATGATAATGGTTGAGTGGGGGACATGCTGGCCCATGAGGTTGTGCTGGAGCACAATTCTGCTGCTGTTGATGGCCTCATGCTGTCTTGTGTTGCTCAATCTGTTCAAATTCTGTCCCATTTAGCATGGTTATAGTGCCATACAACACGATGGATGTCATTCTCAATGTGAAGATTGGACTTCATCTCCACAAGGTCTGGGCAGTGTTTGCTCTTACCATCACTGCCATGGACAGATCTATCTGCAGCAGGCTGATTGGTAAGGATTAGGTCAAGTATGTTTTTACCTCTTGTCAGTTCCCTCAGGTTCCTGTTGAAGACATAATCTAACAGCCATGTCCTTTAGGACCCGACCAAAAGTACTGCTGCCAAGCCACCCTTGGTGGTGGGCATTGAAATCCCCCATCCAGAGTATGTTTTGTGCTCTTGCCATCCTCAGTGCTTCCTCTAAGTGTTGTTCAACACGGAGGAGGTATCGATTCATCAGCCAAGGGAGGATGGTGCATAGTAATCAGCAGGAGTTTTCTATGCCTATGTTTAAGCTGAAGCCACGAGGCTTCATGGATTCCAGAGTCAATGTTGAAGACTCTTAGGGCAACTCCATCCCGACTGTATGCCACAGTGCCGCCACCCCTGCCAGGTCTGTCCTGCCAGTGGGACAGGACATATCCAGGGGTGGTGATGGTGATGTCTGGGACATTGTTTCTGAGGTATAATTCGATGAGTATGACTACGTCAGACTGTTGCTTGACAAGTCTGTGAGAAAGTGCTCTCAATTTTGTCATTAACCCCCAGATGTTAGTAAGGAGGACTTTGCAGCTTTGGTAGGGATGTTTCTGTCGTTGGCTTTTCTGGTGCCTGGTCACTGTCAGGTGATCTGTCCGGTTTCGTTTCTTTGAGACTTTGTAATGATTGGTACAACTGAAATGGCTTGCTAAGCCATTTCAGAAGGCAATTGAGAGTCAACCACTGTCAGTCTGGAGTCACATGTAGGCCAAACCAGGCAAGGATGGCAGATTTCCTTCCCTGAAGGACATTAATGAATCAGATGCATTTATCTGACAATCGACAATGGTTTCGTTCCAGAATTTTTAAATTGAATTCAAATTCCACCATCTGCTGTGGTGGGATTCCAACCTGGGCCCCCAGAACATTAGCTGAGTTTCTGGATTAATATTCTAGCAGTAATACCACTAGGCCTGCGCTCCCTGGAGGAACCAACACCTTGATCAGCCTTCAAAATGGAATACTGCTTTGTGAACGGGACCCCAGTGGACTCCTATACTTCTTGGCTGTTTCTCTTGGACTGCCTGATGGTCATCCATTCTCTTCCTGCTTCAGGACTTCATCTGCAGTGTAAAAACCTCTCTAAACTTGCAATCCACAATACTCTCAGATTCACGGATACTCTACAGTGTACCCAATAACCGTTCCAGTTCTGAAATCCAAGTCTCCAGGAGTTGCAGTTGGACACACTTCCCGCACACATGCTGGCCCCAGGCACAAGAAATGTGCCCAGCCTTCCACATGGATCAAGAGGAGCAAACCACAGCTTTGAGCTCTCCTGCCACGACTGAACCCCTTAAAGTTTAAAAAATTTAGAAGACTATTTTTAAAAATAAATAAACCAAATATGTTCCTACCCTTGCCTAAATATTGACTTAGAATTTAATATAGAATCACAGAGCATAGAGTCATACAGCACCAAAACAGACCCTTCAGCTCAACTCATCTATGCTGACCAGGTTTCCTAAACTGACCCCTGAAAGAAGAAGTAATTAATCAGCTGTGACTCAGTAGGTAGCATCTCACCTCTGATTCAGAAGTGGTGCCGCAATAGAGTGCAGTGCAGAGCTAGACTATCGGTGATACTTCCAGGTGAGATATTAAGCAAGGCTTTGATTGCCCTTTCAATTGCACATAAATGATCCCATGATATTGGTTGAGAGATAATTTCTGGCAAATCCCATTGCCGCTCCCCTCAATATCACATTCCCACTGTGGGACTTTGCTATGCATAAACTGACTGATGTATTACTTACATTACACGTTAACTACGCGACAAAAAACAATGCTTAACTGTCTGAAAAGTGCTGTGTCATCTTTAGGTGATAAAAAGTGTTATGTAAATATCAGCCTTTGTTAATTAACTGTAATTTTGATAGAAATGGTGCAAATTACATTTGAATTATTCTCCTTCAAACTGAAATAAAAAATTCATCATTTGTCTTTTTGAAAACAGACATATTTGGTCAAAATTGTTCATCTTGCACTCATCTAGACATTTGTAAAAATGCCAAGATCATAGATAACCTTCCCCAATTTCACCAAGGAAATCTCTTATCCTTGAGGAAGGGTCACCGGACTCAAAACGTTAACTCTGTTTTTTCCTTCACAGATGCTGCCAGACCTGCTGAGCTTTCCCAGCAACTTTGTTTATGTTCCTGATTTACAGCATCCGCAGTTCTTTCAGTTTCTACTCTTATCCTTACCCATAAGTAGCGTAAAACTTATGGAATTATGGTTACTGTTCCCAAAATGCTCTCCCATTGAAATTTCAAACACATGGCTGTGCTCATTCCTCAATACCAGATCTCATTGGCTCCTCCTCTAGTTGGACTATTGAAATATTGTATCAAGAAACCCTCCTGGACACACCTAACAAACTCCACAGCACCCCACTCCCACCACCATCCAAGCCCTTGGCATTAAGGGGCTCCCAGACAATATAAAGGACGTTAAAAGCACCCGCCACAACACTGTTGTTTTTACATCTTCCCTAATCTGTCCAAATATGTATTCCCTTATCTCCCGTTAGCTATTGGTATGCCTGTAGTACAACCCCATCAAAGTGATTGCACACTTTCTATTCCTCAGTTCTACCCATATGTCCTTGCTGGATGAGCCTACAAAGGTGTCCTCCCTCAGTACAGCTGTGATATACTCCCTAATCAGTGATGCAACTCCTTCACCTCTTCTACACCCCTCTTTATCTTATGTGAAACAACTAAATCCCAGAATGGTACACTGCCAGTCCTGTCCTTCTCTCAAACAAGTCTGTGTTATAGCAACAAAGTCATAGAGTACTAGTCATAAGTGTACTAATCCAAGTTCTAATTTCATGTGCCTTACCTGTCATACTCCTCATGTTAAAACAAATACACTTCAGATTGCCAGTCCTGCCATATTCAGTAACCTCTCCCTGTCTGTTGGTCAAATGAGCAAATGAAAAAGTACAGCACAGGAGCAGGCCCTTCGGGCCCAAGCCTGTGCCAACCATCATGCCCTAATGAATCTAAAAACAAACCAACCATTTTTTGTTCCGTATCCCTCTATTCCCTTCCTATTCATTTACCCATCTAGGTGCCTCTTAAATGTCTTCAATGTGCCCGCTTCCACCATCTCTTCTGGTAGTGCATTCCAGGCTGCTACCACGCTTTGCATGAAAAACTTCCCTTGCACATCTCCCTTAAACTTTCACCCTCTGACCTTGAACCTGTGCCCCCTTGTAATTGAAACTTCAACCCTGGGAAAAAGTCTCTGACCATCCACCCTATTTATGCCTTTCATAATTTTGTAAACCTCTATCAGGTCTCCTCTCAGCCACTGTCTTTCCAGGAAAACAATCCTAGTCTTTTTAACCTATCCTCGTTGTCCATAGCTAGGAGACCAGGTAACATCCCGGTGAACCTTCTCTGTACTCTCTCTAAAGCTTTAACATCCTTCTGGTAGTGTGGTGGCCAAAACTGCACACAATACTCCAAAGCAGCCTAACAAGGGTTTTATATGGCTGCAACATGTTTTGCTAACTCTTGTACTCCACATCCCTGGCAATGAAGGCAAGTATGCCATATGCCTTCTTGATCACCTTGGCTATCTGTGTTGCCACTTTCAGGGAACTGGACCTGCACGCCCAGATCCATCTGAATGTTAGTGTTCCTAGGGGTTCTGCCATTTACAATATAATTCACACTTAAATTTGATCCTCCAAAATGCATCACCCCGCATTTGTCTGGATTAAACTCTATCTGCCATTTCTGTGCCCAAGTTGCCAATCTATCTATATCCTGTTGAATACTTTCACAATCATTGGCACTAACAACAACTCCACTAATCTTCATGTCATCAGCAAACTTGCTTATCAGACCACCCTCATTTTCCTCCAGATCATTTATATATTCTACAAACAACAAAGGACCTAAGACTGACCCCTGTGGAACACCACTAGTTACCAGTCTCCATTCGGAAAAACATCCTTCCACCACTATCCTCTGTGTTCTATGACGAAGCCAGTTTTCTATCCATCTAGCCAGGCCACCCCGAATTCCTTGTGATTTTAGTTTTGGTACCAACCTGCCATGTGGGACTTTATCAAATGCTTTACTAAAGTCCACATCAACTACATCCACAGCCCTTCCCTCATCAATTATCCTCATAACCTCTTCAAAAAATTCAATCAGGTTGGTGAGACATGACCTTCCCCGGACAAAACCATGCTGCTTATCACTAATTAGTCCATTTTCCTCCAAATGCGCTTATATCTTGTCCCTCAGTATCTTCTCCAAGAGCTTCCCCACCACAGACATCAAGATCACCGGCCTATAGTTTCCTGGATTATCCCTGCATCCTTTCATAAACAAGGGAATAACATTCACAAATCTCCAGTCCTCTGGAATTTCACCTGTAGTCAACTAGGATGTGAAGATATCTGCCAATGCCCCAGCTATTTCCCCCCTTGCCTCTCTGAGTAACCTGGCATAGATCCCATCTGGTCCTGGGGACTTGCCTATCTTAATGCATTTTAGGATTCCCAAAACATCCTCTTTCAATATGTTGACACTCTCTAGAGTATTCACACACTGATCCCTGATCTCAGAATTAGTCATGTCCTTCTCCTTGGTGAAAACCGAGACAAAGTACTCATTCAGGATCTTCCCCACTTCCTGTGGCTCTACATATAGCTTCCCTTCTTCATCCTTGAGTGGGCCTACTCTTTCCCTTGTTACCCTCTTTCCCCTAACATATGCATAAAAAGCCTTGGGATTCTCCTTGACCCTTTATGCTAAAGACATTTCATGGCTCCTCTTTGCCTTCCTAATTGCGCATTTAAGTTCCTTCCTGACTTCTCTGTATTCCTCCAGGGCTTCATCAATTTGTAGCTGCCTAGACTTGTTGTTTGCTTCCCTTTTTCTTTGGACTAACCTTACAATTTCCCTTGTCATCCATGGCTCCTGAATCCTGCCATCGCTATCCTTTAATTTTGCAGGGACATGCATGTCCTGTACTTTAGTCAATTGGTCTTTAAAAGTCTCCCATGTGCCAGAGGTAGATTTGCCCTCCAACGGCTTCCAATTCACATTCTCCAGTTCTTGTATAATTTGGGTGTAATTGGCTCTTGCCCAATTATGCACCATCACCCGAGGGCCACTTGTGTCTTTTTCTATGACTACTCAAAATCTTATGGAGTTATGGTCACTCAGCCCGAAATACTCTCCTACTGAAACATCAATCACCTGTCCTGGCTCATTCCCTAGGACCAAGTCTAATATGGCATCCTATCTGGTTGGATTATCAACATCCTGCCTCAAAAAGCCCTCCTGGACACAACTAACAAATTGTTCTTCATCCGAGCCCCTGGCTCTAAGGGATTCCCAGTCAATAAAAGGAAAGTTGATGTCACCCACCATAACTACCCTGCTCTATTCACACTTTTCCAGTCTCTGACTACAAATCTGCTCCTCTGTCTCCCATGGCTTGTTTGGAGGTCTATAGAAAACTCCCAACATTGTGATTTCACCCTTCCTATTCCTGAGCTCCACCCATAATGCCTCAATGCAAGATCTCTTCAATGTGTCTTCCCTCAACACAGCTGTGATGTGATCCCTAATCAGCAGTGCAACTCCCCCATTCCTTTTATTTCCCTTTCTTTCCCTTCTAAAAAAGTAATATCCAAGAATGTTAAGCTGCCAGTCCCGTCCCTTTTTTAGCCATGTCTCTGTAATGGCAATAACACCATAATTCCATGCAGTAATCCATGCTCTTAGTTCATCTGACTTACCTGCTATACTTCTTGCATTGAAGTAAATGCATTCCAGTCCCCCAGTTCCTCTGAGCCCTGTAACTTCCCTGTGCCTGCTCTTACTCTGTGCTATGCATATCTCTGTCACACTTTTGTCCCCAGTCTTTGCACTTACTAGCTCAGTATTCCAGTTCCCAAACCCCTGCTACAATAGTTTAAACCCTCCTGAAGAGGTCTAGCAAACCTCCCAAACAGGATATCGGTGCCCTTCCTCCTAGTCTTACTGGTCTTAATCCCTAACTCCTCATTGGTCATTTCACTTGCTGATCTCTTTCTCTGGTTCTCAAATACTGCCACAACTCAGCTATAATCAAAATGCCACAGTGATCAGTGCTTATACTTTGGACCTTGTCTCCAGTGAATATCAACACTAACAAAGGCATTAAGGTTAAGTTTTATTCTGTCCTTGATGAAAAGATCATTCTTCTGGAGGACTAATAGCCAGGGTAACTATGACTATAATGTTTGGAGCAGAACTGTTGTGGAAAGGGCAGGCAGGAAGAGTTAATGCAAATGATATGTTCCTACCAACAAGCGAGCTCAGTATACCACACTTGTAACAAACACCCTCTTCCAGCAAAAGGACAAATATAAAACCACATAGAGATATACCAAATCAAAGCACTGAAACCTCTTCAGTTACAACATTGTTTAGCTGAAAGATCTAAGGGATACCTGCATCACTCAATCCATGAGAAGAGCTGAAGCCTTCAGAACATATTATAGACTTGTTCAATCTGTGATGAACATTCATTTTTTGTTTAATTCATTCTGGGGATGTGGAGATTGCTGGTTGGGCCAGCATTTATTACTCTTGAGAAAGCAGTTGTGAGTTGATTTCTTGAACTGCTGCAGACTATTTGGTGAGGTAAATCAACGATGCCATTAAAGAGGAAGTTTATTGTCTGTGCAACTGCAGGGGACACATACATTGCTCATGCAGTCACAGTCCACCAGGACTTACTCACCAATCAGCTGCTCCCGTAGGTCCCGTGTCATGTTCTGAACTGTGACATCTGGTCTGCACCTGCCCCCACTGGACCCCAGGTTCACTTTGCTCTGTTCCCTCTGCTGCCACTGCCACTGCTTCCAATGTGCTCAATCCAGTCCCTGCTCCTTCTGTATTTATCTGGAAGCTCCCGTTGCTGCTTACCCCCAGGTTCACTTTACTCTGCTCCCACTGGTACCACCGTTACTATTCCAAGTGTGGTCAAGAAATGTTAATTCATGACATGTTAATCATGTCATGACTGGTTACAAATCTTTTATGTGCTAATAACATGGCTTTCTTACAAACCTCATTCAAGCAATTCAAATCCATGTAATTTTATAAGCAGTTTGTTAATTTTACTGAAAAGAAGCCAGATCTCCTTTTGTTTTTTCATTGAAAGAGTAATGTCAGCACTTGTATCGCGGAACAATGTTAAGACAGTTCTGGAGTAAATTCAAAAATAATTTCTTTTATAAAACATCAGTAAAGTATGACGGAATGCTAATTAAGTCATTCCAGTGTGAAGAATTTTTGATATTTACAAACAGAGCATGGCATCAGGCATTTTCCTTCATATTATTTTAAATGATAATAAATTACAGCTGCAATGTGTTCATCATTTTCTTACTAATAGGTTTACTGTCCATCACAATGAATCAAGAATAATGGGAATTTGTTCAAATGTGGTTAGAAAATATTTTTCTTTTTAAATTGGGAGATTCTATTTGAGTTATACCTTTGAATCTTCCAGAAGTTTTTTTATGAATAGAAAATGTTAGCTTCACTTCATTTCATGGGCCATTTTTATGTCTTAGAGATGGGAGTTATTTTCATGGCAGGAATCTGGGTTGCAGGAAGCTTACCTCCTCCATTTCATCTCCTTTAAAGTTATCACATCCCTAACATTCCCCAGTTCCAATGACTGATCATGAACTGAAATGTTAAAACTTTGTCTCTCCACTGATGCTGCCTAACTTACTGAGCATTTTCAACATTTTCTGAATCTATTCTTATCATAAAATATATATAAATTAGGATACAGCATTTCATAATAATATGTGATTTTGGCAACACATTTTGAACTTACATTTCACATGGTTCCCAACTCCAAACCATGGTTTGCCCATCATTCATAACGCCTTTGAGCTCATGTGAATCAGGTAGTCTTAAAAATCAGTCTGATTTGATGAAAATTGCTAAGGTCATGAAATGTCCATTTCTGAAATGGTACCAGCAAGGACATCAGCACATGAACTGTCCCCTTAAGCCACGTTGTTGAAAATCATCAATTCTAGGAATTGCAGCAGGAATCCCAGGCGTTAGCCCTACTGACCATTTTTACAACCCGCCGTACACACTTTCCAGAGGAAAAGTGCAATACATACAAAATGAGTAATATTTGGAAATTGATATACTGGTTGTGGTAGAACTCCATTTCAAAGTATACAAGATGAGTCAGACCAGTATGTGTCATTTACAAGTTTTACTGGTGTTTCTTTCAAATTTGGCCATTTGGGATAAAAGCAGCCCTATATCTCTGTTTGGTAGATGGAAAATGCTAATTGTTGTTGTACTCCACTTGTGCGGAAGGTTTGTTTACAGATACCAAGGGTAATATAAAGCAAGTGACACACTTCCCTGTCAGACCAGATGTTCCCTACCTTTTATTAGCTAGGATTTTTGGGATAGTTTTTCCACTTTCATTCCATTGAGGAAACAGGCTGCATGTATTATAGTGGTTATGAAAACACTGACACTGAACCGTATAACAGCTAAAAATCTTTCATAACCTTTTTAATACCAGTCCAAAAAGGATTACAGATTGAAAGCATAATTATGGAATTTATGAAACAAAAAATGCATCTGTGTAACTGCATGTCATGGTGCTGAGTCATGTAGCTCTGTGAGCTTTCAGATTTAATCTTTGGCCTGCATTAAGTTTGATAAAATAAATCAGGGTAACAATAGGTTTTTTACAGTTGACTTCAGGTTTTGTACTTCAATCAAGAATTGTTTCTGGTATAGAGAACAAAAATTTGCATAGAATAAGATGTTTTGTACTTGCTGTGAATTTGTAAGAATCTTGAGTAAGAAACTTGAGTGTGCTCAAGCCAGTGAACTGAGTGGAAGTGGTGGGCTAAGGAACGAGAGATGAACTGGGAACAATCAATATTCTTAAATAAATAGGCATGGGACATACATAGTGGTGAATGCAAATACCTTGATTATGTTCATAGAATCCCCTGCAGTGTGGAAACAGGCCCTTTGGCCCAACAAGTCCACACCGACCCTCAGAGCATCCCACCCAGACCCATCCCCCTGTAACCCACTTAATCTACACATCCCTGAACACTTTGGGCAATTTAGCATGGTCAATCCACCTAACCTGCACATCTTTGGACTGCGGGAGGAAACTGGAGCACCTGGAGGGAACCCACACAGACACGGGGAGAATGTGCAAACTCTACACAGACAGTCGCCTAATGGGTATCCCCAGGCAACTTGCCGCAAAAAAAGAACAGGACACAGTTGAACCTGAGGAAAGTAATTTAAGGATACGCTTAGATTAGGCAAACAGTCGCACACCCTTGTAATGTAGTATGGTGCTAAGAATGAGTAGCCTGTTTAGCTTTATTCCTGTAGCTGCAGTTACTATGCCAGCTGATCAGAAAAATGATGATATAAAGTAATTATATGTTTATGAATGTGATATTCTATTTCCAATGAAGTCCCATCTTTGCCATCCATGTATGTTCAGAAATTGGTCCTTTTCATATCCTTTCCACCGTATGCACTGTGAAGAGCTATTTGTAGCTGACAGTAACTGGTCTGGTACACAGCTGACTTTAAATACGGTGCTCGTATTTAGAAAGTCCTGTCAGTGGCGAGTACATTGCAAGATGATTTGATGACATCATAGATGTGTGGTATATATACAGTGAAGTGAGCAGCAGAGAATTTCATGAGCTGTTCAGCGCACAATGAAAAACCCTCCATGAAACCTCCCAAAATTAACCTTGAGCCAAACTTCGGCAAAATTCAGCTCAATGTTTCAAATCCATATGACTCCTCTACAGAACTGAAAATAGCTGAAAATGTGATGAGTTTATGCTGTTGAGAAAGTGGGGAGAGGCAAATTAAATAAAGGGGAAACTCAGGGAAAAGTAGGAGAGTGAGGGAGATTAGAGATCGAAGTTATCTTGGAAAAGAATATGCAAAGGTAGCGGCAATTTTTATAGAGAAAACAAAATACCAGTCCAGAATGTTGTGTTATTGCATAGATTCTAGACCTGACCATCAGTGTACCTTTGAAACAGTCACATGATATCACAACATGTGACAATCTGTTATGAAGGTACCTGCCTCATCTTCAGTTACTGTCTTACTATAATGGAGCCAGTGTACTGTGCTCTGATGGACATTTCTGTGTCAGTAATATACAATAAGAGTTCATGGTCTGGAGTAGGTTAACCCAGTGTTGAGTCCAGATGGTTGCAAAGTGCCTAATCAGAAAATAAGGCTTAATTTTATTCAACTACTTGTTTGTTATTTTGCATATGCCAGGCATCAACACTGAATAACTTTTCTTTCTGTACTATTTTTACAGCTCATGTACTACCTATCTGTTAATCTAAAGGCTAAAAATGCATTTAACTACTAAAATGTAAAAGTAAATTGGGCAAAAGGCAACAGTTGTTAGTGATCTACAATCCTGACAATACAAAGTAAAATTACCCTACTTAAATACTTCTATCATTTCTATCATGAGTAGTTACTTCCGATTTTTCTGTGCATTTTGTAGAGATTTTCTTCAGTCTTGTAAGTGTGAGTTGTGAGAAACAGAAATATTAAAATAATTTGAAGATATTACAGTTTAAGAGCCATAGAATTTATTTTATAGTGTTTTCACAGCTTCAGCAGGCACCACTCTATACTCCTGAAGTCATGAAACAGCCATGAATGTGTCCTAATTTTCCACATTAAGTTCAGATAATAAAATAAAGATTATGACCTTGTTTAATATGAGGATTTTTAAAAATCATGCTGAAGGCGCCCAGTGTTTATACTGGAACACACGCCTTGAGGATGAGTTCAGAGGGCACTGACCCTGAAGGGAGTTAGTTCATTTCTGATCAGGCTGTTTGCAAGAGACTCACAATTGGTTAACGTCCTGCTACAGTAAAACATTTCTGCAGTAAAAATTACAAATCTATCATGGGAACTGAAGGGAGAAATCAGAATAATATGATGGTGTAAGTAAATGATATGAAAAGTTTCAGGGTTGGAAAGGAATGACGAAAGAAAAGGAAAGAAGTTTCCCCCTGCTGTTCCTTTATCTTTAGGTCTCCCTAAGTTGTGTTATGTCTCTCAGCAATTGTGCAATGTACTTTTAAGGGACATGCTTATGTCGTCACCATTTGGTGACATGTACCTGATAATAAAAAAAATTGCAGTTTCCATCTGCTGAATTCTGTTGTCTAGCAGCATGACCCACAGAAAGGCATTGCATCCAAAGTGCTTAAATTGAGTACAGATAGGTAATTGCCTGTATACATATGTAAATACAAAGTGCTGTAATAAAAGTTTGTTGAACTCTTCAGTACTATGTGGACTGATGTCTCGTTCTTATATTATGGGAGTAACATAACTTTCACAGTGTGATAGTGGCAGATCATCAGCATATCACTCCACATCACATCATATCATGTCACCCTGTGTCTGTAACTTATGCTCCTCTTGATTTTCTCCCTCTCAGTGAATAAAAGAGAAAGGTGGAGAAAATGAGGAAAAACATGAGAGACCAAGATGACAATAGCAACATTTTGCCAATTTTGAAAGCTTTTTTTGTATAGGTTTTTTTAAAAATCAATCTGTTCAGAGATGTTATTACATACTTCCAGAGGAGGTGGGTCTTGACTCAGGCCTCCTAGTTCAAAGGTAGAGATACTACCACCACACCATAAGAACCCTGTACTTTTGTATATTGTTTGTTTGTAGTTTGCCTTTTGTAAAGAAGTTCATTCATATCTTAACTGATTTCTACATTTATTGCCTGAATAAAGAAAATGTTTCTTTTAATGCTCTCA
Organism: Rhincodon typus; assembly: GCF_021869965.1. Lineage (NCBI taxonomy): Eukaryota > Metazoa > Chordata > Chondrichthyes > Orectolobiformes > Rhincodontidae > Rhincodon > Rhincodon typus. Next base: position 60,529,186 of record NC_063335.1, on the reverse strand, counting down.
TTTAAGATTTGTTGAATTTGTATTTTTATGCCCACAGGTTCCTCATGTCTTGCTTTCCTTTTAAAATTAATTTCCAAAATGTGAAGTGTTGCTAGCAAAGCCAGCATTTATTGTCTACCTGTAACTGTGCTTGAGAAGATAGTGGTGAGACAATTACTTGATAATCAATAAATTGAGAATCACAGCTAAAGTCTCCCATTGCTGGTACATTCTGGCTTCTGCATTAGGAGAGTGAAATGACTCATCTTCAATGGGAGGTGGTAACCAGGGCAACATGTTTCTGGTAGAGTTAATTAACAGGTCAGCACTGGGGCCATCGTCAAATTGAGGGCAGTTCAGAGGGTCAGCAAGTCAGTAGGCCCAGCAGTGTCACTGCTGGCGATAGCCATTGCCGACACTGCAACCCAATGAGAGAGTTCATAAGTGGCTTAGGTTTAGGAAGTGGGGATCAGGTAACAAGACCCTGACAACTGGATGGAGGTGAGTTGTGAAGTTCTGGTGATATTGTAAATGTGATAACAGATATTTCTGCTAGAGGCCTGATTTTGAGGTATTGAGTCTCCATAAAGTAATGCTTCCTCTCCCAGAACTGAAAGCTCCCAGGTCAATTGCACTATGTGATGGCAGGCCTTCTTGATATGGCATGGTGTCCAGAGGTGGAGTTTGGCCCCTAAATGGCTTCACTAGCAGGTAGCTAAGGCCTGTTGGCAGAAAGGTGTAAGGTTTCCCCTTTTGCTCATGCTTCCAACACTAAGCTAGTTTCCATAGTGCCTGGAAAATTAACCATGCAAGACATTGCTGAATCAGTTGGATTTTTACTGTAATCCAGTGGCTATATGGTCACCATTGTGATCAGTAGCTTTTCATTCTGGATTTACCCAATTAACTGAATTTAAATACTGTAACTGCTGTGGACTTTGATCTCATATTTCCCAATCATTCATTCAGGTCCACTGGGTTACTAATATAACCAGAATCTTAATAACAGTTCTGAGGAAGGGTCACTGCACCCAAAACGTTCACTCTGTTTTCTCCTTCACAGATGCTGCCAGACCTGCTGAGCTTCTCCAGCAACTTTGTTTTTGTTCCTGATTTACAGCATCCGCAGTTCTTTCAGTATTTTTTAGAATCTTAATATTACAAGTTAATGCAAATTCTGGTCTGATGAATGTTTATTAGTGAATTAAAGCAGCATAACAATGGCACTCATGGTGCTGTAGTATTGGCCCTTCTGCAGGGGCTGGTTTCAAGCTGTACATACGCTGAAAGTATAACATACCCAAATAGGTTGATTAAACTAAATAAATAAAACTGTCATATAGTGGCGAGCATAGTCTCTATGTTGCATCAATTAGTGGCATACTAAATACTGTCTAATTGTTCTGATTAGTGGACATTTGATTTCTGTCTCTGCACTCACTCGACAGTTTATGATTGTTTATGATAATTATGTTGTTTACATTGTTCATGACTGTCATTATTTATATGATAATGAACTGTTGAAATTAACTGTCTCAATTTCATTTGAATGGAATTGGTAGTCATTTGGCTGTTTTGCATCTTCTTTTGAAAAGACTTTGTCCTCAGGCTCCCAGCAGCTGTGATTTGGTATACACTAAGCAGCTATTTTTCTCTTTTGCAATAATTTTCTCTCCTATTGGACTGCAAAATAAAGTTTCCACTAAAATATGTTACGAAAACAAATTTGCTTGACATTCCTCGAAAAAGCCCCAAATCTTCTAATGAATTTGCCTATGTGTCAGGACAACTGATGTTTTTCAAATGACAGGGTTTTAGTCATTTTTCCTCATCTGGAATGAGCAATGTGTTCTGGAGCGACAAGATAAAGAAGACTGCCTACAGCTACACATTATGTGACCAAGTTCAATCTTGCTGAGCCGATAGCACTTCTTTAAAATTGGAGTGCAAAACAATTGTGTGAAATATTAATCGCTTCTCACTTGAGAACGGGCTGCTAGCTGCTAGGAAATTTTGTGTAACTAACCAGAAAACAGAGAAATATTTTGTGTTTTTAAAAGGGCATTGTTTTCTTGAGGAAGCTTTTGCCAAGCCATTTTTAATTTACTCGCAAACAAATGGTGTGATAGTATGTCATTTTATCATTTTTTTATGAGGTTGTTGACTTGTTCACCGAACCGGCTTGTTTTTTTTTTGTGAGGTTGTTGACTTGTTCACCGAACTGGCTTGTTCTTGTTCAGACGTTTTGTCACCATGCTAGGTGACATCATCATGTTTGGAAGCAGAATAGAATAATATTGCTTCATCGGAGGCTCTACTGATGATGTCACCTAGCATGGTGACGAAAAATCTGAACAAGAAAAGCCAGCTCGGCGAGCAAGTCAATAACCTCACCCACAACACAAGCTACAGACCTTTGCCAACACTTTGATCATTTTTCAGATTGTGAGATCAAGATTACAAGATCAAATAGATGCCAATGGCATTGGCTTTAGATCTAGATCTCTACCAATTCACCTCTCTAGGTAAATTATTCAATACTCCTTTTCTTCTTTAATTCTCCATTCCCTCCATCACCATCCCGTACTTATGCAAGATGTTACATAGCATCTCACTGATGCTTTTCCCATAGCATCTAACAAAACTGCAAAATCTAGAATCTTGAAGGAGAGGGATGGCAGACATAGAGGAATACCACAATGTGCATATCCTCATCAAACCCATCCTGATTAAATTGTCATTCCTTCATCATAGCATCAAAATCATTCCCTAACAAAATTTTGTGTGTACACACATCACACAGATTGCTTGGTAAGAATAGAGCTCAGCTTTACATTCTCAAGGGCAATTTGGGTTAGACAATAAATGCTGGTCCTGCCAGTGAAACCTAAATCCTATGAAAAAATAAAAATGAAACGTTTTTTAAAAGAAAAACTGTGCTTTAATTTGAAATGAGCACTGCATTCTTGGAAAACAGATGGACCATGTCTAGTCATGTATTTGATAAACAATTTGCATTTATATAATGTCTTATTACAAACTATCAGGGATATATTGAATCAACTTAAACGTAAAGCATAACTTTGAAGTGCAGTGTGGTAGATTTCACTCTGTCTAATGATGTGAAATGTTTGCTATTGAATTGGCACCATATTTTTCTTTTCTCCTGATATACATTTACATTAACATCAGCATATGTTCTGCTGGCTCAGCAACAATCACAGTCACAATCACAAAGGCCATTCCTGCCTCAGCTTGAAGCCCCTACCAAGCAATCTCTCACATTTTCTCTTTTCCTCTCAATCATTACCATTCTAACATGTAATTATCTCTCTTCAGGTTGTGTCCGGCATTATTCAGGGAGGCAGTCAGGCCAACCCTTCCTCATGGAACCAATGAGCTATTTCTGGACATAAAGTTAGTGTTTATAATCTTTTCAAGACCAGAGGTCAAATTTTAAATAAGCTTCATCACTTCAACTTCTGGTGCAAGCTTTCAACTGGAGAGACTGGAAAATGAGCCAAAACAAATTTCCAGCCAATGACATAACTGATATAAGTTGAACAGACACTCATTGCCTCAGATTTATATGAAGTCAGCATAGTGATAATGAATAAATGCTTTTTGACTGAATGAAGACACATTTTGTCAATGCTCTGCATTTTCTGCTCATCAGGACAATTAACAAGAATACCAACTCAAGGGGAAAAATCAACATTCATACTGGATGAGAGGGAAGTGCTGATTTGTTGGCAAGTGGATTCTGATTTGTAGAGGAGTTACCAAGGAGAATGCACCAATTAATACAAACATATGAACAAGGAGCAGAGTAGATAATTCAGCACCACCAGCCTAACTCCACCAGTCAATAAGACTATGGTTGATCTCACGGTAACTTCAAATTTGCATTTCCGTCTATACATAATAACCTTTCATCTACTTCAAAACAAGAATCCATCTCTGACTTAAAAATATTCAAGGACTTTGCTTTCACCACCTCCTTAGAAAAAAAAAGTGTTCCAAAGACTCATTACTCTATGAGAGAAGAAAAGCCTAGCATCTGTTTTAAATGGATAACCCTTGATTTTTTTAAACAATGAATCCTAGTTCTGGATTTTTCTAGAAGATGAAACGTGCACTCCAACATCCCTTAGAACCTTCCATGTTTCAATCAAATCATGTCTACTCTTCTATAGAACTCTTCTTGATAGCAAGATGGCGGTAGAGTACGATGCTCCTTTTGGAGCTCCTCTGCTCCACCTGTTGCTTTTCTTCCTTTTTCCTTTTTTCCTCTTTTTTCTCTTCTTCACTCCCCTCAGCACTGGAGCTGGCGGCAAGTCCAGATTAGTGAGCCCTCATGCCCCAGAACACCGCGAACAGTGAGCCCTGTAGCCGTGCGTGGGCTGCGAGCCCCAGAGCAGCGCGGAGAAAAGCCCTGCAGCAGCACATAGGGAAGCATCCTGAGAGCATCACGCAGGCAGTGAGCACAAGCCAGCAGCACGAGTGGTAGCAGGCAGGAACAGGCAGCCCGAGGCAGCTGACGGTGATTGTGCGAGCAGGCAGCCTGAGGCAGCGACAGTGGGGCCGAGTCCCTGGAGCAACAGAGAAGCTGGGTCCCTGGAGCTCAGAGGAGCCAAGTCCCAGAGCGATAGAGGGGTCGAGGTATGAGTCTCAGTACAGCGCGACTTACCTGATTGCTGCTGAGTGCCAGGGAAGAATGAATTGCAGGCTGAAGGGATGTGGGACAATTGTTGGACTTGGACCCAGCATCACGTGCTGAGCTGCTGTTATCGGGCTGTAATTTAAAACCTTTTCACTATGTTGTAACTACCTTTGTAAGTAATGCTTATGCTTTCCTTCAATCCTTTTTGTGTAAGACCACATTTTTTTAACCCTGTAAGATTTGTACCTAGGTACTTGTACCTAAGATGGTGCCATTAAAAGGCAGCCATTGTAAAAACTTTTCACTGTACTCCCCTAATTCTGTATTGTAGTACAAGTGACAATAAAGGATATTCTATTCTATTCTATTCTCTTAGATAGAAATCAAATCTTTCCAACCTTTCCTTATAGGACAATATACTTATGCCAAGTATTAGTTTGACAAATCTTCACTGAACTATGTGCAATGCATTTACTTCTTTCCTTAAATACGGTGGCTAAATTCTTTGCACAGTACTCCAGATGTTGTCTCACCAGTGTCCTATATAACTGAAGGATATCTTCTCCACTTTTGTATTCAATTCCCTCGTAATAAAACATTCTATTAGCTTTATAAAAACTGAAAGAACTGTGGATGCTGTAAATCAGGAACAAAAACAAAAGTTGCAGACAAAGCTCAGCAGGTCTAGCAGCATCTGTGAAGAACAATCAGAGTTAACGTTTCGGGTCTGGGGACCCTTCCTCCGCACTGATTGTACATCAACCAGCCAACATCCCTGTTTCAGGCTTGCTACAGTGTTTCAGCAAAGCTCAGCCCAAGCTGGAAGAACAACACCTCATTTTTCACTTGGGGATGCTGCAGCCCTCTGGATTCAATATCGAGTTCAATAATTTTAGGGCCTAGACTCTCCCATGTCCTAGCCCCCTACCCTACACACTAGACCTTGTTATCACATAGTCTGCGATTACGCACTACCTATTGTTAGCTACTGACAGTCTCCATTAACAGCTATTCATCCTTTCAGCCAGATTCTTATCCATTCTTTTGTCTGTCCAACTGTTCTCTCTCTTTGGGCTCTAACCCCACCTATCATTCACTCCTTAACCCCTATGCCCACCCCCTCTTCTGCATTTAAACCAACATTTTCCTAGCTACATCAGTTCTGAGGAAGGGTTTACCAATGCTAACAGTCCTGCTGAGCTTTTCCTGCAACTTCTGTTTTTATTCTATTAGCTTTCCTGGTTACTTGCTATGCCTGCATTCTAAACTTCCGTTAATCACACATGCTGACACTCAGATCCCAATGCTTTTCAATCTCTTACCAATTAGATAATATCCTCCTATTCTATTCTTCCTGCTAAAATGAACAATTTTATATTTTCCTGCATTATACTTCATTTGCTACATCTTTGCCCAGTCACTTAAACTATCTTTATAGTACTACAACAATGTTTGAGAGGCAGTTAGACAGACATATGAACAGGCAGGGAATAGACGGATATGGACCATGTGCAGGAGGATAAGATTAGTTTAGAACAGCAATGGTTGGGATAGACATACTGCATTATGTTCACAGAATCATTGAGCTCCTACAGTGTGTAAACAGGCCATTCAGCCCCACAAGTCCACACCACCCCGCCGAAGAGCATCCCACCCAGACCCATTCCCCTACATTTCCCATGTCTAAACCACCTAACCTAAACATCCCTGAACACTATGGGCAATTTAGCATAGCCAATCCACCTACCCTGCACATCTTTGGACTGTGGGAGGAAACCAGAGCACCCAGAGGAAACCCACACAGACACGGGGAGAATGTGCAAACTCCGCACAGACAGTTGCGCGAGGGTGGAATCGAGCCCGGGTCGCTGGTGCTGTGAGGCAGCAGTGCTAACCACTGAGCCACTGTGCTCTATGCTCTATGCACCATTCTATGCTGTTCCATGTGTATCATTTTGCAGCCATCACATGTGCTCTTTAAAACTACTTTCTTACAAATCTTGTGTTATCAGCAAATTTGGCAGCTATACTTTCCACTCCTTCATCCAAGTCATTTATATGAAGGGTAAGCAGTTGAGGTCCCAGCATTGATCACTGTCGCACATCACTCATTACATCTTTCTACTCTGAAAAAGATGCATTTACACCTACTCTCTGCTTCCTGTTAGTGAGCCAATCTGCTACGCATGGCAATACGCTACCCACTATGCCAATCGCTGAATCAAAGGAGTTTGAAAAATTAAAACCAATACATAAACTCGCTCATTAGCCATTTCCTTTACAGCCATAGAGTGAAATCAATCAGGATTTGTGTACCTGTCCATTGCTCCGTAGGTCCAACATTTTATTTAGGAACACTTCTCTGATGATTAGGATTTTTCTGAGTTCCTCTCTATGTTCCATTTCCTGACTTATTCTGGGATCCTACACAGTGAAAATAGATGTAAATTACATCTTCAATTCAGCTTTCATTTGCATATTTGTCATAATGAACTACCTAGTTTCACTGTCTATGAAATAAATACTCAACTTATTAAATTTTTTTTAAAAAGAGAGACTCTTACAATTTTTCTTTTTATACTTCTAGCTAGCTTTCATGCTTGTGCATTGTCCTGAAAATTGAACCACCAATAATTTTTCACCTATTTTGGTGAGCGGAGATAAGTACAGTGCTTGTATGTGTTCTTTCTATCTGCATATCTGTAGCTTCCAGTACACTTAAGTGCATCAAAAAGCCTGACTGAAAATGCTAAATTGATTGTCAACTTAATTCGGTGTACATTCAGGATTATCCAACAAATTTTGTCTAATTCTAGCATCACATCTAATGTTGGATATTGTGCTGCAAGTTTTGCAAACATGGGCTGATTGTGTAGTATCTGTACCTTGTTTTTGTGGACAGTAATATGCAGTTTGCAAGCTGTCCAATTTAAAATTAAAATACATCCTGGAAGTTAGCTGTAATCATCACAAATTGGTGCATCAGAGGAGGATAGGCACCCGACAAGATGCTCCTCTGATGCTGCCTGACCTGTTGTGTTCTTCCAGCTCCACATTGTGTAATTTCCACAAAATGTATCTTTTTTTCAGCCAAACTCAAATTCTGCACTAACAAATGATTACTTAAATTCTTTTCTCTTTCATAAAAACTGTATCCTGCTTGGATCTTCCACTGACAAGACAGCTATTATTCCTATGTAACCGAGACTTTGCAAAATCCCCATCATAGCATTGAAGAAATTTCCTGGGAAATTGAAGATTCTGCTGGCCAATTCCTCTACAACTGTAACCCTTTGAAAGTCTTTGTTTAAATCAGAGAAATCAGAGTGTACTGATGAAATTAAGTAAATAAACGTTCAAGGTAGACAATTAAATACATAGTCTAATTCTCAATAACTATTCAACTGACATGATACTTACCTCAGCTCCCCAACTTGACCTACACTTCCACCCAACCATTTACACCACCTACACCCTGAGTCAGTATACCCTTCCGTCTCTCTGCATCTAACCCCATTTCCTCTGCCAAGTGAGCAGATTCCCACTCCAACACCCACTCTGCATGCAAACTCCTTCTGTCACCACTGGACAAACACATATTTTCTCTGCTTTACATCTAACTCCATTCTCAATGGCTGGGCACATTCCCCCCACTCCTTCGCCCAATGCTGGACCTCACCTTCCTTCCCCCGCTCCATACCCTACCCCCTTTTCTACATTGCTGGGAATGCTGGCCCTCCCTCTGTACTACATGCAACCTGCTCTTACCCTATCCGTCCAATCCGTCCCCACATTTGGACCCAACACCCATTTCCCTGAACCCCCACACTGGACCTGATCTCTCCCACCCACCTCTACCTACCAGAAACATGACATCATTTCAGGTGCTGGTGTCAGTAGAACAATTATTCAGAATTAGACTGTGTATTTAATAGTATACTTTTTCCTGAATGTTTATTCACTTAATTTCTTCAGTATGCTCCTGGCCCTCCCTCCACTTTGCATTCTGGCACCCTTTTCACTTGGTACCCTATAGCCTTCCCACTTAGCATCCTACATACTCAGCACCCTAATCCCCACCCAACCAGCACTGTATCAAAGTGTCATGTTGACACCCTATCCAGCTACCACCCTACTTCCTACCAAGCTGGTAGCCTACCCACCTAGCATCCTAACCCCTGTCAATTGGTAGCCGACATACATGATATCTTCCCTTCCCGCACACTAACATCACACTTATCTCAGGCACTAACTGTTTGACAGCAGTAGTCAAATTGGCCGTCAGGACCTTTAAATTTTAGATTACGTCAGCTGACTCCTGTGGAAAGGAGGCCAGGTTGGCTTCCTCTGACAGGTCTATGCTATGAAAGAACTGTCAAAATGGAAATACGACTCCATATTTCTGAGTGAGCACTGAGCGGAATCGCCTCTCAGAAATACGGAACTCCATTCTTTCTGTGTGAGATTATCCTCCTTGGAAAATCAAGCCTTGTGTCTCTATGCTGTAGACATTTAGATATTTTATTTTGTGTCTCTATAGCAATATAAATACAATATTTCAGCTCCCTATTTCATGAATGCTGGCAATAATCCTCAAAGATTTAATCTACAATTTGTTCGAAAGTCAAAGATACTAAACTACATAAAACATTGTTGCTTTCATCTGCACTGGGTTAAAATCAAGTGCGTTGCAGGCTCCTGTATCGATTCAGAAGTGGTTCAGAACTATGAATTCCTTACTTCATAGAACATAGAACATAGAACATAGAGCTGTACAGCACAGTACAGGCCCTTCGGCCCACGATGTTGTGCCGAACTTTTACCCTAAAACTAAGATCTATCTAACCTCCACCTCTACCTTATACTATCATCCAGATGCCTATCTAATAGCCGCTTAAATGCCCCTAATGAGGCCGACTCCACTACCCTCTCTGGCAATGCATTCCATGCCCCTACCACTCTCTGAGTGAAGAACCTACCTCTGACATCTCCCCTATATCTACCACCACTCACTTTAAAACTATGGCCCCTCGTAGTAGCTACCTCCACCCTAGGAAAAAAGTCTCTGACTGTCCACTCTATCTATACCTCTGATCATTTTGTACACCTCTATCAAGTCACCTCTCATCCTTTGTCATTCTAAAGAGAAAAGCCCTAGCTCTCTCAACCCTCACTCATAAGACCTTCCCTCCATTCCAGGCAACATCCTCGTAAATCTCCTCTGCACCTTTTCCAACGCTTCCACATCTTTCCTGTAATGAGGCGACCAGAACTGGACACAATACTCCAGATGTGGCCGAACCAGGGTTTTGTACAGCTTAAGCATAACTTCATGGCTCTTGAACTCAATCCCTCTATTAATGAAAGCTAACACACCATACACCTTCTTAACAACTCTGCCACCCAGGTGGATAACTTTCAAGGAACTGTGGACATGAACCCCAAGATCCCTCTGCTCCTCCACACTGCCAAGAATCTTTCCGTTAACCCTGTATTCTGCTTTCAAGTTTGTCCTTCCAAAATGAATCACCTCACACTTTTCAGGATTAAACTCCATCTGTCACTTCTCAGCCCAGCTCTGCATCCTATCAATGTCCCTTTGTAACCTAGAACAGCCCTCCGCACTATCCACAACTCGATCCACCTTCGTATTGTCCGCAAACTTACTAATCCACCCTTCCACTCCTTCGTCCAAATCATTTACAAAAATCACAAATAGAAGAGGACCCAGAACAGATCCTTGTGGTACACCACTCGTAACTGAGCACCATGTTGCATATTTTCCATCCATTACCACCCTTTGTCTTCTAAGGATCAGCCAATTCTGAATACAATCTGCCACATTTCCACCTATCCCATGCCTCCTTACTTTCTGCATGAGCCTACCATGGGGAACCTTATCAAACGACTTACTTAAATCCATGTATACCATATCCACTGCTCTACCTTCATCGACATGTTTGGTCACCTCTTCAAAGAATTCAATAAGGTTTGTGAGGCATGATCTACCCCTCACAAATCCATGCTGACTATCACAAATCAAACTGCACCTATCCAAGTGATAATAAGTCCTATCTCTCAGAGCCCTTTCCAATAATTTGCCCACCACTGAAGTAAGACAAACTGGCCTGTAATTTCCGGAGTTCTCTCTATTCCCTTTTTTGAACAGGGGAATGACATTTGCCACTCTCCAATCTTCTGGCACTATGCCCGTGGACAGTGAGGATGAAAAGATCATCGCCAAAGGCCCTGCGATCTCTTCCCTCACTTCCCATAGAATCCTTGGATAAATCCCATCAGGCCTGGGGGACTTATCTATCTTCAAGTTCCTCAAAATTCCTAGTATATCTTCCTTACTAACATCCACCTCCTCTAGCCTACCAGCCTGTTTCACATCTAGGTCCCTCTCAGTTGTGAATACCGAAGAAAAGTATTCATTAAGGACCTCTCCTATCTCTTTAGGCTCCGTACACAAATTCCTTTTACAATCCTTGATCGGCCTTACCATTTCTCTGGTCGTTCTCTTATTTCTCATGTATGTGTAAAAAGCCTTGGAGTTTGCCTTGATCCTATCTGTCAAGGTTTTCTCATGCCCGCTTATAGCTCTCCTAAGCCCTTTCTTCAGCTCCTTCTTGGCTAACTTGTATCCCTCTGGAGCCTTTTCCGATCCTTGTTTCCTAAACCTTATATAAGCATCCTTCTTCCTCTTAACTAGTCGTTCGACTTCTCTCGAGAACCTAGGCTCCCTCACTCGACCGCATCTTCCCTGTCTGCTAGGGACAAACATATCGAGCACACGCAGTATGCATTCCTTAAACAATCTCCACATTTCTACAGTGCTCTTCCCTGACAGCATCTGTTCCCATTTTATGTTACCCAGTTCTTGCCTAACAGAATTATAATTACCCTTCCCCCAATTATAAACCTTACCCTGTATCATCTAGAATCCCTTTCTTCCTGCTAAGGTTATCAGGCTTCTGATGCTGGATTGTCAGCACTGTTGTCACAACTCATCTTGTAATATATTTTATTATTAATTTAGAGGTACTAAATTTGGGGCATGAGAAAGGACTTGCAAACAGGCTTAGGGAGAATGCAAAGATATTTTACAAATACATTAAAGGGAGAAGGTTAATCATGGAAAGAGTAGGGCCCATTCGGAACCAAGTGGGCAACCTCTATATGAAGGGTTTCTCTTCAGTCTTCATGCTGGAAAAGGAGAACATTGGTACAGAAGTCAGGAAAAGGAACTAAGGAACTTGCACAGTTTGACATAAGAAATGGGAAGGTATTGGAGTTTCTGTCAGGCTTACAAACAGCCAAGTCCCCTGGCCTGGATGAATTGCATCCCAAACTGCTGTGGGAGGCAAGGCAGGGAATTGCAGGGATTCCGACACAAAATTTTAATTCCTCTCTGGCCACAGGGCTGAAGGATGGCTAATTTGGTTCCACTTTTTAAGAAGGGTGGTAGAGGTGAAGCAGGAAACACAAAGACCAGTGAGTCTCACATCAATGGTAGGAAAAACTATTGGAGAAAATTCTGAAGAAGCGAATTAATACCCACTTGGAAAGGCATGGTTAATTAGGGATAGTCAGCATGGCTTTGTCACGCGGAGGTCAAGCTCAAGAAATTTGTTCGAACTTTTTGAAAATGTGGTCAAGTGTGTGGATGAAGTTTGTTGATGTAGTTTACATGGATTTTAGCAAAGTTTTTGACAAAGTCCCACATGGGAGACTGGTTGAGAAAGTTAAAGCACATGGAATTGAGGGAAACTTGATGAAATGGGTCAGAAGCTGGATCAGTAAATGGATAAAATAGGTAATGGTAGAAGGATTGAATAACTGGAGACCAGTATCCAGCGGTGTACCACAAGGATCAGCATTGGGACCCTTATTGTTCATTATAGACATAAATGATATAGATGGAAATGTGCGAGTAATGTTAAGCAAATTTGCAGATGACACTGAGATTGGAAGAATGGTTAATAATGAAGATGATGGTTGTAGGTTACATGAAGATAAAGATAGGTTGGTCAGATAGTTTTTAACCCTGATAAGTGCAAGGTGATACACTTTTGAAGAAGAAATAAGGTGAGGGAGTATTTAATGAATTGCAGGGCAGTGAGTAGCTTAGAGGATCAGAGGGATCTTGGGTTAATTATTCACAGATTCTTGAATTTGGCAGAGCATGTGAATAGGATAGTTAAGAAGGCATATGGAACACTTACTTTCATCAGTCATGGCATAGAGTAAAAAAACAAGAAGGTAATGTTGGAGTTGTACAGAGTGTTGATCAGGCCATAACTGGAGTACTGTGTGCAGTTTTCGTCACCTCACGACAGGAAGGATGTAATAGCACTAGACGGGGTATGGAGGAGGTTTGCCAGGATGTTGCCTGGCATGGAGAAATTGAGCTATAAGGAGAGACTAGAGAGGCTTGGATTGTTTTCTTTAGAGCAGAGAAGACTGAGGGGTGACATGATTGAGATGTATAAGATTATGAGGGGTATGGACAGAATGAAGGGCAGTGGTTTCCCTTGGTTGAGGGGTAAATCACGAGAGGGCATAATATTAGGATAAAGAAGAGGAGATTCAGAGGAGATTTGGGAAGAAAAGACTTTTTCACTCAGCGGATGCTGGGAATTTGGAATGCACTGCCTGGGAACGTAGTGGAGGCTGGAAATCCTACAACTTTAAAAAAAAAATTGGATGAGTACTTCAAAATCAAAACATTCAAGTGCAGGAACAAGTGCTGGAAATTGAGATCAGTGGTCTTTTGGTTGCAGTTATGTTGGCGCAGATTGAAGGGCTGAAGGGCCTTTTCTGCGCTGTATGAATCTATCTGCCTATCTATCTATCTACTTTTTTTTGTATTTACCTTTACAAAGCACTGTACTCTAAATTAGAAATAAATTCTGATGTATCACTTGCAGTGGGATTAGCTGCAACTACAATTCCACTCAATTGATTAGCTAAATGTTAATTTTATTTTTGCAACTGCTACAAAATGGTAACAATGTAACCTGCATTATGTAAATCATGTTTATAATTAATTTTAAATCTAATTAGAATGTAAATTTAATTGAATTGGTTCTATTCATTAAATCCCAATTTACATTTCAAATTTGTTACAAATTGGGATTATTTCAGCAAGGTATCAAATAACACTGAAACAAATATTACAGTAGTAGACTAAAAGTTAATGCTCCTATTAGATATCCACAGGTAGTTTCTCAGTGAGTGCTATTTGACCATCAGGCAGGTTGTGAAGATGAGCAGGATAGAGCTAAGGAGGGCAATGTATTGATCTTTGTAACTGTGATGGATGTGGGAGACTCAATCCTGTTTCTGTTGACTCCATTTTCAGATTTTTAAAAATTATATATTTTGGTTATGGCCTCCTGCAGTCTACTTCTGGAATGATAGTTAAACTCAACGTACACTGCAATTTTTCAAATTCAACCAGCTCAACGCTGACAGTATACAGGGAAGGCCAATTTTGTAGGAAGACTAGAGACAATGTTAAACCCTGCACTTTCACATGCAAAGCTCACTTTTCTCCCTTCCCTTGGATAATGGGCAGTGTACTTCCAGCACGAAGCATACCCTGCACATCATGTTTCATATTGGATGCTTGGATGTTTGTTTTATGCTGTAAAATAGATATGATATCATTCAATTTCCAGGCATTTTTCTGTTACCCAACTTCACCCAATATTGTAAAGCATAAAGTTTAAACTAAACAGATTTACATATCTGTGACAACATGAAAATGGACCACTTGGATGGCCAGTCTGTGCTGATATTTATTCACATTGATGAAAATAACGAGTTCAGAGATGACAGTAAAGATCAGACCAGGAAAAATTAAGGGAAAAGGTTAAAGCAAATGGTTAAGTAACAACTACAGCTATATAAGTTTTAAAGTATGTTTAAAATCAAAATGTCTTTAAAGTTGAATTTAACTACCTGTACAGCAAATAATGTAAACTTGGGTCAAGAATGCCTACGTAATAATTCTCAATTGTCATTTCCATCTCCTTTGCTGCAACACTTCATCCCACATCCAAAAGGCTCTCCACTGTAGTTGATCTCTCTACAAGGCGAGTGGGAAACTGTTCAACTTGCATCACCTTCAATTTAGAACAAAGACCACCTCAAACTGTGTCATTGAAATGCGATAGTCAGCGCTTGTGTATATACATAATTAGCTGCTAAGCTTCAGACCCTTGTCAATGCTTTTGCAGCTGAATATTCTAGAATTCATAACCTGATGGACTCCTTCAGCATTCACATATAGGTGTACATGACCTCAAGCAGCTCCTGCAAATCTTCCCTTATTTGTCATTGCTTGAGGAGTGGGACCCAGATCGAGCTCAGTCAGAGTAGCCACAGGAGAACAACAGGAGGAATTTTCACTGAATTCAGAGGCAAAGCTCCTGAGGTGATGTCAGGTTTTGAAAAGTAATGCAGGACAAGAGGACTGGATGCTTAGGAACCTGCTTTAGGGACCGAAAGAGTAGTACGGGAATGGCAACAGAGTGTAAAATCATTATTTTTCATCTTTGTAGTTTATTAGGAATAGGGAGAGAGGAAAAAGAGAGACAGAGGCAGAGAGCGAGAAATCTGATTTTGTGAGACATGGGTAAGGTGGAGTAATTTGTTCTCAGTTGATTGCTTGTAGCTGGTAAGGTTCACAATGGTAAAAGGACTTGGCCCAGTAGAATGCTCCTCCTGCAATATGTAGGAAATCAGGGACATTTCCATTGTCCTTGGTGACCACATATGATGGAAGTGTGTTCACCTGCAGCTCCTGATTGGCTGCATGGAACAGCTGGAGCTGTGGGTGGACTCACTATGGTGCATCCATGATGCTGAAGATATTACGGATAACAGGTTTAGTGAGCTGGTCACAAAACAAGAAAGGGTTACACAACCAGAAAAGCATTGGATAACCACCAGGAAGGCTAGTAATCATAGACAGGCAATGCATGAATTCTGTATGGCCATCTCCCTCTCAAGCAGATGTACTCTGTTGGATAAGATAAAGGGGATAGCCTCTCAGGAGAAAATGGCAAAGGCCAAAACTGTGACACCATAGCAGGGGAGGAAAAAGACAGGGAGAACTTTACTGAAAGAGGACTCGATTCGAAGTGGAATAAACGGGCTTTCTGTAGCAGCAGGTGAGACTCTTGAATGGTATGTTGTCTTCATGGTGCCAAGTTCAGGGATGTCTCAGAGCTGCTGCGGGACATTCTGAAGGGGTGGGTAGATAGCCAGTAGTCATGGTACTTGTTAGTAGCAATGACTTGGGTAAAAAACAAGGTACTGCAATAGGAATTTAGAGAGTTAGGTAGTAGATTAAAGATGAAGACTACTAAAGTTGTAATTTCCAGATTACTTCCAGTGCTACATGCTACTGAGTATAGGAATAGGAACATAGGTCAGGCTAAAGGGATGGTGTAGGAAGGAGGGCTTTAGATATTTTGCTTATTGAGACAATTTCTGGGGCAGGTAGGACTTGTACAAGCTGGATAGGTTGCACCTGAATCAAAATGCATCCACTATCCTTACTGGAAGGTTTGTCTGTGCTATTGGGAAGTATTAAACTTATTTGGCAGGACAATGGGCCACAGAGTAGATATAAGTTAGGGATAAGGTCTACCAGATATAAAAAGAATGCTAGGGCAGTCAAGTAAGTGGAGAAATATGGGCATAACAGGCATGTGAGAGGTCCAAAAAGTTTAATTGTTTGTATTTTATTGCAAAAGCCTGACTGGTAGGGTGGTTGAATTTACAGCATTGATCAGCACATTGGAATAAGATAATGTTATAATCAAGGAGACATGGTTGAAGGAAGGGCAGGACTGGCAGCTCAAATTCCAAGGCATCCAAGTTTCAGGCAAGATTAGGTGGGGGGCATGATATAAGAGAGGTCAAGGTAATATATTATTTAAAAGGAAACCATCATTGTAGTAACAGGGAGGGGGTCCTAAAAGGGTCTTCAAATCAGACCATATGAATAGGGCTTAGAATAGTGCGAGAGCAACAGATTTATAGTTGTAAGGGGATTTCAACTTTGTTAACAGTAACCTGGTGTGAAAGGATCAGGCGGGATGAAATTTTTAAAATGCATTCAGGAGGTCTTGTTGTGCTAGAACATAGATAGTCCTACTAGAGACGCTACACCTAATCCTAGGGAATGAAGCCATTCAAGTGGTTGAAGCTTCAGTGGGCAAGCATTTTGGGGATTCTGGCATAACTCTAAGTTTCAAAGTCATTATGGAAAGGGATATAAGTTGTGCCTAAATTGTGGGAAGGCTGATTTCAATATCATTAGACAGGATGTAGCAAATCATGGACTGGAGGTGGGGGAGGTATCTAATTGAGGTATAGAAAATTATGAGAGGCATAGACAAGTTAGAAAATCTTGTCTCCATGGTAGACAGCACATGAAACTTACTGTCTACCATGCTGATACCCACATGAAGGATGGTTTGGAATCTGCTGATCACAACAATACTATAGCTGGATTAGTAAAAACCAGAATAGTTGAAGTTGCATCTGAAGAGTCTCACACTGGAAAATGGGCTCATGAAAAATCAGGACATTTAGGGTATCAGGGCACTGTGCAATGCGCAAAAGATTGAGGTTTGCACTTACTCACTGATCTGGCGAAAGAAGTCATTGGCAGGTGTGAAATATATCGTGGCTCGATCGTAGGAAGCAGAGGGTGATCGTTGAAGGTTGTTTCTTGCACTGGAGGCCTGTGACTAGTGGTGTGCCACAGGAGTCAGTGTTGGGACCTTTGTTATTTGTTATTTACATAAATGAGCTGGATGTGAATGTACAAGACATGATTAGTAAGTTTGCGGATGATACAAAATTAGGACGTATCGTTGATAGTGAGGAAGGTTATCAAAAATTACACAGGGTTCTTGATCAGATGGGGAAGTGGGCTGAGGACTGACACATGCAATTCAATACAGATAAATGTGAGGTGTTGCACTTTGGAAAGTCAAACCAAGGTTGGACTTATGCAGTAAATGGTAAGATCCTGAGGAGTGTTGTGGAACAGAGGGACGGAGGAGTACAAGTACATAGTTCACTGAAAGCGGCATCACAGATAGACAGGTTGGTGAAGAAGCAACTGACCTTTAGCATGTTGGCCTTCATTGGTTGAGGCATTGACTATAGGAGTTGGAACATTATGTTGCAGTTGAATAAGTCATTGGTGAGGCTGAACCTGGAGTATTGTGTACAGTTTTGGTCATTCTGTAATAGGAAAGACATAGTTAAACTGTAAAGTGTGCAAAGAAGATTTCATAGAATCCCTACATTGTGAAAACATGCCCTTCAGCCCAACAAGTCCACACTAACCCTCAGAGCATCCCACACAGACCCATCCCCCTATAGCCCACCTAATCTACCTATCCCTGAACACTACAGGCAATTTAGCATGGCCAATCCACCTAGCCTGCACAACTTTGGACTGTGGGAGGAAACCAGAGCACCCGGAGGAAACCCACGCAGACACGGGGAGAATGTGCAAACTCCACACAGACAGTTGCCCGAGGGTTGAATCGAACCCGGGTTCCTGGCACTGTGAGGCGACAGTGCTAACCACGGAGCCACCATGCAATGAGATGTTGCCAGATTTAGTAGGCCTGAGCTGTAGGGAGAGGTGAGCCAGGATAGCACTTTATTCCTTGGAACATAGGAGATTGAGGGGTGACCTTATTGAGGTGTATAAAATCATGAGGGGCATAGATGGGATGAATGCATATAGTCTTTTTCCCAGGGATGGGGAATTGAAAACTATAGGGCATAAATTTAAGGTGAAAGGGGGTAGACTTAAGAAGGATCTGAGGGGCAACTTCTTCAAGCAGAGAGTGGTGCATATATGGAATGGGCTGCCAGAGAAAGTGGTTTAGGCAGGTACAACAGCAACATTTAAAAAACATTTGAATAGGTACACGGATGGGAAGGGTTTAGAAGGATATGGACCAAATGCGAGCAAGTGGAACTAGCTGAGTGGGCACCATGGTCAGCATGGACTAGTTTGGACCAAAGAACCTGTTTCCATGCTGTATTACTTTATGCCTCTATGATTCCAGAGGTCATAATATTGAGATGAGGAGTAAGTGGTTTAGAGGAGATCTGAGAATTTTTTTATCACACAGAGGGTGGTAGAAGAATGGAATGTGCTGCCTGAGAGGATGGTGGAAGGAGGTACTTTCACTACATTTAAGAAGTGGATGAGCACTTAAGATGCCAGGGCAAAGTCAGCACTGGACTAAGTGTAGGTAAATGGGATTGTTGTCTGTCAGTCGGCACAGACATGGTGGGCCAAATGACTCTGTATGACTTTGTGACTCTATAACTCCAGTAGATTTGGTATGACCAACATCAGGGACCCATTATCAGCATGGGGCTCAGCTTAAGCATGGCCTCCAACAGTCCTCTAAATGTCAGGGCCCTTGGCTGTGGTACATGATGGACTAAAATTGATGATGACATTTGACAACTGTATGGCCTTGAATAAGTCTTGTGAACATACCTGTATGTGCCGGAGCCAGCACAATCAGCGTGTTTCTTTTCGGTATTTGCAGTTTGTTACATGTATAAGAGACAGAATTTCGCTCCAAGCTTTGTGAACTTTACCTTGGGCTGAGATCATGAACAGTGCCAGGAACGAACCTAAGCCTCCAGACCAGCCATCGATCGAGGAGTCCCCGATGACAGAAGGGCATGAGACTTATTGCTTTCTTTTCTTCCTTTTTTATTATTACTTAATAAACATTTATATTTAAGCAAATTGCTGTTGTTGAATCTTCTCTTAACTACATTTAACTGAATCCGAAGACCCTGTTTGTAATCCAAGACACTTTTGACGACAAAGGATGGGATTCAGGAAAATGTTTAGGAGAAGGGAAAGGTAACCTTAGGCCACAGTGACCTTCCATATTCCAGGATGGAATGTGGCAGACTCCAGATTTGGGTCCATAATTAATTTGTTAGCACAAATAGGACCTTCACAAGAATGAAGAAGGGTAATAACCGGAAAAAGAGGGAAAGGAGGGTTAGTCATACAGGCTGATGTAGACGAGTGCTTGTGGGAAGTGGGCTTCCCCTGAAGCAAGGACAGTGTAGCACAAATGGGATGGATATTGTTACAGCTTGGTGTTCTATGTATAGGGAATTAGAAGAGTGCTAGGCCAAAAACAGGTAGCCTGAGGCCACATTGATGGTGGTAGAACAGCGTAACAACATCCTAATGGAAGCAGTTATGACAGTGCAGGAGAGAGCCAAGAAGGCAGAGGAGAAACAGAACCTGATTGCGAGCCATCTGCTGACAGTACGGCAGCAAAAGACAGCAAAATGGCGCTATTGGAAAGTTGACCCAGTCAAAGTGCGCATGTTATTAACCTCAGAATGAGACCCCAACCATTTGGATGGGGACATTTAGTATTCATCTGATTCAGAGTATGAACGGATGGATGGGGAAGGGGATGCTCCTCCTCTGGAGCCATCCTTAGGAAAGGGACTAATAGCATGACCCTAATAATGAATAAGGCAAAACAAATAGGAGGAAAAAAACCACAAAATTCCACAATAGTGAGACAGTACTCTATGTCCGAATTGCAGGACTTGGGGTCGTGCTTTAGGCAGAAATCGGGTGAACCCTTGGCCTCTTACCTGACGCAGTCATGGGACCAGGGCACTGCCCATACCTTGCTGAGTGCCACAGAGTGAGGGAATCTGGGAACATTAAGTGTTAATCCACAATAGTGTTTTTAGAAACACAGGGCAAACTGGATCGTTGATACTAGCACTAGGAAAGAAGTACCTTTCTCCAATAGATTGGGAAGGTGATGTTGAAAAATGGGAAAGCACACCAGAAGGCATAAAACGCTTGAGGGATTTGTCTACACAAGCGGGTATGCATTCCCAAAAGTTTCAGGGTCCAGGCCAGGAAGATTTCACAGCTGGGATGAGGAGCTGGCTACTGCAAAGTTGTCCAGGCTGGATGAGAGGTACCCTATCAGCCATATTAGGGCCAGTCCATGTTAAAGCAGTAGGACAGGTAGATTTGTTGTTAGGACAATTAGACGATGTGGAGGCTGGTAAGTGAAGAGTGAGGCTCACCCGAGAAAGTTGCAAACAGGGACAACAAGGTGGAGATGGGGTGGGTTCAAAGGCAAAACAAAAGATAACCAGAAGACAAATTTATTGCGGCAGTATTAAAAGCAGGAATAGAGAGACGTAACAGGGACAGAATACTTACAAATGCCATGTACAATATGTGGAAGACACGCTGCTCTCCAAAGGATAAGGAAGTAAAGAGATTAAATCAGATGTGGAGGGCAGAAAGAAACCACACTGTCTGCGTCTCCGAAAACATCAGTTTATGTTAGCCTGGCAGTTGCAGTGAGCCAATCAGTCAATTGATTGGGGTGGGACCGGGACTCTGGCATCTTTGTAAAGGCATTTGGTGGGACGACCAGAGACCCGAGGCCTCATTGCCTTTCCACTAGTAAACAGGGATAAGGTAATGTACAATGAGATATTGCATTATTAAACAATGAGGCAGAAGTTACTATTATTAATGACAATCGATATAGACATGTAGGGCTCAAACTGATTATTAATGCATTTGGTGGGGTGGTAACAATGGCAAAGGTATTTAGAACAAATATTAGAATAGCCTTGGGGAATGGAGCCCCATGAATAGTCCCAGTATTGATATCCAACATACCAGAAATTATTATCGGTATGGACTTCCAAATGCCACTGGGCAAATTCTCTTTTGGTATACGAGCTGTGTTGGTTACTGTTGGCAAAGCAAAATGGGAATGCCTCATTATTCCTCTGCCCACACAGAAGGTTTTGATGAAGAAGTATTGTATTCTAGGAAGACACAAAGAAATCAGGAATACTATACAGGACCTGTTAGCTGCAGGAATTGTGACACATGCAGCATCTGCGTACAATAGCCCTGTATGACCTGTAAAGAAGCCTGATGCAAGTTGACAAATGACAGTTGATTATTGCCAACTCAACAAATATGCTACTCCACTGTTGGTGGCTGTGCTTGAAGTGGTCACTGTTATAGAAAGTTTGGCCAGATGCCTGGCATGTCGTCATTGATCTAGCAAATGCCTTTTTCTCGATATCGATAGCCCTTGAATCACAAGCTCAGTTTGCTTTTACGTGGGAAGGTTACCAATATACCCTTTGTCGGCTACCACAAGGTATCTATTTCAAGCCCACCAACCCCACAGCTACCTGGACTACACTTCCTCTCACCCAAATTCCTGCAAGAATGCAATCCCCTACTCCCAATTTGTCCGTCTCCGCCGCGCCTGCTCCCAAGATGAGACATTCCATTCCCACACATCCCAGATGTCCTCCTATTTCAAGGACCGTAACATCCCCCCTCCGGTGATCAAAAATGCCCTCAACCGCATCCCTTGTGTTTCTTGCACCTCTGCCCTCAAATCCCCTCACTCTAACAAAAATAAAGACAGAATCCCCCTTGTCCTCACAGACCAGCCCACCAATCTCCGCATCCAACACATTATTCTCTGCTACGTCCGCCACCTGCAATCTGACCCCACAAACAAGGATATATTTCTCTCCCCACCCCTATTTGCTTTCCCTATGGACCACACTCTCCGCGACTCCCTCATCTGCTCCACACTCGCCACGAATCCCACCACCCCTGGCACCTTTCCCTGCAACCACAGGAAGTGCTATACCTGCCACTATACCTCCACCCTTACCTCCATTCAATGCACAAAACAAACCTTTCACATTAGACAGGGGTTCACCTGCACATCCGTCAATTTGGTCTACTGCATCCACTGCTCCTGATGTGGCCTTCTCTACATCGGTGACACCAAGCGGAGACTCGGAGACCGTTTTGTAGAGCGTCTGTGCTCTATTCGTGACAAATGACAACACCTTCCATTCGCAAACCATTTTAACACCCTCTCCCACTGCCTGGGTGACATGTCCATCCTGGGCATCCTCCAGTGTCACAATGATGCCACCTGCAAACTGGAGGAGCAGCACCTCATATTCCACCTCAGGAGCCTACAGCCCAAAGGCCTAAACATGGACTTCACCAGTTTTAAAATCTCCCCACGCTGGCCTCATCCCATGTCCAACCCTGCCTCCTTGACCTGATACAACCTGTCTATCTTCTCTCCCACCTATCTGCCCCTCCCACCTCACTGATCAATCCCCACCACTCCCTACTTGCACTCACCTATCACCATCCCACCTACCTTCCTCAGCCCTACCATTCCTCTCTATTTATTTCTGAGCTCCCTTCCCCCTCCCCATTTCTGAAGAAGGGTCCCAACTCAAAATGACAACTTTCCTGCTCTTCTGATGCTGCCTGGCCTGTTGCGTTCCTCCAGCTCCACACTGTGTTATCTCTGACTCTAGTATCTGCAGTTCTTGCTACCCCTTCATGAAAAATCAGGACATTTAGTGTATCATGGTACTGTACAATGGGCAAGAGATCGAAGCTTGCACTTACCTGCCGATCTGGTGAAAGAAGTCATTCGCAGGTGTGAAATATGTCAAAATATGTGTGAAATAAGCACATATCACTGCCGAAAAAGCTAATGGCACAAATCAAATGAGAAGATCAGCCAGTTCAAATCTGGTAGATTGATTATGTTGGCCCATTATCGTTACAACAACGATATCGATATCTGTTAACTATGGTAGACACTTACTGTAGGCTAATGTTAGCTTTCCCAACAACCAAAGCAAATCAGAGTAACACTGTTAAGGGCCTAGAGCAGTTGATATCCTACTATGGTGAACCAATGGATGCAGCAATGGGCCTCAGATAATGGGATACATTGGATGTTCCATCCCCTTTATAATCCTCAAGCAGGTAGTCTTATAGAATGAATGAATGGGTCATTAGAACAATAAATTACATTATTGACCCCTAATCATACGTTAGAGGGGTGGCTCAAAGTGCTGCCACAGGCATTGTTTAATCTAAATAATTGGCCTCTGAAAGGAGGGACGCTCATGATTAGAATATTTAAAGGAGGTGGCTGGTTACATCCTCCTAGTAAACCTACCGCTGTATGGGGAAAGAAGTTTAGGTACACAATCCCAACACCCACCCGAGCCTGGTGAGATATTTGTCCTTGGACAGGGTGATACCTGTTGGATATTGATAACGAGGCAGGAAGTACCAGAATGTATAAACAGAATGAGTTGTCAAAGATTGTAAACTGATAAGATATGATTTCTGCACAGAACCATGCAAATTTATTTTGGATGGGTGCTGCTGTGGACGATTCAGCAGTTGGTAGCTGCTGCACTTAATCTGACAAGAAAGACGACTGTGATCATTAATTTGATGACACACCCTCTTGTTATATTATTCATATTGATGATGGGTATTTTCATTACAGTTTTAATTTTCTGGTGTAGGTTACATACTCTTATTATATGTTCTCATGCGGCTATTGCAGATTTATGTCTGCATTTGCAATTGTAATATGTGCTGCCAAATATCATTGGGGTGGACTGTACAGGGTGGGTTGAAATTGTTGATGATATTCGACAGCTGCATGACCTTGAATGAGTCTTGTGAACATTCCTGTGCGTGCCGAAGCCAGCGCAATCAACTTGTTTCTTTTCCATATTTGCTGTTTGTTACACTGTATACAAGACAGAGTTTCATTCCGAGTTTTTTGGACTTCACCTTGCACCAGAATCGCGAACATTGCCAGGAACAAACTTAAGCCTCCAGACCAGCCGTTGATCGAGGGGTCCTTGATGGACAGAAGGGCATGAAACTTATTGCTTTCTTTTTCCTCTTTCTTTCCTTTTTATATTATTATTTAATAAACATTCATACTTAAGCAAATTGCTGTTATTGAGTTTTCTCTTAATTACATTTAACTGAATCCGAAGAACCCTTGGCACAATAAGAACATAAATACTCAGGACACAAGTCTTCCCAAACCTTCATTCCATCCATGTTTGATACAGATTTCAGTTTTGTCCAGTGGTGGACTCCAAGTAGAAAGCCTCCTTACTCTCATCACATGTCACTGCAATGTCAGCATCACCTACGGCCTTGCAATACAGCTCTCCAGCCAGGTCAAGTCTCTCTCCATCACTAGATGCCTGGCACAACTCTATCCATCTTCACCCTTTTCCACCTCCTAATTTGGATTCCTCCACAAGTAAAAATATATTCTCTATGTCTGTAATTACCACCCTTTATAATCTTAAAGACTTCTATCATGTCACCCTTCAGCCTCCACTGCATGCTCTGTCTTTTTTCATCCTCAGTTCTGATATTATCTAATTTATGTGTATCCTTTTTATGATAAGATGACCAAAAGAGTGCAGAGTAGATTTTTTCTTCACTCCATAGATGGTTGTTATAATGGAATGCAGATTGGGGGAGGTCTATAATGTGAGGGTACTATCTGCACAAAATGATCATTCAAGCAGTGATGGTGAAAGTCTATTCCAGCAATTCTCATCCTTTAGTTGTCCATATTCTGTATTAAAGCACTTGCTTAGTTTCAAGATAGTTGGAAATTAACCCCAACTTTTTCATGTTATATTGTACATTATATGGCATAATATTCATTATAGACACCACTAATTATAACATGCAGGCTTCAGCACTACTGAGTGATGTATTCTAATGATGGTGGAGTCTATATAATTGTATATTATGCAGAATAATAATATGAATCTCAGCTACATCCATCTCAGGTTATAATTTAACTGCAAAATGAATGTAGTCTAAGAGCAAAATGTTATTCATCCTTCAGTGAATTACTGTACAGAAAGAACAAAACAGAAAAGAAAACATCTAATCTCTACCAGACTACCTAAATAGAAATGTAACCTTGAATTACAGATTATGGTGTTCTGCACATATATAAATGTTATACTTATCAATGCACTGGCACCTACGTGATAAATCAGTTGTACAAAGGCATTGTAATGAAGTAGCAGAATAGAGGTAAAATTAAGTTCAGATTTACCATATTTACCAGAAAGTGTTCTGCTTGAAAGCGGAATAATGAAGTATATCCTATTTATGAATATAAAAATCTGAGAGATGATTATTAAACTTTATTTCTAGGTTCAATGACAAAACACAATGAAAGTATGCTGCAGCTAATGGTCTGGTACTAGATGCTGCAATATCAGTATCATGATTATACTGCTTGGCACTAATTGAAATCTGTCACAAAGAGAAGGCTTCCCAGATTATGCTCATTCTCCTCCCAGTTGCTAAAAGGCAATTATTTTGGAAGTATGTTGGAAATGTCAGTGCATCAACTTTGGTTAAGTTTCTATTATGCTTAGAAGATGCAATGGGCCTATATGTACTTTCCAAAGCAGGGCTGACACTATACTGGATTTAGACGCCATGCAATAGCAAGTCAGGTGTTCAGAATTTTCCTGCGTCACCCAGAAGATCATTAAGTTGCAGCAGTGGGAGGATAAGGAAAGAAGTGTTTAGTCCTGTTGGCCCATCCATCTGTAAATTAATTTAAAATGATCACGTGAGGCTTCCTTCATCTTGCTTCTTACCTTCACGTTACTACCAATTTAACCCATTTCATGGTGATGCTCATATTGCAGTACAGGAATATTCTCATATTCCATGGCCTTAAATTTTGACCAAGTGTAATTTTTTTCACATTTCTTGAAAGGTTTCTCTCTGCAAGGCACTTTCATTCCAATCATATCTCATTAATTATAATTCCATGTCCCACATGTTTGATGGACTCTGGATTCTACCATTTATTGTACCTAGAAAAGCTCAGCATTGCCAAAATAGAGCAGCATCTCTGTGCCCATGTCATTTCTAAAAAGCCATTGTTCAGTTGGAAAGGCACTCTCTGGAGCTGCCCTGCACAGATTCGTGACATTTGCTTTGGACATGTTAGATAAGGCGAAATTGTCACCCTATTTTGCAAAATGGTATCTGGAGGTCCAGGTGGATAAGTGAGTGCAGCACAAGGGCATCACTTCCCCTAGGACCAACAGAGGAGACCATGCATCAGATCTGTCAGCCTGGTCCAAGTTTAGTGTTAGGTCATTGCAACTTCAACTTTGTGGAAGAATTCCCAGCAGTAAATGAAGAAGGTCAATGACTTCCTAAGTTCCTTCAGGGTAAGAGCTACCATCTTCTCTCAATCACATTATGCTCACTCTGTCTCTGTCTTGGCACCCACCTCCCACTAAGGCTCATGCTGTACCTCTCTCATCATTCCCTTACTTACTCTAATGTATTCCAACACACCTACCTCCAACCCTTGCATGACCTCTGCATTGCCCACTCAATCACTTGGGACTTTTCAAAAGAAATGTTTCAGATGAAATTTTCAGATGAAAAATTTCTTCAGCGTTTTCTGTTTTTATTGCTGATTTCCACATCTGCAGTAATTTACTTCTATGACAGAATTAAAAAGTGTGTCGGGTAGCTCTGGCTATTTGGGGGATGGTGCACATTAAGAACATCTACTTAGAGGAAAGTGTGCAACTTGCCATGAAATGCTATGTGAAATTTTTGAATTACGATCTAATTAAACAAAATGAGAGAAACTAATTTAAAGGAATTGAGAACGAATTACGAAACAATTGACTTTTCCATAACTCTCAATTACAACATATTGACAGCAGTTCCCAACAGCAGGTATTGCTGAAAAATCTGACTTTGGAAACAAATTCATTTTGATATTTATGAGATGTACTTCATTCAGTTATTATGATCATGAATTTTTGCCATTCATTATAGGGTTTAAAAGTTTTTATTTAAAAAAATGTGTAGCTTCTTTGAAGCAATAACCACAAGTGTGATTGCCACATGATGAAAGGACTCTCTAGCCTCAAATAATGCTGATCTTGCTAACGTTGATCTCACCTAGCACTCATCCTTTGCAATGCAACCTGTATGCCCCTGTCTAAGTCTTTTTACAACCTCTGATCTGTACATCCTTGCTTACTATGATCTGGTCTGTATTGCTTGTAAACAAAGCTTTTCACTGTACTTCAGTACACATGACAATAAATCAATCAATCAAAAGGTACTTGATGTTTTCACTCTAATAACACTTCAAAGCTTATATTAGTTGAGTTGTCTGAATGCTTTCAAAGCTGATTTGAAGCTTTCCTTATAGAAGGTAAGAATAGAATTTTTCTCATCAGCTCACCATTGCCAATAGACTACAGTCACAGAGGCTTACAGCAATCATAGAGTCTTACAGCCCAAACTTGTCCATGCTGACTCTGGTGCCCACACAGCTAGTTCCAATTGCCTGTAGTTGGCCCATATCCTTCTAAACTCTTCCTGTCCATGTACCTATAAAACACTTCCTCTCCGGTAACATGTGGTCAAAAACATCCCCACTTGCTTCCCTCATTTCCTTAGTTTTCATGGTTCTCTCCTCAGTAAACACGGAGGAGAAATATTCATTAAAAATCTCCCCCATCTCCTGTGGCTCTATATGTAGACGACCATGCTGATCTTGAAAGGGACCTATTCTTTCCCTAGCCACACTCTTACTCTTAATATAGCTATAGAACCTCTTGGGATTATCTTTAACCTTATCTTCCAGATCCATCCCACAACCGTCTTTTTGCTCTTCTGATTTTCCTCTTAAGTGTGCTCCTACACCTTTTATAGTCACTAGGGATTCACTTGAGCCCGATAGCTTAAACCCAAAGTTTGTCTTCTTCAACATTCCTCGTCAGCCAGGGATCCCTAAACTTGACAGCTTTTCCCTTCACCTTAACAGGGGCATGCTGTCCCTGGATTTTTGATATCACACTTTTAAAAGCCTCCCGTTTGCCAGTCATTCTTTTTCCTTCAAGCAGACTCATGCAATTGACCTCTGCTAGATCTTTCCCTGCTCTAGTTCAGCACATTAACCTGTGGACCTGTCTTATCTTTTTCCATAACTATGTTAAAACTAAGTGTGTGCAGTCCAGTGTTGCATCCTCTTGAGTAGGGCCGCCTACATATTGATTTAGGAAACTTTTCTGGACAGATTTGACAAATTCTACCCCTTCCGGGCCTTTTACACTCTGGGTGGCCCAGTCAATACAGGGGAAATTAAAAGTGTCCAAACAATACTCCTCTATTATTCCTATAGGTATCTGCAATCTCTCCACACAGCTTCTCCTCTAGTAGAGATGGTAGGAACTGCCGACGCTGGAGTCTGAGATAACAAGGTGTGGAGCTAGATGAACACAGCAGGCCAGGCAGCATCAGAGGAGCAGGAAAGCTATCGTTTCGGGTCTGGATTCTTCTTCAGAGATGGGGGAGGGGAAGGGGGATCTGAAATAAATAGAGAGAGGGGGAGGCGATGATAGAAGGTGGATTGTGGAGCCGATAGGTGGAGAGAAGACGAACAGGTCAAGGAGGCAGGGATGAAGCCAGTAAAGGTGAGTGTAGGTAGGGAGTTGGGATGGGGGTTGGTTTGTGAAGAGGGAAGGGCGGGTAGGTGGGAGGGAAGATGGACAGGTCAAGGAGGTGGGGATGAGGCTAGTAGAGGTGGGGTGAGTGTAGGTAGGAAGTGGGGGTGGGGGTTGGTCAGTGAGGTGGGAGGAGCAGATAGGTGGGAGAGAAGACGGTCAGGTCAAGGAGGCGGGGATGAGAGGGGTGGCTGGTCTTGGGATGAGGTCAGGGTGGGGAGATTTTGAAACTTGTAAAGCCCACATTGAGACCATTGGGTTGTAGGGTTCCCAGGCGGATAGGAGGTGCTGTTCCTCCAGTTTTTGGGTGGCATCGTTGTGGCACTGGAGGAGGCCCGGGATGGACATGTCGTCCAAGGAGTGGGAGGGGGAGCTGAAGTGGTTCGCAACTGGGAGGTGTTGTCGTTTGTTACGAACCGAGTTTAGGTGTTCCACAAAGCGGTCTCCAAGCCTCCGCTTGGTTTCCCCAGTGTGGCCTCCTCTACATCGGGAACAGTGGATACAATTTACCACATTAGCGGATGTGCAGATGAACATCTATTTAATGTGGAAGGTTTTCTTGGGCCTGGGATGGAGGTGAGGGGGGAGGTGTGGAGGCAAGATGTGGCACCTCACGCAGTTGCAGGGAAAGGTGCTGGGAGATGGTGGGGCTAGTGGGGCTAGTGGAGAATGTGGAGTGGAAGAGGGAGTCACAGAGACAGCACTCCCTCCGGCAGACAGATAGGATGGTGAGGGAAATATATCCTTGGTAGTGGGGTCAGATTGCAGATGGCAGAGAATGGTGTGTTGAATCTGGAGGTTGATGGGGTAATGCGTGAGGACCAGGGGAATTCAGTCTTTGTTGTTATTGCGGGGAGGGGGTGAGAGGGCTGAGGTGCGGGAAACGCAAGAGATGTGGTCAAGGGTGTTTTTGACCACTGTGGGGGGAATTGCGGTCCTTGAAAAATGAGGACCTCTGGGATGTCCAGGAGTGGAACACCTCATCTTGGGAGCAGATGCAGCGGAGACGAAGGAATTGGGAAAAGAAGATAGCATTCTTGCAGGAAGGTGGGTGAATGGAGGTGCAGTCTAGGTAGCTGTGTGAGTCGGTGGGCTTGAAATAAATATCAGTTTCGAGGTGGTTACCAGAGATGGAGACAGAGAGGTCCAGGAAGGAGAGAGAGGTATCAGAGATGGTCCAGGTGAACTTAAGGTTGGGGTGGAAGATGTTAATAAAGTGGATGAACTGTTTGAGCTCCTCGTGGGAGCACGAGGCAGTGCCAATACAGTCATCAATGTAGCGGAGGAAGATGTGGGGAATAGTGCCAGTGTAGCTGCGGAAGAGGGGCTGTTCCACGTATCTACAAAGAGGCAGGCATAGCTTGGGCCCATGCGGGGTGCCCATGCCCACCTCTTTCATCTGTAGGAAGGTGCTTTGTTTATAAGTGAGTCAAAAGAATCATGACTGGACAGGGTCAGGTTAGCACAGACCCAAAAGGTGTTCATTGTGCGCTGGAGCTGAAAGCTTGCGTCTTTTGCTGTTAGCATGAAGTCTTAGAAAGACAGACTTCCATTTTAAAAAAAATCAAAAAGGGCAGCGTGGTTCTTTCTACTGGACTGCAGAGAAATTGTACTTGAGAATAATAACTGTTTTGCTGAATTGCCTTTGCCAATGGTATGTTATGGGATGCAGCCTATGTTGGAACAGTTGATGGTTAGTGGTTAAATAATATAGTATCTTGTTAAGTATTTCAATAGACCCTAAAGTTATGCCAATTCTTTATTCTTACAACAGTTAAAATACAATAAAAAAGTGTGCTTTGATTAAAATTTAGTGGTGGACTAATTGAATAACATCTGGAACACAGCTCCTTTCGCTTGCCCTACATATAAATTTTAAAGCTTACGCCCCAACTATCTCCATAATTTTTCTGGGTGGGTGTGCTGGTCTGGTCCATAAACACTTGTGAACATTCAGAATTGTCGATCCAAAAAGTGATTACTTTTCTAGTCCAGACATACATATTCCATCATTTCTGGTGGAGTATGAATTGCACCTAAACTCCAACAGAACTTTATGTAATAGATGCAGAAGTCTATTTTGGATGCCAACTACAGGAGGAGGCAGAAAAATAGGATGCTTCTTACTTGCAAGGTGTGCACCAGGTAGAACCAGAATCAAATCTCTGGGAAATTTGAAATAATCAAGAGCAAAATATTATGAATGCTGGAAGACTGGAAACACTCAGTAAGTTAGGCAGAACTTATGGAAAGATAAATAGAATTAAGTGGCACAATATTCATGAAAGGCAGTACAGCAAGGCTGAAAGATCCGGCAGGACTAGGGACATGGAGGTCTTACCAATTCAAATGAAAGGGACATGGAGGTTGTCAGCTCACATAAGCTAAATGCCTCCTTTTAATACTCCTTAGAGGCAGGAATGCTTCCCCATGACCATAAAGGTAATTTCCCTGATTCCCAATGTCTTTCCAGCAATCCTGATAATGGATATCTCCTCCTTGCTGATTGCCGGGACCATCTCTAAGGCTCCTTAGCTATGACTTTAGGCAATTGTTTTTACACCCGCCCACAGGCCAAATTGTTCTTAAAGGCTAGCTGTGAAGTGGGAAATGGACCTACAAAATACTAATGAGAGTTAGCAAAGATGGTAATAAGGATTGTTAATGCCTATGGAGTCCAGTGACCTACTTGGTGAATTTATGAACTACAGACAAATGGGAAATATTTTTCGTTGAGCAAACTGGAGTCACAGTCAATGATAAGGTGCCTGTCAATGCCACTATTAGTAGGTAATTTTTCAGGAGCCTGTAGAGATTTACAACAACCAACATGGAAAAATGTGAAACACTCATAACCATCTCATTCAAATCTAAGAAACTGCCTTTACATCGCTACATCCTATGAGAGGCCCACTTGTTGCCTCATGATAGAGAAGCTGCCTGTCTGATTCTCCTCTTTCTCCTTGTTATACAATCAATTACAAAGTTTCAAAGAAATGAAACCAGATGGGTCACCTGGCATCAATCTAGACACCAGAAACAATCTTGTGGGCCCTGCAACATCTCCTCACTAACATCGGAGGGTTAATGTCAAAATGGGGAGAGCGGTCTCAGACTTGTCAAGCAACAGCCTGACATAGTCATATTCATGGATCATACCTCACAGATAATATCACCATCCCTGGATATGTCCTGTACCCAGTTGTATACAGTTGGGAGGGAGTTACTCTGGGAGACGTCAACATTGACTTTGGATCTCATGAAGTCTCATGGCTTCAGGTTAAACACGTGGGTAAAAGAAACGTCCTACTGATTACTCTGTACCATTATCCGTCGGTTGATGAATCTATACTCCATGTTGAATAACACTTGCTGTAGGTACTGAGGATGGTAAGGGCACAAAATGCATTCGGATTGGGGCGATTTCAATGTCCACCACCAGGAATGGCTCAGCAGCAGTTTTACTGAACTGGCTGGTTGGGTTCTAAAGGACATAGATTCTAGAGTGGATCTGCAGCAGGTGGTGAGGGAAGCAGCAAGAGAAAAATCATACTTTATCTCATCCTTACCAATCTGCCGGCTGCAGATGTACCTATCCATGACAGTATCAGTAAGTGTGACAACCGCACAGTCCTTGTGGAGACGAAGTCCCATCTTAACATTGAGAACAACATCCATTGTATTGTGTAGCATTATCACCTTGCCAAATAGCACATAATTCAAATAGATCTTATAAGTCAAGACTGGGCATTGATGAGGTGCTGTGGACCATCTACAGCAGCAGAATTGTACACCAGCACACAATCTGCAATGTCATGGCCTGGCATATCCCCCACTCAACCATCCCCATCAAGCCAGGGAATCAACACTGGTTCAATGGAGAATGCAGAAGCACATGCCAGGAGCAGCACCAGACATACCTAAAAATGAGGTATTAACCTGGTAAAGCTACCAAACAGGGCCATTTCAATACCAAACAGCATAAGCAGCTAGTGATAAACAGAGCTAAGCGATCCCACAACCAACAGATCAGATCTAAGCCTTGCGGTCCTATCACATCCAGTCAAGAATGGTCATGGGCAAATAAACAACTCAGTGGAAGGAGGAGACTCCACAAATATCCCCATCCTCAATGAGGGAACAGCCCAGCACATCAATGCAAAGTTAAGGTTTAAGCATTCCACAGCAACCGGCAGTCAGAAGTGCTGAGTGGATGTTCAATCCCTGCCTTATCCAGTGGTCCCCAGCATTACAGGTACCAGTCGTCAACCAATTCAATTCACTCCATGCGATAAAGAGACAGTTGGAGGCCCTGACAACAGTTAATAGTAGGGCCTTGGGTAGTGTTGTAGAACAGAGGCACCAAGGGTACATAATTCTTTGAAGTTGGCATCACATATAGACAGGGTGGTTAAAAAGGCATTTGGCACACATGACTTCATTGGTCAGTCCTTTGAGTACAGGAGTCGGAAAGTCATGTTGAGGCTGTAAGTGATATTGGTAAGGCCTCTTCTGGAATACTGGGTCCAGTTCTGGTTGCCCAGTTATAGGAAGGATAGTTAGATGGAGAGGGTTCAGTAGACACTTACCAGGATGTTGCTGGGTATGGAAGGTTTGAGTTATAAAGAAGGGCTGGAGAGGCTGGGACTTGTTGTTTTACTGGAGCATAAGATGTGGAGCGGCAAACTTATAGAAGTTTATAAATTAAATGTGGCGGGGAGCGGGAGGGGTGCAATAAATAGACTTAATGGTCGCTGCTTTTTCCTTCAAGACCGGGGGTAATTTTTAAATCTCTCCTGTCACCTTAAAAAAAGAGACGGGCATTTTTTTCTGTTTGCAGAGGGTGGTTCATGAGTGGAATGAATTTCCACAGGAAGTGGTGGAAGCAGACACAATTACAATGTTTAAAATTCATTTGAATAATAGGAATAGGAAAAGTTTGGATGGATATGAGCCAGGAGCAGGCAGGACTGGTTTAGTTTGGGGATATGGTTCGAATGGACCAAAGGATCTGTTTCCATGCTGTACGACTCTATGACTATGACTTGATAACATTTCAGGAATAATACAGAAGACTTCTGCCCCTGAACTTGCTCCCTCCTCTAGTCAAGCTGTTCCAATACAGTTACCACACTGGCATCT
Organism: Rhincodon typus; assembly: GCF_021869965.1. Taxonomy (NCBI): domain Eukaryota; kingdom Metazoa; phylum Chordata; class Chondrichthyes; order Orectolobiformes; family Rhincodontidae; genus Rhincodon; species Rhincodon typus. The sequence continues at coordinate 60,494,907 of NC_063335.1, read as the reverse complement.
GCCCAGCAATGGGGAAATTTGCCCAGGTATGTGCTGTACATAAAGAACAGGACAAATCTAATTCAATCAGAAAAGTCTTAGAATGTGTTATTAACAGTGCCTTCAAGCAGCACCTGCTCAGGAATAACCTGCAAAATGATGCCTAGTTTTGGTTCCATTGGGACAACTTAGCATCTGACCTCATTACAGCCTTGGTTCAAATGTGGACAAATGAGGTGAATTCCAGAGGGGAGGGGAAAAGTTATAGCCCTTGACATCAAGGCCGCATTCAACTGGGTGTGACATCAAGGAGCCCTAGCAAAACTGGGATCAAATGAGCATCAGGGGACAAATTCTCCATTGGTTGGAGTCATACTGGCATGGTCATGTTTGTTGGAGGTCAGACATCTCTGCAGGAATTCCTCAGGATAGAGTATTGAGGCCAAGCATCTTCAGTTACTTCAATGTCCTTCCCCTATTGCGACCCAAGGTCAGAAGTGGGGATGCTCGCTGATGATTGAACAATGTTCAGCACCATTTGTAACTCCTCAGATACTGAAGCAGTCCATGTTCAAATACAACCAAGATCTGGACATATCCAGGCTTGGGCTGACAAGTGGTGAATAACGTTTGTGCCACGCAAATGCCAAGCTATAACCATCACCAATAAGAGACAAGCCCTTGACATTCAATGGTGTTACTATCAATGAATCCCCCACTATCAATGTCCTGTGGTTTACCATTGACTAGAAACCCCTCTGAACTCTCTACATAAACAGTGGCTACATGAGCAGGTCAGAGAATAGGAATACTATGGTGGGTAACTCCCCTCCCAAAACCCCCAAAACCTGTCCAACATCTACAAGGCACACGTCAGGAGTGTGATGGAATACTCCCCACCTGCCTGGATGGTGCAGCTCCAATACTCAAGAACCTTGATGCCATCTAGGACAAAGCCCGCTTGATTGGCATGAAATCCATGAGCATCCATTCCCTCCAGCACTGACGCTCAGTAGCAGCAGTGTGTACGAATTACAAAATGCACTGCAAAAATTCACTAAAGATCCTCAGACAGCACCTTCCAAACCCAGGACCACTTCCATCTGGAGGGCCAATGGCAGCAGGTACATGACAACACCGCTACCTTCAAAAAGGTTCTCCAAGCCACTCACAGTCCTGACTTGGAAATATATCAGCATTCTTTCACTGTCACTGGGTCAAAATCCAGGACCTCCTGCCCTAATGGCATTGTGGGTCAACCCAAATCAGGTGGTCTGCACTGGTTCAAGAAACCACCTTTTCATGGGCAATTAGGGATAGGCAATAAATGCTGACCAGCCAACAGCACCCACATCCCACAAAAATGAATTAAAAAAAAAAATCATTCTCCGCTAATACCCCTTTCACAGCTCCAACCCAAAAATAGATAAGAGAATAAAAATAAAAATAATGAAACAAAAATCAGTGATGATTCAAACACTAGCAAGATTCAAACTGTAATGTATTCTTTTTTGTAAGCATTCTGTGCTGAAAGTGATCTTTGTAAAAACGGCAACTTCGTACAATTCAATGATACAGAGTTCCAAGAGCATTCGAATGGTGACATTCAGTTCTGTTCTGTGATAGGTGCAGGGTTATTACAAGCATTTTAATAGGTCACTCAGGATAGCTCAGGGCGACTATAAAGCAGTATTAGCAACACATTTGGAAAAAAAGTGACAGGAAATGATTCTATGTTAGGAGAGGTGATATTCTAGCCGTCCAGCATGAAAGATAATTGAAATGAGGTGTCCAGAGCAGTTGAATAGCTGTGTTCTATCAGACAAAACTCAAGAAAAAAATTCTTGAAATTAGTAGGCAGCTAAGGGATTGAGTCAGGACTCAGAAAAAGACCTGGATAGGTTAGACAGCCAGTTTGCCATTTTCTAGGTGTTGGAAGCTATGTAGGACTCTGAAGAAGTTTGTAAGCATTAATACATCAGTGCAACCGAGAGTGTAAGGCTTGCAAAGCCTGTAAAGTTGTATTTGCTTGATACAGCTGAAAAAGACTAGAGTTCAAGCAAAGCCTATGGATGTATTTGTCTTGGTGACAACAAAAAGCTGCAGTTATGTCTGTGACTGAGCACTGGAGTGTAGGAAAGGAGTGGGATTGACTAAAATCTGAGAGATTGACTGTGACAGTCAGAGCAAAAGTGAGAACTTGGTGAGTTACTAAGAAATCTATGGGATCAGTTTTGATTACATTTGCTTACTGTGTTCTAGATCATAGAGTATAATCCCCACACTGTAGAAACAGGCCCTTCAGCCCAACAAGTCCACACTGACCCACAGAGCATCCCACCCAGACCCAACCCACCTAATCTACACATCCCTGTTTGGGTAATTTAGCATGACCCATCCACCTAGCCTGCACATCTTTGGACTGTGGGAGGAAACTGGAGCACCCAGAGGAAACCCATACAGACACAGGGAGACCAGGCAAACTCCGTATGATAGTTACCTGAGGGTGGAATTGAACCCAGGTCTCTGAGGCTGTGAGGCAGCAGTGCGAGCCACTGAGCCACTGTGCCACCCTACTGTGATATTTTGTTGATGTTCTGAGATATTTGATCACAGCATATTACACATCTTTACCACATGTTAATTCTGGGCATTAGAAGTAGATTGTATATGTATTGTAGATTGTGTATGGTTCTATCTTTTATAGGAAAGTATTGCTTGTTTGTTCAAGCCTATGGAATTTTGCGGTTTTATTCTCAAAAAGTTCTTTGGGTCACACTTTTTGTCTACTTAAAAAAGGCTACTGATCCATGATCAGATCATAAAAGTTGGTAGTCTGGTCTGAGATGATAACAAAATGAAGGCTAAGAATTAAGATAGCCTCAAAGTCGTGATGTCAAGTCTGTTTGACATATTGTCCCCTCAAATCCCCCAATTCCTACGAGAGAGGTTAAAATCAGAAGTACTGAAAGAAGAGCAGATAGAAGGAACCTTCATGACAAAATTACATCAGAACTGAAGGGTCACCAGACCCGAAATGTTAACTCAGCTTTCTCTCAACAGATACTGCCTGATCTGCTGAGATTTTTCAGCAGTTTTTGATTTTGTTTGATTACCAGCATCTGAAGTGCTTTGGTTTTTTATTGTTTAGTATTTAAATCACTGCCGCATCTCTTTCAGATAGGCCTAAATGAAGTTCTGCTTTCTCTCCAACAGGATTTCCATTCAATTTTTTCTTGTTCACCATCATTACTTTCATTATCTCTCCTGGTGTTTGACAAGGTATTTGCCAAAACTCACTTTCACAGCCTCACCACATTTCTTCGTGACTGTCTCCAGCTCACACTTACCCCACATGGATTCCAACTCAAGTTTCATCCTTCATATTGAATCCACCCAGGATTACAGGCATCTCCATGATGTATGATGTTCCTCAGACACCTATTCTCACTGCATTTGGAGATTCACATTCAGTGTCATGCATCACCATACGTTCACTCTCGAACTATGTCAACATCACCTGATGCTGGTTCAGAGCTGCCCTGTCCAGTCCCACTTCATCCTCCAGGTTATGTGATATTCTAACAAGAAACTTCTTCCCCCTCCTTGCGGACATAAAGGAACACAAAATGCAACAACTCAGATACCCATGCTCCTCCAGAACCTTCCTCACCTCCACTTCCCTCTGACTCCATCTCATCTCCCAATACCACCTCCCGTTGAATATTTCTTATCCCTTCTGACCTCCATTCTGATGGAAAACATTCTGTACTTAGCAAAGGTCTTACATTTATCCCTCTGCACCCCCACCGCAATGAATTTTGGGCATAACATGATATTGAATTCTTCCATTGCCTTCTCTGGGCAAGAATCCTCTCCCCATCCCAAATATCCCTTAACCCACCTCCAACACTTTCCTTCCACCTGGACATCCAGCTATTGTTTCTGCCTGCTCCTGCCTCACAGGACTCATCTCTTCTTACCTCGACACGATTTTTCTCCCCTTGCCCAGCCCCTTTCCATTTACATCCATGTTTCCTCTAAAGCTTTACATTAGCTTCATAATTTATATAGTTTGAAGGCCTGAGCCACCTGCTCTTTACCATGGAGGTGTGATCCTTCACATGTCCAACCCCCAGCAAGATGGTCTCAGAGCTCTGCTTCTTCCTGGAAAATTAACCTGAATCATCTCCCTCCACCACCACCCTCCTCCTCTGCCTGGAGGTACTTGTACTCACTTTGAACAATTTCTCCTTTAACTCCTACCATTCTGAAGGAGGGTTGTTAGACCCAAAACATTAACTCTTTCTTCAGAGGTGCTGGCTGACGTGGGTTTTCCCCCCAGCAGTTTCTAATTTTGTTTCTGATTTCCAACATAGTCATATCGGTCATTGGAGAAAATACCTGGGGCTTCATTAACTGGCCCATATAGCTGTCAAAACGGTTGCCATACAGAAATCACAGGCATTGGGTCCTGGACAACTATCCAGAGTTAACTCCATAAATGGGTACAGTTAAAATATCTGAGAAGAAACAGCTTAACTTGTGCAATGCCACGTGAGATCTGCTTATAGGAAACTATAAGTCAAGTCAGTCATGACAGAGAACTTTACCTCTGATTAATTTCTCTCACTTAAAGTTCCTGGCATTAACACTTACCAGTTACAAGAAAATCAAAAGAATTTAAATGTTTTAAAACTATTTCACCTTCTAGGAAAGCAATCTGTGAACAATTTCAGCTACAAGATATATATTACATGTACATAAATATAAATGCTTATTCAGTGTTTCATTTCATAAAATTCAGTAGATATTCAGCCTGTATTTAAAGTGCCTCTCAGTATTGTTTAGCACACTGTTTACCTTGATTTTGATTTTATTGTCACATGTACCATGAGTGGTATAGACAGATCACAGCAAGCAAAGGATGTACAGATCAAAAAGACTTGAGGCATACAGGTTACATTGCTGGAGGCCAGAGTCCATTCAGCAGTCTGAAAACGTCCGAAAAAAAGTTGTTCTTGACCCTGCTTGTGCATGTGTTCAGGCTTCTGTATCTTCTGCCTGATGGAAGAGGTTTAGCAGATCACTACCAGAGTGCAATGGATCTTTGATGATGTTTGCTGCCTTTCTGTAGCAGTGGGCCATGTAAACACCAGAGTCCATGGATGGAAGGTTGGCTTCTATGGTGGTCTGGGCTGTGCACACCATCTTCTGCAGTTTCCCATGGTCCTTTTTGTTAAAATTCATTCATGGGATGAGGGTGTTGCTGACCAGGCAGCATTTATTGCCTATCCCTAATTGCCAGAGCAAATCACATTGCTGTAGGTCTGGAGTCACATGCAAGTCAGACCAGATAAGGGTGGCAGTTTCTTCCCTAAAGGACATTTGTGAACAGATAGGTTTTTTTTCCTGACAATCAACAATTTGTTCATGGTCATCATTAGATTCTTAATTCCAGACACTTTATTGAATTTAAATTCCATCATCTGCCATGGCAGGATTGGAACCCTGGTCCCTAGATAGTTATCTGGGTCTCTGTTAAAACAGTCCAGCGATAATACTACTAAGCCATTGCCTCCCCCGACTGGAGCAGTTGCCATACTAGGCCATTATGCACCTGGACAGTATGCTTTCAATGGTGCATCTGTAGAAGTTAGTGAGGGACCTTATGGACATGCCAAATTTCCTGACCCACCCGAGGAAGAGGTGTTGTTGCACCTTCTCGGTCTGTTGCATTTACGTGAGAAGTCCAGGACAGGTTATTGGTTATCGTCACACTGAGGAACTTGATGCTTTTCACTGTCAGCTTCAGTTCTGTTGATGTTTATGGGGGTGTGTTCTCCTCTTTCAGAGGTCGATCAGTTCTCTAGTTTTGCTGATGTTGAGACAGATTGTTTTCATGGAGCCTTGTCACCAAGCCTTGTCCCTTCTGTATTTTGAATAGTTGTTGCTAGATATCTGTCCCACTACAGTGGTGTCATCAGCGAACTTGTAGATGGCATTCATCCAGAATTTGGCAATACGATCGTTGGTGTACAGGGAGTACAGTGGGGGGCTGAGGATGCATCCTTGGTGGAGGGGGGTCCAGTGTTGTGTTATTGTGGAGATGGTGCAGTTACCTATCCTCACTGATTGTGGCCTATGGGTCAGAAAGCTGAGGATCCAGTTGCAGAGGGTGGAGTTGAGATCAAGGTCATGCAATTTTGAGATCAGTCTGAAGGGGATAATCATGTTGAAAGCAGAGCTGTAGTCAATGAGTAAGAGTCTGACATAGGTGTCTTTGTTGTCCAGATGTTCCAAGGATAGTGCAAGGCTAGTGATATGGCATCGTCTGTGGGCCTGTTATGTTGGTAGGAAAACTGTAGGGGAATGAGGCAGGTAGGGAGGCTGGAGTTGACGTAGGCCATGACCAGTCTCTCGATGTACTTCATGATTATTGAAGTCAGAGCTATTGAGTAGTAGTCTTTAAGGCACACTGCATGTGTTTTCTTGGGTACGGGGATGCTGGTGGTCTTCTTGAAGCAGGTGCGGGCTTCAGCTTGTAGGAGGGAGAGGATGAAGATGTCTGTGAATACCTTTGCCAGTTGACCCACACAGGATCTGAGTGTTTGGCCGGGAACACTGTCTGGACCCATCGTTTTCCTTGGGTTGACTCCCAGGAAGAGTGATCTGACTCCTGAAGCAGTGACAGAGGGAACAGGTGTGTCTGGAGCTACCAGGGCTGGCATCGCCATGCAGGTAGTATTCTGCTCAAACTGAGCCTAGAAGGCATTGTGCATGTCAGGAGGGATGTGTTATTTTCTGCTATCTTACTCTTTCATTTTGTATCCCATAATCTCATTCAGGCCTTGCCATAGACAGGGGACCCTTGCACTCAAAGGCAACTGAAGACAACACTTCAGTGATAACAAGGTGTAGAGCTGGATGAACACAGCAGGCCAAGCAGCATCATAGGAGCAGGAAGGCTGACGTTTCGGGCCTAGACCCTTCATCAGAAAAATGA
>NC_063335.1:60220240-60487522 GCF_021869965.1 Rhincodon typus | reverse complement strand
TCTGATGAAGGATCTAGGCCCGAAACATCAGCCTTCCTGCTCCTATGATGCTGCTTGGCCTGCTGTGTTCATCCAGATCTACACTTTGTTATCTCAGATTTTCCAGCATCTGCAGTTCCTACTATCTCTCACAACACTTCAGTGTTTGTTTTCAGGATGTTACATAATACCAGTAGGGTACCATTGATATCTTTTAACCTGATGAATTTAAGATGCTTTGCCTGTAGAAAGGAATCTTAGTCAGATTGTTGTTTTGGGTTCAAAGTTCAGGCCCAAAGTGACAGGAAAATGTGGAATCAGAACCCTTGTCTGCATGCTTAGAATTTTGATATCATTACTTATCTATTAAGATGCAATTTTTGGGGACATTTGGCCATTACATGGACACCTAAAATTCATATTGAAACATCTGGCTTCCAAGCTAATGATGAACAGTGAAAACATTAATACATGAAATTGACCATTCTACTTTCAAACTGAAATAAAGTGAAATATGCATAATTGCCTTTTCATTGTATGATTCAAAGACAAAGACAGTGTATTTTGAGGTATACACAAAATTAGAACCATTCTCTTCACACTGGCAAAGCCTACTGCGATTCATTTTCTGCAAAAATAATGTTTAAACCAGCAGTGCTCACCTGGGTCAGTGGTCATGTCAACTAGAGGAGTGGCCTTACTGGATCTTGTAACGGCTAATGAGCCTGGCCAGATGACTGACTTTCCAGTGAGAGAGTGGTTTGTAAACAGATATCACAACTTCTTAAGTTTTAAGATAGCTGTGAATAAGGATAAATCAGGACCTTGCAGGAAGGTGCTAAATTGGGGGAGGACAAGTTACAACAATATTAGGCAGGAGCTAGGGAGCAGCTGTTATCCAACATGTTATCTAACATGTGGGAGTTGTTTAAAGACCTACTAATCAAAGTTCAGGACCAGCATGTTCCAGTAAGCAGGAAGGACAAGCATGGCAAGGTAAGGGACTCTTGGATAAAATGGGAAGTTGTGAATTTCGTCAAGAGGGAAAAGAAGCATATGTAAGGTTTAGGAAGCTAAAATTGAACAGGGCCCATGAGGGATATAGAGAAAGCAGGAAAGAACTCAAGCAGGGAATTAGGAGAGTAAGGAGGGGTCATGAAGTGACCTTCACAAGTAAGAATAAAGAATTCCCAAGGAATTCTATAGAACATTAAACAGTACAGCACAGGAACAGGCACTTCAGTCCGCAATGTGTTGAACATGACACTGAATTGAACTGGTCCCTTCTGCCTGCCCATAGTTCATATCCCTCCACTTCTTGCTTATTCATGTACATGAGCAAAAGTCCCTTAAGCACACCCATCATATCTGCCTCCAACACTACTGCTGGCAGTGCATTCCAGGCACCAACCTCTGTAGAAGAACCTTGCCCCTCACATCTCCTGTGATGTTTCCTGCTCAGCCTTACATGTATGCTTTCCAACAAGAAATATATTTCAACACTGGGAAAAATATGCTGACCGTTGACCTGATCAGCTTGTAATTAGAGACTTCTATCAGGTCTTCTCTCAGCCTCTGCTATTTCAGCGAAAACAACTCTAGTTTTTCCAGCCGCTCCTTATAGCTTATACTCTAATCCGGACAGCATCCTGGTAAACATATTCTGTACCTTTTCCAAGGCCTCCACATCCTTCCTATAAAGTTTGAATTGAATACAATATTCTAAGTGCGGCCTAACAGAAGTCTTATAAAGCAGCAACATCACTTGCTGACTCTTGTAAATAAATGCCCCTGTCAATGAAGGCGAGTATGCCATATGCCTTCTTTACTACCCTGTGTCGCCATGTTCAGGGAGCTATGGACTAAGACTCCAAGATCCATCTGCACATCAATGTTGTTAAAGGGACTGTGTGCTGCACCTGCATGCCAACCTTCGTCAACTGTTCCACCATGACTCCCAGGTCTTGTTGCACCTCACCTTTTCCTAAACTGCCACCATTCAGATAATAATCTGCCTTCCCGTTTGTGCCATTAAAGTGGATAACCTCACATTGCTCCACATTATATTGCATTTTCAATTATTTGCCCACTCAGCCATCCTGTCCAAGTCACCATGCAGCCTCCTAGCATCATCCTCACAGCAGACATTGCCACCCAGCTTAGTTTCATCTGAAAATGGAGATATTGCATTCAATTCCTTCATCCAAATCATTAATTTATATTATGAACAGCTGGGATTCCAGCACTGAACACTGCAGTACCCCACTCGCCAGTCTGCCACTGTGAAAAGGAACTGTTTATTTCAATTCACTGCTTCCTGTCTGCCAACCAGTTCTCTACCCAGAAAGTCCAGAAACAACATTCACTGATTCACCTTTGTCCACTCCACTGGGAAATAAGGGATGCCTTAGTGGGAGGTGCTATTATTGCTGGACTGTTCATCTAGAGACCCAGGTAACGTTCTGGGATCTTGGGTTTGAATTCCATTGTGCAAAATGGTGGAATTTGATTTCAATAAAAACAAGTCTGGAATTAAGAGTCTGATGGTGACCATGAATCCATTATAGATTGTCAGAAAAAGCTATCTGATTTACTCACCTCCTTTAGGGAAGGAAATTGCCATCCTTATCTGGTTTAGCCCACATGTGACTCCAGATCCAAATGTGATTAACTCTTAACTGACCTCTGGGCAATTAAGAATGGACAATAAATATTGCCTAGCCAGTGACACCCTCATCTGGTGAATGAATAAATAATAAAGTAAATTATCTACGCAAAATGGAGAGTGAAAATAAGCCTGAAGCATGATACAAGATCTGGTGAAATAGCACTAGGAACTTTGGTGAAGGAGGTAGACAGATGGGAGAGATGCTGTTCTTCAGAGACCAGAAAGTAGTACTGATGCTATAAAGAAAAGAGAACCAGATGATTGTCAGGGTCAATGCCAGTCTTCTAGCCCCAGGAGATTAATGCTATAAAACTGATCTATAATATCACAAATCACCAAGTTCAGTGAATGAATCCTCAAACTAAATTCTTACAAATGAACTACTAGAATCTCAGTGTTCTATTCACCATCCTTTCTTCACTACTGGTCACCAATTGCAGTCTAGCATAACTCAAACTCAGTATAAATAGCACACCCCATCCTCAATTAGCACTGCTGAAAGAACTTCAAATCTCACAGCTTCACATAGTCATGCAAAGGGTGGTGTGTGTATGGAATGAGCTGCCAGAGGAAGTGATGGAGGCTGGTACAATTACAACTTTTAAAAGGCATTCATTGCTTATGATGAGTAGGAAGGGTTTTGACAGATATGGGCCAAATGCTGGCAAATGGGACTGGATTACTTTTGGATACGTCATCCAAATGGTCCTAAGTGTGGTAACTAGAGTTCAAGATCCTGATGTTTCTGTGAGGGTGAAGGAAACCCTGGCTGACAAGAGATATTGAGGCTTTGACCGAAAAAAAGGAGGAAGCATGGCTCAGGAGCAGGCAGCCGGGATCATGGCAATCCCTGGAGGTATATAGGTGGTACAGGAGTTTACTGAAGGAGGAAATCAGGAGGGCAGAAAGGGGGCATGAGATAGCTTTGAAGATTAGGATGAATTCAAAGAGATTCTTTAAGTATGTTAGAGGAAAAGGAATAACAAGAGAGAACAGGACCACTCAAGGACCAAGGTCGACATGTGTGTGTGGAATCGCAAGAGATGGGCAAGGTCCTCAATGAATACTTCTCCTATGTTTACCATGGAGAAAGACATGAAGATTTGGGGAAGTTAGTGGTGTATCTTAGGGATAGTCCATATCATAGTACAGATGGTGTCAGAAGTATTAGAATGTATGAAGGTGGATAAATCTCCTGGTTTTGGCCAGATATATCCAAGAACGCTCCAAGAGGCTAGGGAAGTAATTGTGGGGACCATGGCTGATATATTTGCATCATGATTAGCCATGGGTGAAGTCCCAGAACACTGGAAGGTAGTGAATGTTGTGCCCTTATTCCAGGAGGGCTGCAAAGAAAAACCTGGGATTTATAGACCAGTAAGCTTAACATCTGGGTACTTAAAAAGATTCTGATGGATAAGATACACAAGCATTTGGAAAGACAGTTTGATTAAGAGTAGTCAGCATGGCTTTCTGTGTGGAAGATCATGCCTCACAAATTTGTTAGAGCTCCTTGATGAAGTGAGCAGGAAGGGTGATGATGAGGGCAGGGCAGTAGACGTAGTCTGTATGGATTTCAGTAAGACCTTTGATAAGGTTCCACATGGTAGACTGCTCTGGAAGGTTAGATCACATGGAATCCAGGGAGATGTGGCAAATTGGATTTACAATTTGCTTGATGGTAGGAAGCAGAGAGTAATACTGGAAGGATGCTTGTCTGACTGGAGGCCTGTGATTAGTGCTGCGCCTCAGCAGTAGGTGCTAGGCTCATTGCTGTTATCTATAAGCGATGATTTGGATGAGAATGTACAAGGCATGATTAGTAAGTTTGCATATGACACTAAAATAAGCAGATTCATGGACAGTGAGGAAGGTTATCAGTAATTGCAGCAGGATCTTGATCAGCTGGAGAAGTGGGCCAAGAAATGGTAAATGGAGTTTAATATAGATAAGTGTGAAGTGTTACATTTTGGAAAGTCAAATCCAGGTAGGAGTTTCATGGTGAATGGTAGGGCATTAAGGAATAGAGTGGAAGAGAGGGACCTTGGAGTTCAGGTGCATGGTTCTCTGAAAGCAGAATCACAGGTAGACAGGGCAGTGAAGGCGGCGTGTGGCACACTATCCTTCAGTCAGGGTATTGAGTATAGAAGTTGGGAAGTTATGATGCACTTGTACATGACAGTGAGGCCGCACTTGGAGTATTGCATTTGGTTTTGGTCACGTTGCTATAGGAAGGATGTTATTAAACTGAAAAAAAAGAGTGCAGAAGAAATTTACAAGGATACTTCCAAGACTCAAGGGACTGAGTTATAGGGGGAGGTTGGACAAGCCAGGACATTTTTCTTTAAAGCATAGGAGACAGGGGGACAATTTTATAGAAGTGTATATGATCATGAGGCATGGATAGGGTGAATGCACTCAGTCTTTTTCCCAGGGTTGGGGAATTAGGAACTAGAGGGCATCAGTTTAAAGTAAGAGGGGAAAGAATACATAGGATACTGAGGGGCAACTTTTTTAAAAACAGTGATACGCATATTGCCAGCAGAAGTGGTTGAGGCAAGGACGTTAACATTTGAAAGGGATTTGGACAAATACATGGATAGGAAATGTTTAGAAGGATATGGAACAAGTGCAGGAAAATTGGCTTAGCGTGGATAGACATTTTGGTCAGCATGGACCAGTTTGGGCCAAAGGGCCTGTCTCCATGCTGTAGGACTCTGACTTTCTGATCATGTTGGACTGAAGTGTCTGTTTCCATGTTGTGCAAATCTATGACACTGTCAAATATTCAATGTCAGCCACATCTATCAAAATAAATTACACCACACTGATGCACTTGCTTCTTAAAATAAACTGGTGCATGAAGACAGCAATATCTAACTGGCAGAGATGGATGTATGTTACTGTGTGCTGCCACCATTATCTTCTTAACTTGTGGGTTCTTTAAGGATTTATTTGGTTCAAGTGTGCTATGGTAGTCACATTCTGGTCTAATGAGACAGTCTTATACAGTGAACATAATGTAGTTTATTGATAGGTTGTAAGAACAGGTTGTAAGAACAGGCTTTACATCACCATGAAAATTGTTGGTAGGATGTAGCCTTTGTCTGTCTCCCATGAGATCTTAAATTACTGAGTCCTTATGACATCACAGTGGATGGCATTTATTATACTCAAACTGTTAACCCTTTCAGCTCAGTGTACAGACATGCTTTTGCCCCTAATGAGAAGATGAACTGCTAGTCACTAGAGCAGTCACAACTGAAGCCATGACCACCACTACTTTTTAAATTCAGCAGTTGTGTTTATTGTCGATTCCTAGTTGCTATTGAGCGGTTATGGTGAGTTGCACTTTTGAACCACTGCAGTCCATTTGCTGTAGGAACACCCAGAGGACTGTTAGGGAGGAAGTTACTGGATTTTGACCCACTAACAGTGAAGGAATGGCAATATAGATTCAAATCAGGATGGTGAGCGACTTTGAGGGTATCTTGCAGCTGGTAGTGTTTCAGCGTGTCTATTGCTCTTGCCCTTCTAGGTGGTAGCATTGTGCATTAGGAAAGTGTATCTAATGAGCCTTAGTATATTTTTGTAGTGCATCTTGTAGATGGTACACACTTTGCACTGGTGATGGAGGGAGTGAGTGTTTGAGGATATGGTCCCAATCAGGCAATCTACTTTGAGCTGGTTGGTGTCAACCTTCTTGAGTACTGCTGGAGCTGCACTTATCCAAGTAATTGAAGAATATGCCATCACACTCACTGTAGATGGTGGGTAGCCTTTGAGTTTAGGGAAGCTATGGGATTCCTTGTCTTTGACCTGTTCTTGTAACCACTATTTATCTGGCTAGTCCAGGTCATTATCTGGTCAATGATCAGGATGTTGGTAGTGGCAGATTTAGTGATGATAATACCATCGAACAAAAGGCAATGGCTAGATTCTCTTGTTGCAACTGGTCATTGCCTAGAACTTGTGTAGGTTGAATGTTACTTGTCAGTCTGGGCCTGGATATTGTCCAGTTCTTATTGCATTTGTAAATGGACTGCCCCAATATTTGAGTCATAAATGGTGCTGAATATTGTTCACTGATGATTAGTTATTTCTGCTTCTGACCTTATGATGAGGGAAGGTCGCCTAAAGAAGCTGAAGCGGTTGGGTCTGGAACACTAGGGAAGGCATTAAACAGGAGATTAGAGATAGTAGGAACTGCAGATGCTGGAGAATCTGAGATAACAAGGTGTAGAGCTGGATGAACACAGCAGGCCAAGCAGCATCAGAGGAGCAGGAAGGCTGACGTTTCGGGCCTAGACCCTTCTTCAGAAAAGACAGGAGATTAGAGATGCATGCAATTAGGGTATGAATGGGAATCATGGGTGCGTTTAATCTATATTCAGATTGGACAAACCAAGTACCCAAAATTACTGTTGAGGAGGATTTCCCGGAGTGTATACATGATTGTTTTATAGGCCAACTCATTAAAGGAACAAACTCGAAAGAAAGATATTTCATACTGGGTAATGATGAATTAACAATCATTGTTAGCATAATTGTTGAGTGGGGTCCATGGGAGAGAGGGGGAAAGCAACATTAAGATGGAGTGTGAATAATTTGAATCCAAAATTATGTGCTGAATCTAAATAAAGGGAACTACACTTCTAGGATACAAGGCAGGTGCTGGAAATGATGGATTTGGGAATCTTATTCCAAAGGTTGGCAAGGAATAGGAATTGGTAATAGTTAAGGAACGTATGCATGAAATACAGAAATTATTCATTCCTATCTGCCACAAAAAAAGACAGGAAAGGAAGCTCAACTGTGGCTTAAGAAATTAAGTATTAAATGCAATGAGGAGGCATATAATTGCCAGAAAAAGCAGAAAGCTTCAGGACTTGGAGCAGATGAGAATTCCACCAAAGAAGACAGAAGATGGAAAACAAAACATGAGTAAATCTGTAGGAAACATTAAAAACTGAGTTTAGAAATTTTTATAAATAATTTTGAGAAAAAGGCAAATGTAAGTGCTTTACCGTCAGAAATGGGAATATCTATAATGGGGAACAAAAGTTAAATACATTTTTCTATCTGTATAACAGTGCACAAATAATTTCCCAAAAACAATAGGGAACCAAGGAGCAAGTGAGTGAGAGGAATTGAAAGAGTCAATATAGGTAAATAAGTGATGCAGAGAATTTAATGGGTTAAATGCTGAAGAATAAATGCAGAAGGAAAATGGAATACAGTCACAGATGTACAGCATAGAATCTCCAACCAGGTGAAACCTCTAGTCTGTATCCCTGTTAGAATTTTTGTTTCAAGCAGATCCCGTCTCATTCTTCTAAATTCGGGGTGGCACAGTGGCTCAGTGGTTAGCACTGCTGCCTCACAGTGCCAGCAACCTGGGTTCAATTCCACCCTCAGATGACTGTCTGTGTGGAGTTTGCACATTCTCCCCATCTTTGTGGATTTCCTCTGGGTGCTCTGATTTCCTCCCAGTCCAAAGATGTGCAGGCTAGGTGGATTGGCCATGCTAAATTGCCCATAGTGTTCAGGGATGTGTAGATTAGGTGGGTTACAGGGGGGTGGGTCTGGGTGGGATGCTCTGTGGGTCAGTGTGGACTTGTTGGGCCGAAGGGCCTGTTTCCACGCTATAGGGATTCTATGATTCTACGAAATTTCCAGGGCTGGATAATCTGCACCCCCCAACTATTAAAATAAACTGGCCCTGGAAATATTGGACACATTGGTCGTCATCTTTCAAAATTGTTGACTCTAGAGCAGTTCCTATAAACTAGAAGGTAGCAAATGTAATCCTCTTTTAAAAAAGTAGGGAGAGTAAAACAGAATTGCAGATTGATTAGCCTAACATCTGTTAGTGCTGGAGTCTATTATGAAAAATGTGATAACACTTAGAAAGAAATAATGAGATAAACAAAGTCAGCATGGATTTAAGAATTGGAATTTATACTTAACTAACCTACTGGAATTTAAGGATACAACTAGTAGAATAGCAAGGGAACCAGAGAAATGGTGCATTTGAATTTCATGAAAGCTTTTGAGAAGGCCTCTCAGAAGAGATAAGTAAGCAAAGTCAAACATAGGATTGGGGATAATATACTGACATGGACTGAAAACTGGTAATCAGAAACAGTGAGCATGCATTTCCCACCACCACCACCACTGCCCACCCCCTCCCCCTTGGAGGCAGGCAGTGATCAGTGGTGTACTGCAGGGATCAGTGATGGTATGGCTAATTAAAGAAAAACTGCTGAAAGATGCAACACTAAAGGACTCGGGGGTACTTGTGCATGAAACAAAGGTAGCAAACAGATGCAGCAGGTAATCAGGAAGGCTGATAGATGTTGGTCCATATATCAAAGGACTTGGAATACAAGAGTAGGGAAGACTTACTGCAACTATCAAGGTGCTAGTGAGACCACATCTGGAATACGGTGAGCAATTTTGGTCCACTTATTTAAGGAAGGATATATTTTCATTTGAGGCAATTCATGAAGATGATCCCTGGTATGGAGGGATTGTCTCATGAGCAAAAGGTTTAACAAGTTGGGACTCTACTCATTTGAATTTAGAAGATTTAGAGGCAATCTCATTGAAACATATCGGATTCTTAAGGGGTTTGACAGGGTAAGATTATGTTTCCACTCATGGGAGAGTCTAGGACCAGAGGGCATAGGCTCCAAGTTAAGGGGTGTTGCTTTAAGGCTAAGATGAGGAGGAATTCCTTCTGAGGGTTCTGAATCTTTGGAATTTCTTGCCACAGAACTGTTGGGGCAAAATGCTTGTGTACGTTTAAGACTGAGCTAGATTCTTGTTCAGTAATCAGATGAAGGGCTATGAGGAAAGAGCAGGAAATTAGACATGGAGTATCAGATCAGATATGAATAGTGGAGCAGGCTTGAGGGGCCAAATAGCCAACTCCTGTTCCTATTTCTTATGGTCTAATGGATGTAAAGAGATGTCAGAATGATATACACAAGTTGCATATGGGTATATCATGGCAGATGCTATAAAACATGCTTAATGGGATTTTGTACAGTGTGACCAACAGAACAGCAAATGGTGGTTTATTGGGAAATGTGGATGTACAAAGATTTGTATGTCCTTGCTTGCTGTACCTATCTTTCTACATCGATTGATGGCATACAATCAGGAAAGCAAAGAGTAAGTTGTCTTACTGCTGTTATATAGGGCTTTGGTGAGACCAAAACTGGCCTATTGTGTGCAGTTTTGGTTGCCCTACCCAAGACAGAATATGTTTGCCGCATAGGAGTGTAGCAAATGTTCAGTGGCTGATACCAGGAATGGAAGTAAAGAGAGATTTTTATTTCCACTGGGCCCACATTCACTCGAATTTAGAAGAATGAGACGGGATCTGCTTGAAACAAAAATTCTAACAGGGATACAGACTAGAGGTTTCACCTGGTTGGAGATTCTATGCTGTACATCTATGACTGTATTCCATTTTCCTTCTGTATTGCCCACTAAACTTGAATGCTATCTTTGTGTTTCATGGATGAGGACTCCCAAATCCCTTTTAGCTAGTTTGCTGCAGTACGACTCAATTTAAATAATAATATTCAGCTCTTCTATTCCTCCTGACAGAGTGCATAATCTCATTATATTCCATCTACCAAATTTTTGCCCCACTCACTGTCTATATCCTACCTACCTTCCCTAGCCCCACCCCTCTTCTCTATTTATTTCAGATCTCCCTTCCCCCTCCCCCATTTCTGAAGAAGGGTCCTGACCCAAAACGTCAACTTTCCTGCTCCTCTGATGCTGCCTGGCCCAGTGTTGCTCCTCCAGCTCCACACTGTCCTATCTTGGCCGGATCCTGCTTTAATTTAACTAAAATCCCCATTGCCCAATCCAAAATGTTTTTGCATCTTGCCTATTTCTTTGTCCATAAAAAGCTTAAATTGTACCATGTTGTGATCATTATTGTTAAAATACTCTCTCACCACCACCTCAACCACCTGTCCAGCTTGATTTTACAGCATTAGCTCCAGCATAGCTCCATTCTTTGTTCGGCCCTCTGCATATTGGCCTAAAAAGATCTCTTGTACAAATTAGGAAATCCATCCATCCAAGTCCTTAATACTATGTCTATACCATAGAATGTTGGGAAAGTTGAAATCACCTACTATAATTACTCTGCTGTTATTATTTTTAAACACCTCCACGAATTGTGCACAAATTTGCTCCTTAATTTCACACCAACTCTTTGGGGCTCTAAGATGAACCCCTAGCAATGTGGCCTTTTTTTAAAATTCCCAAGGTCTACCCATAAATCTCCAAGATCTTATCTCTTCATTGCTGTTAGTGTTTCCTTTAATAATGCAATGCCTCCTCTTTGACATCCCCCTCTCCTGTCTTGCCTAAAGATTCTACATCCCAGGATGTTCAGTTGCCAGTCTTGTGCCCCCCCCTCACCCCCCAACACATATCTGATAGATATTATATCATACTTCCACATGTCAAACATTACCCTTAACTCATCATTTTACCATATATGCCTGGCGCGAAAGTAAAGGCTATCCAGCCTTGCCTTACTCTTGAGAATTAATGCAGCTGCACTCCCTTTGACGTGATTGTTTTACTGTAGGATTCTGTGCCCTTAGCCTGCCAACAGGCTCTGTCCTGTAATACTTCACTAAACCCCCCGTTTTGAAAATATCTGGATGGAGTTTTGAACTTACAATCTTTAAAACTGTACTGGGTCTGCAAAAGTGGCAAAACCACAAGCAGGTGGTGGAACTGACCTGAACACAGGGGTTTATGTATTCCAAATACAATCACAAAGAAATATCTGTCTATTGGGGAATATTGATTCAAACATTCTGCATTTGCAATAGACAATGAACTCAAAACCAAAAAGAAATCCAGTCCTGAGCCTTTCCACACCTCAGGTCACACAGCCTATAAAAAGATCGAGTCACAGAGACAGTGTGGAGCCAAGGTCTACGGTAATAATCACCCAGTATTCAAAGCCAGCCAAAATGATTAACAGCCCTTCTAACCTTCAGAAATTTGATTAAACCAATCAAGCCCACAAGGAAAACATCAACAAGACAATGGGCCTGGACATTGACAATTTGGGAGGCTCTGCAACTAGTATAACTATAGGCCCCAATCTGGGGTGCAAGAGGGTGTGCTTACTGATTGTATGGGGAAATAGAGACGGCAAATCCCAAGAAACAACGCAACCAACCACGGCAAGAAGAAACTAAGTCCAGCAAATTCCAAGGTAACAAACAGCAGACACTACAAGTCCTCAGGAAAAGCAGAGGTGAAGACCCAGCTCAACAAATAAGCAGAAGTAAACAAAACCAAGTACTCACCCGATAAAATTCAACTTGTGTCCAACCTTTCCAGCAGACTCAACCCAGACTGAGCAGTGGCACAGCAAGAAGTCCCCTGCCACATCCAGGGTATGGCCATTCAGAAGAACTGTATCCAGTGAACCTCAAAACTGCATTTGTCTTGGTGAGCATAATCCTGAGATTCCAGAGTCCCAATTTAACTAGTAGGAGAGAGGTGGGGTTTATTGATTCACTGTAAGTCTGCATAGTAGTGCATTGTTGGGCTACCTTTTGTTGTATATCAAAAAGTTTCGCCATCAAACATCTGTCTGCTGCCTTTTCATTGCATTCTGATCACTAAGTCCAGTGTACAGAACCAGGGGCTGCGAGCAATTCAAACCACTTAAAAGTCAGTGATAAACTGAGAAAACCAAAACCCCTATAAGTGCCGAATGAGTTCAAATGCCTCCCAACAGCATGAGCAAACCATCCTGCAAGAATGTTAGTCCCACTCTGGTTCAGATGTGGACCATCCCATTTGTCCCTGTCCCTTCTGACCCAGAATGGTCCCAGTGATCCAGGAATCTAAAACTTCCCTCCTGCACCAATTCAAGCCACTCATTTATCTGCACTATTCTCCTATTTCTGCACAATCCAGCATGTGGCACTCAGTAATCCAGAAATTACAAGCTGAGGGGTTCTGCTTTTCAATCTACTGCCTAGCTCCCCGAATTCCTGATGCAAGACCTTATCTCATTTTCTACCTATATCATTGGTATCAACATGTATCATGACCGTTGCCTTATCATGCTCCCCTTCAGGGTGTCCTGAAAGTATTCAGTGACATCCAAACCCTAGCTCCAGGGAAGTGTTACACCTTCCTGGAGTCATGGTGATGGCCACAGGAGTGCCTATCTATTCCCGTGACCATGGGATCCCTATTATTAACACCCTTCTTCTCATCCTCCCCTCCTGTACAGATAGGCTGCTATGGTGCCAGAAGCCTGGCTCAGTCTCCACTCCCTGGAGGAACCAACTCCCTCATCAGCTTCCAAAATAGAATAACAATTTGCATGTGGGACCCCAGAGGACTTCTGAACTACCTGCCTGTTTCTTTTAGGCTTCCTGGTGGTCATCCATTCCCTTCCTTCTTCAGGTCCCTTTATTTTCTGTAGTGTGGCCACCTGTCTAAATGTGCTATCCGTAATGCTCTCAGACTCACCAATGCTCCACAATGTCCTCAACTGTCATTCCAGGTGCTGGACATGCATCCAGCACACTCACTGGCCCCAGGCACTAGAGATTTGGCTGGTCTCCCACATGCAGCAAAAGAAACAAACATGGCTTCAAGCTCTGTAAGGTGGGGCAAAAATTCCCATCAGTTTATGGACATACCTTGGACTTAAAACCCTCTGAAGGCAGAAGTTGTGGAGATTACATTGGATTAAATTCACTGAACGTTTGGGATTTCAAAAACCATGCGTTGCAACTGAGCCAGAAAAGGGCTGGCTGGGACAGCATGGGAAAAATACAAGCCTGGGGCAGATTTCTGGAACAGATTTCTGGAACAGGGTTTAGATTGCACAAACTAAAAGGAAGTACCCCATTTGTGCCCCAGCTTAAACAATGGAAGGCAGACTGCAGGAAACAAACAACTTCAACAACATCAGACCTTCTGGAGTCTACAGAGGTACAAAGCCATACAATTTTCCAGCCAGTGCTCAGGCGCAGAAATACTGAACATTCCATCCTGTTGTGCTATATGCCTGTTCTACCTATGTAAAGGCATTCACAACACTATTCAAACCTGAATGAATACCCATCCAAGGGAAATACTGGACATTCCAAAACCATTCACCTCAAATTGAAAAACCATTTTCAACTCCAGTGCCCAGGAAGCCCATTCAGCCCCAAGAGGAACAATAGCTCAACAGATTTGGCAGGAGATAAGGGCACCTGTAGTTTTCAGGAGACCCCGAGCTCAGCATGGTAGTGAAGGATGAACAGATGGCAGAGGAAGAAGCAAAGGAGAAAGAGACTGATACCAGTCTTGTGATACCAGCACTGCGATACCAGCAACTCACCCAACTCCAACACAGTGTGCATTCTCTGAGTTGGGCTCTGCGAAGAAGGCTCATGAGTCCGAGTGAGAAGCAGGCCCCTCTCGCGAAGGAAAAGCAGCCTTTGCAACACCGAACACCAGCAACTAACCACAAGCCTCCACTTGACATCCAGAGGCAACCACAGGCATCCAGAGACACAAGACACCAACCAGAGCTATGCCATCAACATCCACCAACATCCAAAGACAACAATGTGCTCGCAAGGGCCACCGGAAAAGAAAGAAAATGCAAGGGACTCACCAGTCTGGTCCCACGCATCTAACGGCATCAGCAGACACCACTAGGCTGATTGAAGGGCCAGTAACATTGAGTCCCAGCTAAAGCAAGTGACTACAGACAAGAGCCAGTCAAAATCGCATTTTCACAGCAGGGGTGAGCCTAAGGTTGGCTAGTCTTAGATAGGGGAAGATGGTGTTCACAAAGGCTGACAGTACAGGAAGGGAAGTGAAATAGGTCAGCAGGGTCTCATTCTCTCCCTCTCTCTCCTGCTAACATAAGTAACAGCCACCCACTGTATCTATTTTACCCATTGTAAAAAGTCTTGGCTGCAAAGCTTAACTTGGGGTCAGTTAACTTGGATATAGGTCTCAGACAAAGACATACAGGTTTTAATTTTGACATTCACTTTCCTGTTTTCTGTAAATATATTAATTTTTTCTTGTTTGCTGAATATAATCAGAGTTTTCTTTCATCACTGAAGCATCTTCCTCCTCTGAAAACCACTACACTACATAAGCCCGGTGTCAGAGAGCTGGTGAACAATAAACCAGGCAGCACTCCCTACAGCTCTCCTGCCATGACTAACCCAGTTAAAAGTTTAAAAATGTTAGAAGACTTATTTTGTAAATAAATACACCAAATAAGTCCCTACCCTTGCTTAAACAAAGACTTACAAAATAAGTTTGGAAATAACCACCAAGACTTAGTCACCAATCAGTTGCTCCCATTCATTTTACATCACTTTCCAAACTGTAACATCTGCTCTACTCCTGCCTCCACAGGGCCTGTGAAATAGTAAGGGGAGCTGCAAAACCTCCCCTCCCCATGTTTCACTTTCTGCACTAGCAATCTGAGCTAGATGCACTTTAGTCTTGCTTTTATACCCTGCTTCAAGAACCAGATTTACCAGTTTACATAATTAGCTTAATTAGCTGCCTTCTTTGTGCTACAACACTAGGAGACTTTATTTTAACTTTCCTTCAGCATGAAAGAGAAAACATCCTTCACTTACGAGTAGTTTATGAGATTGTTACCTACATCATTTTGAATAAGAGTAAATTAATCTTGCCCACAATCCCCACATCTGTTTTTGAGGCAGTCAAATTTTTAGATCTTTATGTTCTGACACTCTCAACATAACTCTAATTTTATAATAATAATTTGACAATTGCATTGAGCTTTACTTGTGCAGGTTATGACACCTATGAATTTCTTAAAGCACTCTTGCATGCCTGCGTGTCTTTACTAATCTATGCACATTCAGTCCTTGACCATCCTTATATTGTGCTTATTTTCTTTCATTATACACAAAAAGATCAGTAATAAAAGGGAAATTGGTTAAGTATTGAACACTGCTAAAATTCTGCAGTCATCAATTATCTTCACTGCTACAAAACTGCCTTTGGCTGTGGCAGTGTTATGAACACTTTTCATGAGATATTAATCAAAACAGGTGATTATAAATGATTATGATATCATTAAAGTTGTCTGTTCACTTGCTAGCTAATAACATCTGCCAATGTGGTATACTGCATCCGCTGTACCCGGTGTGGCTTCCTCTACATCGGGGAAACCAAGCGGAGACTCGGGGACCGCTTTGCAGAACACCTACGCTCGGTTCGCAATAAACAACTGCACCTCCCAGTCGCGAACCATTTCAACTCCCCCTCCCATTCCTCAGACAACATGTCCATCCTGGGCCTCCTGCAGTGCCACAACGATGCCACCCGAAGGTTGCAGGAACAGCAACTCATATTCCGCTTGGGAACCCTGCAGCCCAATGGTATCAATGTGGATTTCACAAGTTTCAAAATCTCCCCTCCCCCTACCGCATCCCAAAACCAGTCCAGCTCGTCCCTGCCTCCCTAACCTGTTCTTCCTCCCACCAATCCCCTCCTCCCACCTCAAGCCGCACCTCCATCTCCTACCGACCAACCTCATCCCGCCCCCTTGACCTGTCCGTCCTCCCTGGACTGACCTATCCCCTTCCTAACTCCCTACCTACACTCACCTTTACTGGCTCCATCCCCGCCTCTTCGACCTGTTTGTTTCCTCTCCACCTATCCTCTCCTCTATCCCTCTTCTATCCGCCTCCCACTCTCTCCCTATTTATTTCAAAACCCCCTTCCCCTCCCCCTTTTCTGATGAAGGGTCTAGGCCCGAAATGTCAGCCTCTCTGCTCCTATGATGCTGCTTGGCCTGCTGTGTTCATCCAGCCCTGCACCTCGTTGTCTCGGATTCTCCAGCATCTGCAGTTCCTACTATCACTGAATTAATTTTGCCCACTGTTTTGACCTATTTTAAACAAGTTAATAATACTCTTTGTGATGTGATTTTTGCCTCCAATTGAGTATTTTAACTGATACTTATAGTATGTTGCAATACATTAGAAACTAGGCATGGATATGGTGGCTCAGTGATCAGCACTACTGCCTCACAGCACCAGGGACCTGGGTTCAATTCCACCCTTGGGTGACTGTCTGTGTGGAGTTTGCACATTCTCCCTATATCTGTTCCAGGTTCCCTCTAGTACTCTGCTTTCCACCCACAGTCCAAAGATATGCAGGTTAAATGGATTGGCCATGCTAAATTACATGTAGTGTCCAGGGGTGTGTAAGTTAGGTAATTAGACATGGGAAATGCTAGGTTATGAGGAATGAGTCTGGGTTGGATGCTTCTCAGAGGGGTGGTGTGGGCTTGTTGGGCCAAATGGCTTGCTTCCACACTGTAGGAATTCAACAATTATACTGATGATCAACAGATTGTTTTACAGGTAATATACAGAAATGTTACATTGCTTAGATACTCAAGTGTCTGCGTTAATTTTAAGCTCTCCAGTTACAACAGATCAGTGAACACAAGATTTTTCCATTTCAAATCTCAAGTGATTAATATCATAAGCATATCTCTTACAGATATACTGACAAACTGACCCTGAGACATAACACAAAATCCCACTGTTTCCAAAGCTAAAATCATACCACAACCCAATGTATTAAGGTGCCTGTGGTAACGTCACTAGACTACTTACCTAGAACACTATGCCATTGTTTTGGTGTATTGGGTTGAAATAAAAACAAGGTCAAGTTGCCATAATCGTAGCAGATCATAGGGCTGCTCTCTTATTACAGAAAGACAATTGATAGAAGTGTAACCTGAGAGTCACCATGTCTCAGGCAAGCAGAGAGGCTGAGAAAGAGAATTCTTCATGATAACTTCAGCCAGTGCAGGAATTGAACTCACACTGTTAGTGTCACTCTGCATCACAAACCAGCTGTCCAGCCAAGAATACCACAAGGTCCAATGCAATTGGACTGTGGTTGGGGGACAAGGCATGGATATGGTGGCTCAGTGGTTAGCACTATTGCCTCACAGCACCAAGGACCTGGGTTCAGTTCCACCCTTGGGTGATCGTCTGTGTGAAGTTTGCATATTCTCCCTATATCTGTGTGGGCTCCCTCAGGGTGCTCTGCTTTCCTCCCACAGTCCAAAGATGGGTCCACTACAGTAACTGAACTCATTTCATCTGGTGATCTCCGCTTCCAAGCTAATAGACCCCAACCCCGCGCAGCTTGTTTCTACCTTCTGCAAAACAATCCACAAACAGGACCGTACGGGCAGACCCATTGTTTCAGCCTGCTCGTGCCCAACGAAATTCATCCCTTCCTAGCTTGATTCCGTCTTCTCTCCCCGGTCCAATTCCTACCCAAGTATATCCATGATTCCTCTGACGCCTTACACTGGTTTCAAAACATCCAGTTTACTGATTCCAGCCACCTCCTCTTTACCATGGTCATGCAATCCCTTTACACGTCCATTCCCCACCAGGAGGGTCTTAGGGCTCTCCATATCTTCCTGGAGCAAAGACCTGAACCATCCCCACCCACCACCACCCTCCTCTGCTTGGCTGATCTTGCCCTCACCCTCAACAACTTCTCTTTCAACTCCTCTCATTTTCTTCAGGTAAGAAGGGCACCTGCATGGGCACTAGTTATGCCCGTCTCTTCATGGGGTACGTGGAACATTCCTTATTCCAGCCCTATTCTGGCCCCCACCCACAACTCTTTCTCCGATACATTGATGATATCATCGGTGCTGCTTCCCTCTCTCGTCTGGAATTGGAAAACTTCATCAATTTTGCCTCCAATTTCCACCCTGCCCTCACTTTCACCTGGTCTATCTCTGTTTCCATTTCTGGGGACAGACTGGTCACTAATATCCATTACAAACCTACTGACTCCCACAGATACCTGGACTATACATCCTCACACCCCACTACCTGTAAAGACTCTATCCCATTCTCTCAGTTCCTCTGTCCCCGTTGCATATGTTCAGATGAGGCCATCTTCAACAAGGGAGCCGCCGCAATGTCCACCTTCTTCCTCAACCGAGGATTCCCCAGCTCTGTTGTTGACAGTGCCCTCAACCAGGTCTGACTGATCTCCCACACTTCCGCCCTTACCCCTTCTCTTTCCTCCTGTAACAGCGATAGGGTTCTCCTTATCCTCACCTACCATCCCACCAGCATCCACATCCAGAAGATCATCAGACGCCATTTCTGCCACCTCCAGCAAGATGCCACCACAAGACACATATTCCCCTCCCCTCCCTTGTCTGTCTTCCTCAGAGACCGTTCCCTCCAGGACACCCTGGTCCACACTTCCTTCACCCCCAACACCTCCCCACGGCCCTACGGCACCTTCCCCTGTAACCGGCGAAGGTGCAACACCTGCCCATTTACCTCCTCCTACCTCAGTATCCAAGGGCCCAAACATACCTTCCAGGTGAAGCAACACTTCACCTGCACTTCCCAGAATCTAGTCTACTGCATTCGTTGCTCACAATGTGATCTCCTCTACTTTGGGGAAATGAAGCGTAGACTTGGCAACCTCTTCGCAGAACATCTACATTCTGCTTGCAAAAAAGACCCTGAACTACCTCTTGCCTGCCACTTTAATGCACCACCCTGCTGCCTGGCCAACATCTCTGTCTCTTGCTTGCTGCAGTGTTCCAGCAAAGCCCAACACAAGCTGGAGGAACAACACCTTATTTTTCTCTTGGGGACACTGCAGCCCTCCGGGCTGAATATTGAATTCAATAATTTTAGGGCCTAAACTCTCCCATGTCCCAGCCCCCCACCCCACACACCAGGCCTTGTTACCACATAGCCTGCCATTACACACCCCCTGTTGTTAGTGACTAACAGTCCCCATTAACAACTATTCACCCTCCCAGCCTGATCGTTAGCAACTCCTTTGTCTGTCCAACTGTCTTTCTCTCTCTTTGGGCTCTATCCTATTGTTTACTTGCTACCTCACCCACGTCCCTATTTTCTGCATATAAACTGACATTTTCCCTGTCACCATCAGTTCTGAGGAAGGATCACCGGACCTGAAACGTTAACTCTTTTTTCTCCCTCACAGATGCTGCTGGACGCGTTGAGATTTTCCAGCAATTTACAGCATCTGCAGTTGTTTTGGTTTTTATTTAGTATTTAACTCACTGCCACATCTCTTCCAGGCATGCCCACCTTGAAGAAGTGCTGCTCCTCTCTCTGACAGGATTTCCGTTCCAATCTCTCTTCTTGCCCACCGACTTTAAATTCAGTGTCACTCCTGGTGTTTGACCAAGTATTTGCTAAAACTCGTTTCCACAGCCATATCACATTCCTCAGTGACTGCCTCCGCTCAGACTCACCCCAAGTGGATTCCAACTGAAGTTTCATCTCTCACGCTTTGAATCCTCCCAGGATCACAGATATCTCCATGATGTTCAACATTCCACAGGCAGCTGCTCTTGCTGCATCCTGAGATCTACACTCAGTGCCATGCGGTGCCACATGCACATCTCAACCTTTCTCTCCAACAGCATCGCATCACACTGGCTCAGGGTTGCAACACGCCGCGGTTCCACTTCATCCTCTGGCTCATTCGTTGTGCTAAAAAGAAACATTTTCTTTTCCTTTCAGGCATCAAGGCCCACAAGATGCAACAACTCAAAAGTACCCGTGGTCCTCTGGAACCTTCCTCTCCTCCCCTTCCCTCTGACTCCATCCTCTCTCCCAACCCTACAACCTGTCAGGTATTCACTATCACTCCTAACCTTCTGCTCTCCAATGCTGAATGCTTCGTACTCAGCAAAGGCCTCAGCTTTATTCCTCTCCGCCCCACCTTAATGAATTTTGGGCACGACATGACGTCGAACTCTTCTTCCACCATCTTTGCCTCCGTGCCCATTCCTTTGGAAATCTTCCCATTCCTCAGACCCCTTTGCCCAACTCCAACACTCTCCCTCCACCTGGACCCCTCCCTCTGGCCTTTTACCTGCACTTGATGTGTTCATTGAGAACTGTCGACATGACATTAGTCACCTCAACCAAATCCAACATATCTCCCTCCGAACTGACTGCACTCCATGCACTCAGATTAACCCTGACTTTGTCATGAATCCTGCTGATAAGGGTGCTGCTGTTGTAGTTTGGTTTACTGACCTCTGCCTTGCAGAGGCTGAGCGCCAAATCTCAGATACCTCCTCCTACCTTCCCTTGGACCAGGACCCCACTATGGCACATCAGGCCATTGCATCCACCATTGGAACTGATCTGATTTCATCTGGTGATCTCCCTCACTCCACTTCCAAGCTAACAGTCCTCCAACCCCGCACAGCTCATTTCTATGCCCTGCCAAAAATCCACAAACAGGACTGTCAGGGCAGACCCATTGTTTCAGCCTGCTCATGCCCCACAGAACTCATCTCTTCCTACTTTGATTCAGTCTTCTTCTCCAGATCCAATTCCTACCCACGTACATCCATGATTTCTCTGACACCTTACGCCGGTTTCAAAACTTCCAGTTTACCGGTTCCAGCCACCTCCTCTTTACCACGGTCATGCAATCCCTTTACACGTCCATTCCCCACCAGGAGGGTCTTAGGGCTCTCCATATCTTCCTGGAGCAAAGACCTGAACCATCTCCACCCACCACCACCCTCCTCCACTTGGCCGAGCTTGTCAGCACCCAAAACAACTTCTCTTTCAACTTCTGTCATTTCTTCAGGTAAGGGGAGTTGCCATGGATACCCGCATGGGCTAGTTATGCCTGTCTCTTCATGGGGTACGTGGAACATTCCTTGTTCCAGCCCTATTCCGGCCCCCACCCACAACTCTTTCCACGATACATCGATGACATCATCAGTGCTGCTTCCCTCTCTCGTCTGGAATTGGAAAACTTCATCAATTTTGCCTCCAATTTCCACACTGCCCTCACTTTCACCTGGTCTATCTCTGACTCCTCCCTTCCTTTCCTCAACATTTCTATTTCCATTTCTGGGGATAGACTGGTCATTAATATCCACTACAAACACACTGACTCCCACAGATACCTGGACTATACACCCTCACACCCAACTTCGTCTGTAAAGACTTCATCCCATTCTCTCAGTTCCTCCATCTCTGTCGCATATGTTCAGATGAAGCCACCTTCGACAAAGGAGCCTCTGAAACACCCACCTTCTTCCTCAACCGAGGATTCCCCAGCTCCGTTGTCGACAGTGCCCTCAACCAGGTCTGACCCATCTCCCACAATTCCGTCCTTACCTCTTCTCTTTCCTCCTGCAACAGCAATAGGGTTCCCCTTATCCTCACCTACCATCCCACCAGCATCCACATCCAGAAGATATCAGATGCCATTTCCACCATCTCAAGCGAGATGCCACCACCAGACATATATTCCCCTCCCCTCCCTTGTCCACCTTCCTCAGGGACAGTTCCCTCTGTTACACCCTGGTCTACACTTCCTTCACCTTCAACACCTCCCCACAGCCCTACGGCACCTTCCCCTGTAACCGTCGAAGGTGCAACACCTGCCCACTTATCTCCTCCCTCCCCAGTATCAAAGGGCCCAAACATACCTTCCAGTACAACGTGGTCTCCTCTACATTCCGGAAACGAAGCATAGACTTGGTGACTGCTTCGCAGAACATCTACATTCTCCTGCTTCGCAGAACATCTACATTCTCCTTGCAAAAAAGACCCTGAACTACCTGTTGTCTGTCACTTTAATGCACCACCCTGTTCTCTAACCAATATCTCTGTCTCTGGCTTGCTGCAGTGTTCCAGCGAAGCGCAACGCAAGACAACACCTCATTTTTCGCTTGGGGACACTGCAGCCCTCCAGGCTCAATATTGAGTTCAATAATTTTAGGGCCTAAGCTCTCCCATGTCCCAGCCCCCAAACCCACACACCAGGCCTTGTTACCACATAGCCTGTCATTGGACACCCCCTGTTGTTAGTCACTAACAGTCCCCATTAACAACTATTCACCCTCCCAGCCTGATCATTAGCAGTTCCTTTGTCTGTCCAACTGTCTTTCTCTCTCTTTGGGCTCTATCCTATCGTTTACTCCTAACCCCACCCACCTCCCTATTTTCTGCATATATACTGACGTTTTCCCAGCCACCATCAGTTCTGAGGAATGGTCACCAGACCTAAAATGTTAACTCTGTTTTTTCTTTCGCAGATGCTGCCAGACCTGCTGAGCTTTACCAGCACTTTGTTTTTGTTCCCAATGAAATTTAAATTCAGTCAAGCAAATTTGGAATTGAAAACTAGTCTAACAGTGACTATGTAACCACTTGCACTCTTCATAAAAGCATCCGGTTCATTAAACTCACTAGGGAAACGAGGAAACGTATTTTCTCTCAGAGGGTTGTGTGTCTTTAGAATTCCCTTCCCAAAAAGGCAATGGATGCAGAATCTTTGATTTTTTTAAGGCAAAGATAGATTTATCAAAGATGTACAGGAACGTAGAGCTGAAGTTAAAATTAGATCAGTCATTATTTTATTGGATGGACAAGTAAGTTTGAAGGGCTGAGTGGCCTCTTCTTGCCCCTTGCTCATACATTCGTAATGTCCTTGAGAGATGGAAATCTACTATCTTTACCTGGTCTGACTTATATATGACTCCAGATACACAGCAATGTTTATTCTGAGATAGTAGGTTTGCCCTCTGAAATAAGTACACTCAGTTGTATCAAAATGCTATAAAGTCTAAACAAAGGAAAGAGAATAGATGGACAACCTGGCATTGATGGAGCACAGGAACCAACAACAACAAACACAGGCCAGTCAATCCTCCATATTAACATTCTGAGGCTTTGTACCAAAATTGGGATTCAAGCAACAGCATGACATTGTCATACTCATCAAACATACTGTTCTATTTATAGAAAGATGCATTTATTACCCTTATAAATATTTTTACCCTATGTCCTGTACCACTTTCTTGGTGGGTCTATTCTCTTAAAAAAGTTGCCTTTTATTGACACTATAACCCATTAAGTCTCATGGAAGCATAAAATATTGGCATGGAAACCTTCTGATGATTACTACATGCAGCACCCCATTGACTGTTGATTCATATTCCTCCACGTTGAACACCACTTGGAGGAAACACTAAGGGCACAGACCTCTGTGTAGATATTTCAAAATATAATTAAAGATCAAAGAGCAACAGCCTTAGAAATCAGAGAACTCAGACAATCTAGGTGATTAAACTAACAATACAGCAGGAACAAAAACAAAGTTGCTGGAAAAGCTCAGCAGGTCTTTACGTTTCAGGTCCGGTGACCTTTCTTCAGAACTGATGGTGGCTGGGAAAACATCAGTTTATACACAGAAAAAAGGGGAGAGAGATGGGGTAGGGAGTAAAAGATAGAATAGAGCCTAAAGAGAGGGAAGAGCAGTTGGACAGACAAAGAGTTGATAACGACCAGGCTGGGAGGGTGAATAGTTGTTATTGGGGGCTATTAGAGACAAATAACAGGTAGTGTGTAATGGCAGGCTATTTGGTAACAAGACCTGGTGTGTAGAGTAGGGGGCTGGGGCATGGGAGAGTTTAGGCCCTAAAATTATTGAACTCGATATTGAGTCCTGAGGGCTGCAGGGTCCCCAAGCAAAAAATGAGGTGTTGTTCTTCTAGCTTGCATTGAGCTTTGCTAGAACACTGCAGCAAGCCAGAGATAGACATGTTGGTCAGAGAACAGGGTGGTGCATTAAAGTGGCAGGCAACGGGTTGTTCAGGGTCTTTTTTGCGAGCAGAATGTAGATGTTCTGTGAAGCGGTCACCTAGGGTACGCTTTGTTTCCCCAATGTAGAGGAGACCACATTGTGAGCAGCGAATGCAGTAGATTAGATTCTGGGAAGTGCAGGTGAAGTGTTGCTTCACCTGGAAGGTATGTTTGGGCCCTTTGATACTGGGGAGGGAGGAGGTAAATGGGCAGGTGTTGCACCTTCGCCAGTTACAGGGGAAGGTGCCGTAGGGCTGTGGGGGTGAAGGAAGTGTGGACCAAGGTGTCCTGGAGGGAACGGTCCCTGAGGAAGGTGGACAAGGGAGGGGAGGGGAATATGATGGGATGATAGGTAAGGACAAGGGGAAGCCTATCGCTGTTGTGGGAGGGAAGAGAAGGGGTGAGGGCGGAAGTGCGGGAGATGGGTCAGACCCATTTGAGGGTCCTGCCGAACATGGAGCTGGGGAATCCTTGGTTGACAAAGAAAGTCGACATTTCGGAGTCTCCCTTGTCGAAGCTAAATCTATAAACCGATGTTTTCCCAGCCATTATCAGTTCTGAGGAAGGGTCACTGGACACGAAACGTTAATTTTTTTTTTTCCTTCACAATGCTTCCAGACCTGCTGAGCTTTTCCAGTAACTATGTTTTTGTTCCTGATTTGCAGCACCCACAGTTCTTTCGGTTTTTAACAACAGAGCAGGATGCTTTCAATTGGTGTCATGCTTCAAGTGATCCCAGGATACGATAAAGTAGAGACGTTTACACTCTCAAGTTACACACTGTTATATAGTGATGGTATCATGAGCATGCCTCTGAAATATATACTGTCATATTGACCATAAGACATAACACAGCTCATTGAAATTTATTTTGTACGTAAAGCAAAAGAAAAGACAAAAGCAAGAGGCCAACTAGTAGTGTAATTTGTAACAAATACCTAAAGGTGTTAGAAATGTAAAAAGAAGCATTTGAAGTAATTAAAACAAGTTTTGAGCTTTGCAACAAGTGGTGAAATAAGCATGTATAGAATGAAAACTGATTACTTAAGTTCATCGATATTCAGTAATGTTTCTGAGGCTTTGGGATAAAAGCTTTAACTGGGTCCATTGGAACGTCTGAAATTTTCTTCAAACCTAATTTAACCATTCAATCAAATCTTTCCTTCATAACGTTCCCTGTGATGTTCTATGAAAATATTTATTTGTGAATATACTACAACAGTACAGGTGTTTGTTTTGTAATAGCTAATGCAACACTGTACAGTGTGAGAGTGAGTACAGTGCACAGTGTGAGAGGAAAGCCACTTTGCCAATGTCCAATATTAATATCTGTAACTGTGCCTGGTGATCAACATTACAGTCAGAAATAAATCTCACTGTAACAATGATCAAGTGGTCTTTCTCAATTAGTAGCAACAAGATTAGTAAAGTTTTCAAATAAAATCATGATCTACAATTCTCTTACATCCCTACATGTTTGCTGTGACAGGGCAGGCGATGGACGAGTGGTATTATCACTAGACTATTATTCCAGAAAACTCAGCTGATGTTCTGGGCACCCAGTTTTGAATCCTGCCGCAGCAGATGGTGGAATTTGAATTCAAGAAAAATAAAATCTGTAATTAAGGATCTGCTGATGACCATGAAATCATTGTCAATTGTTGGAAAAACCCATCTGGTCCAGAAGTGTCCTTCAGGGGAAGAAACATGCCATCTTCACCAGGTCTGGCCTACATGTGACTCCAGACTCACAGCAATCTGGTTGACTCCCAGTTGCCCTCTGAAATGGCCTAGCAAGCCATTCAGTTGTACCAATCACTACAAAGTCTCAAAAAAATGAAACCGGAACAATCACTTGGCATTGACCTAAACAGCAGAAAAGACAATGGCAGAAACAGCCCTGTCAACCCTGCAGGGTCCTCCTTACTAAAATCTGGGGGCTAGTGTCAAAATTGGGAGAGCTGTCTCACACACTAGTCAAGCAATAGCCTGACTTAGTCATACTCACAAAATCATACCTTACAGACAATATCCCAAACACCACGATCACTATCCCTGGAATGTCCTGTCCCACCAGCAGGGCAGACATGGCTGAGGTGCCAGCATAGTGGTATACAGTCAAGAGGGGGTTGCCCTGGGACTCCTCAACATTGAGCCTGGACCCCATGAAGTCTCGTAGCTACAGGTTAAACATAGGCAAGGAAACTTCTTGTTGATTACCATGTACCATTCTCCCTCAGCTGATGAATCCGTACTCCTCCATGTTGGGCAACACTTAGAAGAAGCACTGAGGAAGGCAAGGGCAAAAAACATATCTAGGTGGGAGATTTCAATATCCACCACCAAGGTTGGCTTGGCAGCAGTACTACAGATTGACCTGGTCGGAGCCTAAAGGACATAGCTGCTAGACTAGGTCTGTGGCAAGTGGTGATGGAACCTACAAGAGGGTAAAATATACTTGACCCCATCGGGGTCACCGGACCTGAAACGTTAAGTCTGAACTTTTCTGCACAGATGCTGCCAGACCTGCTGGGCTTTTCCAGCAACTTCTGCTTTTGTTCCTGACATAGCTGCTAGAATATGTCTGCAGCAGTTTCTGAGGGAACCAATAAGATGGAAAAACACACCTGACTATATCCTTAACAATCTGACAGCTGTAACTGCATCTGTCCATGAAGGTATCGGTAAGGGTGACAACTGCACAGTCCTTGTGGAGACAAAGTCCTGCCTTCACATCAAGAATAATCTCCATCATGTTGTGTGGCGCTATTGCCATGCTAAATGGGACAGATTTCGAACAGATCTAGCAACTCAAGACTGGGCATCCGTGAGCCGCTATGGGCCATGCTTTCACAGCAATCTTCAGCCAGAAGTGCTGAGCGGATGATCCATCTCAGCCTCCTCCAGTTGTCCCCAGCATTACGAGTCTTCAACCAATTCGATTCACTCCACGTGATATCAAGAAACGGTTGGAGACACTGGATACTGCAAAGGCTACGGGCTCTGACAACATTCTGGCAATAGTACTGAAGACTCATGCTCCAACATGCGCCACTCCCCTCGCCAGTGCAGTTACAACACTAGCATCTACCCACGAATGTGGAAAATTTCCCAAGTGTGTCCTGTACAAATAAAGCAGGATAGATCCAATTCAACGAAATACTGTCCCATCAGTCTACTCG
The DNA here is from genome assembly GCF_021869965.1 of Rhincodon typus. Lineage (NCBI taxonomy): Eukaryota > Metazoa > Chordata > Chondrichthyes > Orectolobiformes > Rhincodontidae > Rhincodon > Rhincodon typus. The sequence continues at coordinate 60,459,965 of NC_063335.1, read as the reverse complement.
CGATCATCAGTAAAGTGATGGAAGGTGTCATTTACGGTGCTATCAAGCAGCACCTGCTCAACAATCACCTGCTCAGTTACACCCTGTTTGGGTTCCACCGGGGCCTCTCAGCTCCTGAACTCATTACAGCCTTGGTTCAAGCATGGGCAAAACATCTGAATTCCAGAGGTGAAGTGAGAGTGACAGTCCTCGATATCAAGGCTGCATTTAACTGAATATGGCATCAATAGAGCCTTAGCAAAATTGGAATCAATGGGTATCGGGGGCAAAATCTCCGATGGTTGGATTCATATATGACACATAGGCAGATGATCTTGGTTGTTGGAGGTCGGTCATCTCAGCTCCAGGACATCTCTGCAGGAGTTCCTCAGGCTAGTGTCTAAGGCCCAACCATCTTCAGTGGCTTCATCAATGACGTTCCCTCCATCATAAGAATGGGGATATTCGCCAATGATTGCACAATGTTCAGCACCATTTGCGACTCCTCAGATACTGAAGCAGTCCATGTTCAAATGCGACAAGATCTAGATCCAGACGATTTAGATACAACCAGCACCTGAGCCACAAATCTTCGCTCAAACTCTGAGCAACAAGTACTAGAGAATAGAGATAGTAGGAACTGCAGATGCTGGAGAATCCGAGACAACAAGGTGCCAAGCAGCATCATAGGAGCAGAGAGGCTTGTGCTGGAGAATATCCAGGCTTGGGCTGGCAAGTGGCAAGTAACATTTGCACCACACAAATGCCAGGCTATGACCATCACTAATAAAAGATGATCTAACCACCGTCCCTTGATATTCAATTGTGTTACCATCACTGAACCCCCCACTATCAACATCCTGGGGGTTCTCATGAACCAGAAACTCAACTGGGCTCAACACATAAACACATTAGCTGCAAGAGCAGGTCAGAAGCTAGGAATACTGCGGCGAGTTACTCACCTCCTGACTCCTCAAAGTATATCCATCCTCTACAAGGCACAAGTCAGGAGTATGATGGAATACTCCCCATTTGCCTGGATCGGTGCAGCCCCAACAACACTCAAGAAGCTTGACACCATCCAGGACAAAGCAGCCCGTTTGATTGGCAGTTCATCCATAAGTGTCCACTCCCTCTACTACCGACTTTCAGTAGCAGCAGTGTGTACTATCTACAAGATGCACTGCAGAAATTCACCAAAAATCCTCAGAAAGCACCTTCCAAACTCACGACCACTTCCATCTCCAAGGATAAGGGCTGCAGATATATGGGAATACCACCACATTCAATTTCCCTTCCAAGCCACTCACCAACCTGACTTGGAGATATATCACTGTTCCTTCACTGTCACTGGGTCAAAGTCCTGGAATTCCCTCTCTAATGCCATTGTAGGTCAACCCACAGCAGGTGGACTGCAGCATTTCAAGAAGGCAGTTCACCACCACCTTCTCAAGGGCAACAAGGTATGGGCAATAAATGCTGGCCAGCCAGCGATGCCCACATCCCACAAATGAATAAAAAAGGAATAAAATTGTAACCACTTTTCTACAAAATACTTCATATCTGAAGCTCAAAATTAAACATGCAATGTGTTATTTTTCAAATCCTTGTCACTGGTATCAAATTTTTCTTTCCACTATTTTAATAATTAAATGAAATTGATTATTGCTTCCATCAAAATACAGTGATGAGTTAGTACGAATCATTATATGGAAGATAATATTATATAACAATAGTTAAGTTTTATTGTTCTGTTCCACAATTCAAAGGATTCCAATGAAATTACTTGAGTAGTCACTCAGGAAAAGTTAGACTATTGAATGTATAATAAAACTCCTGAGTCATCAAACTAGACTTGCACACCCCAGACCCTGATAAGAAACCATGCCCTCAGTCCCTGGGAGATGATACCACCGCCCAGCTGCAGACCCAACACCTCCCCTTCCCCAGCTTCAGACCTAGTCTGATTCACAATTCCCACCCCAACTCCAGGACCAAACTCCTATCCCTGCTCTGGATTCACTGGCCCTAGGTCCCCACTCTGAACCCACTGTCCCTTTTTTTCACCTAACCCTCTGACCCCTTTCCCGCTCTGAACCAATCTGTCTTCCTCCTGGCCACCCCCACCTATGGGACCTGCACCCCTCTACCTCTGTTCTGGGTTCGATCTGCCTCTGCCCACTCCCTGGGACCAACTACTGGAAATGAACGACCCATGTCCCTTCCCAGTACCTGACACCTACCCTCTCCTGCCATACCAGATATATTTCACGCACCACAATTTCGCTAAACATTGCATGACTTACCTAACCCGTTTGCCAAATTGCAACCTGGCACCCAGACTCTTGGCATCCCACCTACCTGACACCCTAATCCTGGCACCCTACCTAATTCACATGCTATCGGATCTGGCACCCTCCGCCATGTTACCCTATGTGTTACCCACTTGGCAGCCTACCCACATGGTACCCTCACACTTACATTAAGTACTTACCATTTGATAGGAGTTGTCAAAGTAACTGTCCATGATTCTGGACTATAAATGTCAGAGTACAGCCGCTGAGTGCTGTGAAAATGTTCTGCACAACAAGAAAACTGTCAGAATGGAAGTACAGCTCCGCAGTTCTGAATGGCCCTTAATACGAATTTCCTGGCACAAAGGTGTATACCTGTCTCCTTTTGTTAAAAGAAGGGTGGAGTAGCAATCTGCGTGAGACTGCCACTCTTCGGAAAATTCAATGTATCTTTCTCAACCTCTTTGTTGGCATGAAGTAAGTCAGCCTGGGAGACAGCTAGACATTCCCTTCTACCATTTGCTGTAAGCTGCTGCCTCTATCCAGTTGCTGAAAAGCTTCACAATTAATGTGATATCTTCCAAAAAGAATTGAAAGAATCTTGTAAAAATTGGAGAACAAAAGGTATGTTTGGGTCCTTGAACAATGAGGGAAGAAGTGAATGGGCAAACATTACACCTTTCACAATTGCACAATAAAGTGGCATGAGGGGATTAAAGAAGCACTAGGAGTAACAGAAGAGTGGACCAAGATGTCAGGAACAGAACAGTTCCTGGAGAGTGCTGTCAGCAGAGGGAAGGGAAAGATGTGTTTGGTGGTGGCATCCTGCAGGAGGTGGCAGAAGTGGCAGAGGATGATCCTTTGAATGCAGAGATTAATAAGGTTGAAAGTGAGGACAAGGGGAACCTTAGAGTTGTTCTGGGAAGGAGGGGAAGGAATGAAGGCAGGAGTGCAGAAGAAGAAATGAACACGGCTGAAGGATCTGTCAATGGGATGGAGGGTGGGGAAAGGGAGGATACACGGTTGTTAAAGGACATCATGTCAAAGGCAGCCAGTGAAAAGTGGCATCATCAGAACAAATGCAACAAAGACAGAGAAACTGGAAGAATGGAATGGAATCCTTGCAGGAAGCTTGGTGCGAGGTGTAGTGAAGGTAACTATGGTGGTCGGTGGACCTGTAATAGATATTGCTGGACAGCCTATCCTCAGAAATGGAAACTGTGAATTCAAGAAAGGGAACAGATGTACCAGGTGAAAGTGCAAGACGGATTAAAGTTGGAAGCAAATCTGATTAATCTTTCCAAATCCATTGAGAACAGGAAACAGCGCTGAAGACATTACTAATGTGTTGGAGAAAGAATTGAGTGTCGGTCCCAGTAGGACTGGCACAAAGAATGTTCCTCACACCACACAAAGACACAGACATAGCTGGGACCATACAGGTACTCATAGCCGTACCTTTGACTTAGAGAAAATGAGATTATTTAAAGCAGAAGCCTTTTAAGCTGAGAAGTCAGCAAGCCAGATGACAACCACACCACTCTAATTGGCAGGTTTGATAACAAATTTGGGGTTGGATCAGTGGGAACAGAGTGCAGCAAGTTCAGAGGGAGACAGATTTGAGTGAGTGGAGAGAGTTGAGAAATTAAGAATCTTATATGCTTCCTCCTATCTTAGTTCATACTTCTGCGAGATTACTTACTTCGTATCTATATAGTTTACCTCTGTAATTTAAGTTGAGATTTGACTATTCTTATTTTACAGTTCAAGATCATGTTCATGGCTGTGGGGTTTTTAGATTTCATAATTTTATGTTATGACAATGATATTCTTCAATCTCTATTACATCCTCCCTGGAGATTGGGCCCTTTGAAATCAGCAAGACCACCTATGTGTGGAACCTCTGGAGATGGGGGAGATACTAAATGCATATTTTGCATCAGTGTTCACTGTGGAGAAGGATATGAACGATCGAGATCATGGGGAATAAATAGTGACATCTTGAAAAATATCCAAATTATAGTGGTGGAGGTGCTGGATATCTTAAAACGCATAAAGGTGGGTAAATCCCCAGGACCTGATCAGGTGTACCCTAGAAATCTGTGGGAATCTAGGAAAGTGATTGCTGGGCCCCTTATTGAGTGACGTGTATCATCAATAGCGACAGGTGAGGTGCCAAAAGACTGGAGGTTGGCTAATGTGGTACCACTGTTTAAGAAGGTTTAAGGATAAGACAGACAACTATAGATCAGTGAGCCTGACATCGATGGTGGGCAAGTTGTTGGAGGGAATCCTGAGGGACAGGATTTACATGTATTTGGAAAGGCAAGGATTGAATAGGGATAGTCAACATGGTTTGTGCATGGGAAATCGTGTCTCACGAACTTGATTGAGAATTTTGAAGAAGTAACAAAGAGGTTTGATGAGGGCAGAGTGGTGGATGTGATCTAGATGGACATCAGTAAGGTGCTTGACAAGGTTCCTCATAGTAGACTGGTTAGCAAGGTTTGATCACACGTAATAGAAGGACAACTAACTATTTGGATACAGAACTGGCTCAAAGGTAGAAGACAGAGGGTGATGGTGGAGGGTTGCTTTTCAGACTGGAGGCCTGTGACCAGCGCTGTGCCATAAGGATCGGTGCTGGGTCAACTGCTTTTCATCATTTATATAAATGATTTGGATGGGAACATAGGAGGTACAGTTTGTAAGTTTGCAGATGACACCAAAATTGGAGGTGTCATGGCCAATGAAGATGGTTACCTCAGAGTACAATGGGATCTTGATCAGATGGGCCAATGGACCGAGGGGTGGCAGATGAAGTTCAGTTTAGATAAATGTGAGGTGCTGCATTTTGGAAAGGTGAATCAGGATGGAATTTATACAATTAATGGTAAGGTCCTGGGGAGTGTTGCCGAACAAAGAGATCTTGGAGTACAGGTTCATAGTTCCTTGAAAGTGGAATTGCAGTTAGATAGCATAGTGAAGAAGATGCTTGGAATGCTTGCCTTTATTGGTCAGTGCATTGAGTGTAGGAATTGGGAGGTCATGTTGCAGCTGTACAATACATTGGTTAGGTCACTATTGGAATACTGTGTTCTGTTCTGGTCTCTCTCCTCGAGGAAGGATGTTGTGAAACATTTTGTGAAAAGATTTATGGGATGTTGCAAAGGTTGGAGGGTTTGAGCTATATGGAGAGACTGACTAGACGGGGGCTATTTTCTCTGGAGCATCAGAGGTTGAGGGGTGACCTTATAGAAGTTTGTAAAATCATGAGGGCATGGAAAGGGTGAATAGATAAAGTCTTTTCCCAGGATGGGGAAGTCCAAAACTCGAAGGCATAGGTTTAAGGTGTGTGGAGAAAGATTTAAAGGGACCTAAGAGGCAACGTTTCCATGCAGAGAGTGGTGTATGCATGCAATGAGCTGCCAGAGGAAATGGTGGAGACTGGTACAATTGCAACATTTAAAAGGCATCTGGATAGGTATATGAATAGGAAGTGTTTACAGAGATATGGGCCAAATGCTGGCAAACGGGACAAGGTTTATTTAGGATATCTGGTCGGCATGGACGAGTTGGACCGAACGGTCTGTTTCTGTGCTATATCTCTCTATGACTCTATAGCTCTATATTGCTTCCTTGGTAGGGAGAAGTGAACAATATCATTCATGTTTGACGCCTGATGGCTTTGTTGTCATCCAGCCATCACTGATTTGGTCTTCTAAAAGCTAATATGTCAACCAACTGTGGACGGGTTCTTAAGAAGACTATACCTTGGAGTCCATGCAGTTGTTTGGCCAACAAGGTTGTGTCTCTGTACAATCCATGTTCATGAAATCATGGTGTTGCCACAGTTTGCAATGTAAATCACTTTTGCTATGACAAAAATCTTTAAAAAAGAGAAACCAAATAGCAAGAATCGAGCAATTTTGCTGTACACCTGTGATGATGTTGAAAGATTCTATAGATCTTGTGCTGGTCTTGACGCAGGAGGTAGAGAACCACAATATAAGGTGTTGAAGATGTTCATGTAGTTCTCCTGAATGCTGTACTGAGTTTATTATGATGCACCAGAATGAAGATGATGGATGCTATCAAAAGCCTTCTTGGAATCAATAAAGTGGAAAGAATTGACTTTGAATACTCTTGTCTTTGCTGTGTGACATTCGCGAAAGCAAAGATCTGCTTGCAGCATGATTTGCTACCCAAGAAACATTATTGTTCTTCTTGAAGGTAATGGCCACTGCCACCCTCCACTCTCTTAAGAACCACAATGAAGGCTTAGCCAGTTACTCATAGCTGTTATGACCCTTCAGTTATTGCAATTACTTTCTTTAGCAGATCGATGATCACTCCTGCCTCTGTTGTGACAGTGTTCACTTTTTAACAGCTCTGCCAGTATCTCATTACTCTCAGGTGCTTTAGTATTCTTCAGATCTTGATGGTTTTGGACCTCTGATCTGGCAATTTTTCCCAGGTTGACCATGAGCTGTTGAGATGCAGTGTTGTTTTCAAGCCTGAATGCGGAACTTAGGCTGGATTGACAGAGGATCTCACAAAAGTGCTCCATCCAGTTGGCCTATGTTCCTTGTCATTAGTAGACTGTTGTCATCCTTGCCCTTAACTGTACAGTGGTGTTATTTCATGCATTAATCAGTTCCTGTACAATCCTTTAAAATCTCTTTAAATTGGAAGCAAATCTGATTAATCTTTCCAATTCTAACTGACAACAGGAAACAGCACTGAAGACATTGCTAATGTATTTGAGAAAGAATTGTGATTGTGGGTTCAAGCAGATCCAGAAGAAAGAATCAATACAGTGTGCAGTTGGAGGAACACAGCAGGTCAGGCAGCATCAGAGGAGCAGGAAAGTCGACGTTTCAGGTCAGGATCTTCCATCAGGACTCTAATCAGGACTTCGTCAGAACAAAGAATACAGGCATAGCTGGGACCATGCAGGTACCCATGGCCATACCTTTGACTAAGAGAAAATTAGATTATTTAAAGGAAAAAGATTTCCTGATTTTGCCGCTGCTTGTCACTCTCTACTTTTTAACTCCATATCCATCCGCATTTGTCTCTTCTATAATTCTTTTTCATCGCTTTTTCAAATCTTCTGTACATCTCATCATCTTCTATTCTTTGCTCAATTGTTTTTTTCCTACTGCCTCTTGGTATTCATCAACTTACTTCCATCAATCAGTTTCTACTTTGGATCAGTGACATTTTGTTCTTTTTTGTTTTCTCTCTCATGGCACATTCTACATTATCCTTCATCCTGTTTTTGAATTTTCCCACTGTTCTTTAATGTTGCCTGATCTTGGTAATACTTCAAATCTGTTCGAAAAGGCCATCTGAAAACTATCCAATATATCTTCATTTCTTCAGTTTCTGTATTGTGAATGGTCACTATGATTTCCTAGTAGTTGCCTTCTTCAGTTTCAGGTGGATCTTATGGTTGGATCTGACATCAACACATCAAAAAACACAGTCATGTTGAAGGGCTGTCCTCCATCTTCTGCCAATGGATACATAGTCAGTCTCATTCAGGGTGCTACCATCTGGAGACCTCCATGTCTTTTTTTCAGGTGCATTTGTACTTGAGGATGGTATTCCTAAAGCAAAACCCATTACTCTTGTAGAAGACTAACAGAAATTTGTCATTTTCTTTCAGCATGTTTGCTGACTCATGAGGCCTGATCATACTATTCAGTCCTCGTTAACTGTCGTGCTTAGCATTGGTTTCACAGATTGATAGCTTGATAGAATATATGATTATTCTGTCCAGCATGTCCTGCAATTTGTGATAGAATTAATATTTATCCACCTTTGTGTTTACCTCCATTTAGTGTGTAAAGCTGCATGCCTATGTGAAATCTGTCTGAGATAATGCGATTCACTGGTTTCCATCCAAGTAAGACTTAAGCTGAGCTTCTCTTGAGTTTGTGCAAGAGTGCATGGATGTGGAGTTCTTCTTCCCTGGAGTACAGAACCACTGCATGCACATTGTTGATTAATTCCTGGACTGTCCACCACATCTCACTGATGCTTAACATGTCATGTTGATAGGTCTCATCTCTCGCTGCATCGAGGACACCTTTCCATACTCAAAGAATGTTTAAACATTCCAAGTGACAATTCTTTTGATGGTTTTAATAGCTGAATGCATGTTTTTACAGGCATGTGCAAATGAACCATGTCTGAGTTTCATTGATTTAGCTTAGTTGTTAGTTCACACAATCATACACAGGGACTTGTCCTCTGCAGAAAAAGGAATAGGTTCAAGCCTTGACACTGTACAATTATCATGGGATTTGAGGAGCTTGTAGTTCCTATTTGCTTTCTTCGTGGCATTGTTTCCGCTCAACCTGCCATGCCAACCAATCAGCAACTTTCCTCCTGTATTATAAATTTTTGTGATTTTGTGAACTTTGGCATTCTTGCATTTGTCCTGAGGCATACAAGACAGAAGGCAGCAGTAACAAGCCTTTTCCTACTGTATCCTAACAATTTTCATGTTGACATCTTTAAATCTGTTTTAGTTAAATGTCACTCAACACCATTATTATAATGCAGCAGGTTGGGATGGCTGAGAAATAAGGAACTAGGGAGTCTAGGGTCTAGTATTTCCTGTGTAGCTGTTACAGCAATAAATAGCCTGCCCCAAACATAAACAAATTTTTAGTGAATAAAAAAAAGGCAAAGAATTTGATTTTTAACTCTCATCTGATTAAGCCATCTCACTTGCTATCATTCTTTCCCATCAGAGAGGGGAAATTTCTCTGCCATGTGTTCGTAAATAGGAAAAGAAATTTCAGAATGAGAGCTTTTGCAGATAGTGCAGAGTGGAATTTTGTAGATCCAAGCTGTGGCAAGTGAAGGTTACAGATTTTAAAAGTTATGTAATGGAGGTGCAAAAATAAATTAGTAGTATAGTAGAGCCTCCGTAAAACACCCATTGCAGTAAGTGATCATGCTTACTACCAATTCCATTTGTAAATGAAACTTTACAGATCCCACATGAAGCTATCATGAATGGCTCAACAAAGCTAATGTTAACATTCTAAATGCAAACATGTTCTGCTCTCTCTACTACATTAAAAAATAAATGCAGTTTTAAGCATTTATGAGCATGATTTAAAATAACAGTATCCATTACTTTTTAACACATGATAGGAGAAATATGAATTTTTAAAATATATTCTTTTATTTCCAAAACATTTCTTATAGAATATGTAGGTGCCAAGATAGATGTATATATTTTAATAAATGGGTTAGGATTAAGTGCTCATCTCTTTTATTTTTCAAATAATATGCAGCCTAAATACTGAGAAACATTTTGGAGGAGACAATGGAGCTACAAAGGTTTGGAGCACTGTTGTTTTTAAAAGTAGCTATGCTAATAATAATCATAAACTAGTTAATGAGCTGTGAATAATCTTTGTCCCAGGTCCTCATCTGCAAATGCAGCAGGCAGGACATTCGGATTTGATGGAATTCAATTGCCAATTTCACAGATGCAATGACGTTGAATTTCCCCTGCAGTATATAAAACTGATAGGTAATGATAGAAACATCATGGGGTGGAAACTTCTCCCAATGAACAGAATTCTGATGAAATGAGACTTTCAGCAATCTTTCCATATCCACCAAACTGATCCTATCTTGGGTCAATACTCATCAAATCAAACAGACCATTCTCAGTTGAATTCCTACTAGGAATTCCTTTCAGGCTATGAAGTTTGAGATTCTGTGCAACAGGGACATGCATGACAGATGCAAAAATTGGAGATAACTGTATTGAAACAGGTGGATAGCATTAACAGAGAGTTTATTTTAGAAGGAAAAGGATATACTTATCAATAAAAAAGGTCTTTTTCAGCTTCAATCAGGTGACCAAGCTAATAATGAAGTGCAGGTTCAAAAAGAATCCAGAACTAAGAGACTAATGATGACCATGAAACCATTGTTGATTATCAGAAAACCTCATCTGGTTCACTAATGTCCTATAGGGAAGGAAACTGCTGTCCTTACCCATCTGGCCTACATTATAACTCCAGACCCACAGTAATGCAGTTGGCTCCTGATTCCCCTCTGGGCAATTAAAGATGGGTAATAAATGCTGGCTAAGCTAGTGATGTCCACATCCAGTGAATGAATTTTTAAAAAAAAGGTGGGCTGTTGAGATCAATTTTTTTCAGATCCTGCATTTAGAAGCAACTAATATGTGACTAGCAAGCAAAGATATAACCTAGACCTTTTACTTTAGTCACTTAAATGATCAAAACTTCATGACTCATGCACACACTTGGTGCTGGGATCTGCATGTCAGTGGGATCAGGAAACTTGTACCCATGAGATCTTGGACGAGTTGCAGAGTGGACACAATAGGAATGGTCACTTCAACTTGAGCTTCCTACATCATGAACAAGATTGAAAATAATCTCCAGTCAATCATTCCAAAAGTGTGCTCAACCCAAATGTATTGATGTCGGGTCTACAATCTCTGTGCTAACTCTTGAACCCATTTTCTGAAGGATTATACTGTAACAGCAGTTTTTAAATACCTCCACCACGGAGATGGATTCCACTCACGACAAAAGAATTCTCCAGTCAAGAACAAAGTCCCAAAAATAAATTTTAAAAAAAAACTGCAGAAGATGCACTTAAATTCAGGTTAGAAGCACATTGCTTACTGAAGGATGATTTGCCAAATTAGGAAACGAGCATAAATGTAAAGTACCATTCTTTCTAAAAAAAATTGCACAAAGTTACTCAGATCTTAGATCCTCCCTGCCAATGTAGATATAGATTATTAACAGGGGTTTACATTAGAATATCTCTGGTTTTGCCCTAACAAAAATATAAATCAGTACAGCAGCTCAAGTAGCAACTGTTATAAGTAGGATTATTCTAAATGCCTGCCTCCCTCCCCCCAACTCATATGCCATGTTAATGAAATTCACCTGATCAAGGAGAGGAGCAGTCAGTCACACAGCCAAATAACCTTTTTTGAAAATCCTGAAAACAGCATTATTTATATATAGCACATGACAGAGGTCACGCTAGTGAATAAATGGAGGGCTGAGGACAGTGCACACAGCTGGAGGAGGGGGATGAAGCTGCTTCTAGCACACCTTGTAGTCAACGGATCCAGGCAATCATACAATTGTCCCTTGTATTTAATGTCAACTGTGAAATTGAGGTCCCGAGTGTTATTGGTGTTCCAAAGATCTCCTCACCTCATTTGGCTGTCAATTAGTCCTCCATATAGAAAATGGTTTGCTTCCAGTGTGTGTAAAGAGCATTCGGAACGGTGGGAAATCCCATTCTCTTGTGGCATCAGGTGAACTCAGTGTTGAAGTATGTTACAGTGCATGTATGTTGTCATTGCAAATTAATTTTAGGCAGAAAGGTGATGTGAATGACAGATCATCAATTTTCACTGTGTAAATGTCTACCTCCTTGATGAGGCAGGCATTGGTCACCAGCTGCTTGGGATCCATTACATCCACCAGTGGCTCTTTCATGACCACATCCTTGATACAGGACATGAAAAAACCATAGACATTCTCCCACCAGTGTATCTTGTAGTCCTTGTACTGCCTGTCTTCAATGGCTGTGACATAGAGAGATAGAGAGTAGTTCAATCTGGGAAATCAAGCTGTCTAGCTGTAGCCATTTGTCCCTTGTGCAGATGATCATGTTCGTAATTAATTAATTCGTAAAAGAGACAGTAGCCCAACCATTCACTGATGATTATGTCGACCCTCTCCATGGGAAGTTCCATCTCCTTTACCTTGCCCTTGATGATGGTGATAATACGGTCTAGATTATTGGCCTTAATGATCTTTTCAGCTTATTTGGAGATGTTGGAGAACTCAATCCTAATAACATTCTTGTCACCAGCTTCAACTGCAAACATACAAAGGATTCCAGTTCCACTTCCCACATCTAGGACAACCTTGTCCTTGAAGAGATGCTTGTTTGTGGAAAACATGAGGCTTTTTTCCCAGGGTGGAGGGGTCAATTACTAGGAGACATAGATTCAAGATGCTGGGGGGACATTTTTAACACAAAGGGTTGTTGAGTGCCTGGAACACATTGCCAGAGGAGGTGGTGAAAGCAGACACAATAGCAGCATTTAAGAAGCACCAGGACAAATACATGAATAGAAAGGGAATAGGAGGATAGGGATCCTATAAGTGAAGACAGCTTTCGTATGGAAGGCCGAAATGTGGCAGTGCAGACGTGGAGGGCCGAAAGGTTTGTTTCTGTGCTGTTTTGTTCTTTCTTCGCTCTTTGTTCTCATTCCAGACCAGGTTGTGGAATTTCACAATTCATCAAATTAGTTATTGGTTTGGTTCAATTGGAGTACAACTGTCTTTTTATATTGTCACTCAAAGGAACACATTTACCTTCATTTCATATTTTATGGTTATTGCTTATTGTTTGGTTTCATCATTAAAGCTGGTCAAAGCTGTAATAAAGCAGAGGTATGCATGTTTTAACTGATATGGTATTCTTCTAGAAAGCAGAATCTTAACATTCCATTTAAACTACAAGCTTTCCTTTATCTAATTCAGCCTTAATATAACTATTTATTTATTTATTTTAAACATTTCTTCAATTCAAACTTATTTGAGGTACTTGGTCAACCGTTTACTTCTGGTTGCTTGTGATGTAATAAACTTTAATTAATTCATGTAAGTTGGGGAATACAAAATGCCTTCGATTTGGCACATTGTTAGTACAAAATACATTCTCAACCTTGCTCATTTCACAACAATAAATATAAATAGAATATGGAATTAATCTAAGGCTGATATAGCTTCCCTGGTGCCCTGGTTGTTAGGATTTGTTGCTCTCACCACTGTGGCTTGGGTTTAATTCCCGGTCAGGGAAGGCAGGTTTATGTGGGTGGCACAGTGATTAGCACTGTTGCCTCACAGCGCTCGGGCCTGGGTTCAATTCTAGCCTTGGGCGACTGTCTGTGCGGGTTTCTGCCAGGTGCTCTGGTTTCCTCCCACAATCCAAAGGTGTTCAAGTTAGGCAGATTGGTTGTGTTAAATTACCTACAGTGTTCAGGGAAGTGTAGGTTAGGTGTGTTAGCCATATGAAATGCAGGGTTACAGGAATAGGGTAATGGATGGGGCTGAGTGGGACGCTCTTCAGAGGTTTGGTGTGGACTGTTTGGACCTAATGGCCTGTTTCCATACTGTAGGAGTTCTATTCTATTTATAGCTACATTAAAATTATATAACCTAGACTTACCTAAAGAAGAGAGAAATCTTCCAGAGTTCCTTCCCCACACCGCTGATTCCAGTCACATGAGCATTATTTATTTTGGACGTTAGATAAACTGGAACATTGGAACATGAGGAATAATTTAAATAACCACAGAAGATAAATTGAGTTTAATAACATATAATAGATATTATTTGTTATAACTGCTGTTTGCCAAGAACACTTTTCCTGCCCGCTTGAGGTACTAAATTCTCTTGGTGCAATGTCTCCGGGTTGGAGAGGCTATCCTTCTGAGGCTGACTTGCTAGGTCACTTCCATTCTGCATGCATGGTTGAAGAGGTTGTCCTATTCCTCTACTCCTCAAGTGAGATAATTTCACTGTAGCCCCTCTGATCTTTCAGCAGGATCTCCAGATAAGACTGAGACATTGTGGGGAAACCTTCCCTGTTCTCCTCATCATTTGTGCAGTTGCTGCAGCATTAAAAATTCACGTGCATTTGAATCTTTCTGACCCATGCCAGGGCAAACTTAATTTAAAATCCTTCACTTCAGAGCTCTGCTGAAGAATGTTGTTGAGTTAAAGAACTATGACAAACCCAGCTGCAGATCCCAACCAGCCACTGACCAGTTGCAGATCTTAGTTTCCAGCAGAGATTATCAGCTGAAAATGCTACCCAAGGGCCATAATGTAATTTAAAGTGCAGTTGATTGGATATTTGTGGATGAAAATATTAAGATTAGATGAAAAGTATCATACAGCTTTGATTGCTCACTCAACCATAGGCAGAAATATTTAGATCATCTCTTTCTGTTTACCACTGCCTTCTTTAAGTTTATATGTATGGATTTTATTTTACCCATATCAATTAACTTCCTTCCTATTTTATCAGATCAATTTTAATAGCTAGGGCTATTTTTTTCGATACATGATGCTATCTTAACTGAAAGATTGATTGTGCAATAATCATTGGGAAATTACCGGAACATAAACTGTAGTAAACGAGCAGGAAAGAACATTGCTCTAGATATTATCATCACTTAATTGCTTACTAACAAAACACATCTGTCTTTTAAGTTATAATTTAAAGTTTTACATGTTAATTCTTAGCTTACTATTTCTATTTATATGCCATATTAGGTTGTACAGAATAGCAGAACACATTGAATAAAGAGTTCACATCAATAATTCTTCTCCAGGGAACAAACACAAATTCGATTAATCAATCCATATATTTGTAACCTTTATTTGAAATAAAGATTGAGCTAATTAATGCCCATAAACATTTTACAAGTTCAAGCACATTCTGCTTTCCCACTTTAAATATGCAGTAGTTCTTGATCAAGAAATTGATTGCTTGAAAAATCAATTTCTGTATTTGAAAATGCAGAAAAATATTGCACAACGTGTCTCCTTGGTGCATAAGTTTTTTCCCATTATTTAAGGCAGTCTTGTAAAAGTGTCCGAATCATCCCGCTTCCCTCAGACAAGAATCATCATCATCATATTGTTTTCTTTGAGGCGTTGGTGGAGGGGAGAGTGGTTCCACGGGTACTTTTGCCTTTCAGCAGAAGTTTTGCCACCAGGAGTCCTTTGAGGTAAAGTTTTATGAGGTCAGCAGATCTAATGAAAAGATATCATGCAGCTGCATCTGAGATATGCACAGGGTTCTGCTCCTGTAATCGAAAGCCCACGTACTTCCTAGTTAAATTTGGCAGGCCTTCTGGCAGCAGTGCAATGAACACATGTCTAACCTTTGAGCTAGAAAGTTCTTTAGAAAGCTTGTAATCACATGATGAAATAAGGCATACCAGAGTAATGAGAAGCCAGTATTTGTCCTCGGACAGAAAATCAAGATGATGTTGGCCATTTCTGAAAGTCCGACTGGGAAGAAGAGTGGAAACCTGTTGTTCCAAAAGTTGAATAGAAGCTACCAACATATCACTAGCTAGTAGACAACACAAACCTTACAAATGTGCAAAAACAATTAACACTTAGTTGTGGCCTGAAACTAAGTTGTAAAGCTGAATCATGTTGTAAAGTGTAACAAACAAAAATCCTCGTTGCAAGCATGACTTCAGCCAACAAAGAGGGAGTCAAAGAGGGCTGTACTGTAACTTATATGAGGAGACGTAAGTGTATTGTCAGGTCCTTTCCCCTAAATTAAGATCTACAGTTCATTAATTCCATTTCTCTTCAGCAATGGCTGCTACTCAGGAGGGATTAACTGGCCTGGCAGTGGGGTGGGACCCTAAACAGTGGTGAGACAGAGAGAAGGATGAGGCTGGTGCAGAAGTTAGAGAGCAAGTTAAATAGACAAAGTACCCAAGAGCATGGTAGGGAACAAGGGAAGACTGACTAATTAAATTGCATTTATTTCAGTGAGGCCTGACAGGATGGGATGGGGACTGGATGGGAACATGGGAAATCATAGCAATTACAGAAACATGGCTGAGGGAGGGACAGGACTGGCAGCTCATTGTTCCAGGGTACAGAAGCTTTAGGAAAGGTTGAAGGGGAGGCAAGAGGGGACGGGGAGTGAATGGTGTTTTTGAGCAGGGAAAACATGGATCATCCATTGAAGCTGTAGGGGTGGAACAGAGAAATAAATAGGGGGTGATCATTTTGATGAGATTGTACTAAAGGCCAGCCAATAGTCAGCAGAAAATTGAGGGGCAAATACGTAGGGAGATTGCAGATAGCTGTCAGAATAATAGGATTGCAATAGTTAGAGATTTTAATCTTTCAGACATAGACTGGGACTGCCATAACATTAAGGGCTTGGATGGGGAGGAATTTAAGTGTGTTCAGGAAAACTTTCTCATTCAGTATGTAGTTGGCCCTACTAGAGAACAGATAAAGTGTGACCTCCATTTGGGAAATAAGGTAGGGCAAGTGACTTAGGTGGGGGAGCACTTTGACACCTATGACTATAATTCTAAAATTTTAGAATAGTTACAGAAAAGCATAGGCCTTATTCACAAGTTAAAGTTTTAAATTGGGCAAGGCCAATTTTGATGATATTAGACAGGAACTTTCCAAAGTTGACTGGGGGAGACTGTTCACAGATACAGGTACGTATGGCAAGTGGGAGGCATTCAAAAGCAAGATAATAAGAGTTCATGTTCCTGTTAGTGTGAAGGCCAAGGATAGCAGGAGTAGGGAACACTGGATGATTAGAGATATCGTGGCTCTGGTCAAAAAAGAAGAGGCACATGTCAAGTAGTAGGCAGTTGGAATCAAGTGAATCCCTTGAGGAGATGTAGGAGGGAAATTAGGACAGCAAAAAGAGGGCATGGGATAGCTTTGGCAGATAGGGTAAAGGAGAACCCAAGGATATTCTACAAGTATATTAAGGGCAAAAGAGTGACTGGGGGAGAATAGGCCCCTTAAAGATCAACGAGGTCATCCGTGTGTGGAGCCAAAGGAGTTGGGTGAGATCCTAAGCAAATAATTCACGTCAGTATTTATCATGCAGAAAGAAGTGGAAGCTAGGGAACTTGGGAAACTAAATAGTGATGTCTTGAAAAGAGTCCACATTACAGAAGAAGAGGTGCCAGAGGTCTCATAATGTATAAAGGTAGATAAATCCCCAGGACCTGACCAAGTGTGTTCCAGGGCATTGTCGGAAGCTAGGGAAGAAATTGCAGGGCCCATAGCAGAGATATTTATATCAATGATAGCCATGAGTGAGGTGTCAGAAGGCTGGAGGGTGGATAATGTTGTGCCATTATTTAAGAAAAGCTGCAAGGAAAAGCCAAGGAACTACAGACTGATGAGGCTAAATTTAGTGGTGGGTAATTTCTTGAAGAGGATTCCGACAGATGGGATCTACACGTATTTGGAAAGGCAAGGATTGATTACAAATAGTCAGCATGGCTTTGTGCATGGGAAATCATGTCTCTCAAATTTGATTGAGCTTTTTGAAGAGGTGACCAAGGAGAGGGGTGAAGGCAGTATGGTAGATGTTGTCTACGTGGACTTTAGCAAGGCCTTCAACAAAGTTCTGTATGGTAAACTGATTAGTAAGGTTAGATCACATGGGATCCATGGAGAGCTTGCCAATTGGATACAAAATTGGCTTTACAGTCGGAGGGTGGTGGTTGAGGGCTGTTGTTCAGGCTTGAGGCCTGTAACCAATGGTGTGCCACAAGGATTGATACTGGGTCTACTGTTGTTTGTTATTTATATAAACTATTTGGATGAGAATTTGGGGGCATTGTTAGTATGTTTGAGGATGACACCAAAATTGGTAGTATAGTGGACAGTGAAGAACGTTATCTAATAGTACAATGTGATCTTGATCAACTGGGCTATTGGGCCAAGGAATGGCTAATGGAGTTTAATTTAGATAAATGTGAGGTGTTGCATTTTGGTAAGATAAGCCAGGACAGGACTTACACAATTAACAGGAGGGCCCTAGGGACTGTTGTCGAAGAGGGAGACCTAGGAGTGCAGATGCATAGTTCCTTGAAAATGGTATCGCAAGGATTGTGAAGAAAGTGTTTGGCATGCTGCCTTCATCAGTCAGACCATTAAGTACAGAAGTTGGGACGTCATGTTATGGCTGTATAAGACATTTGTAAGGCCTCTATTGGAGTACTGCATACAATTCTGGTCACCCTGCTGTACGCAGGATTTTATTAAACTGGAAAGGGTGCAAAAAAGAATAACAATTTTTTAATATTCATTCATTAATGGGATTAGAACATCACTGGCTAGGTCATCATTTATTACCCACCCCTAATTGCCTAAAGTGTAGTTAGGAATCAACCACATTGCTGGAGTCTGGAGTCACATGTAGGCCAGACCAAGTAGGGATGGCAGTTTCCTTCCTTTAAGGACATTAGTGAACCAAGTGGATTTTCCTGACAATCAACAGCGAATTCATGGTCATCATTAGACTCTTAATTCCAGATATTTTTTACTGAATTCAAATTCCACCATCATGGTTGGATTCAAACTGAGTCCCCAGAACACTACCTGGGTCTCTAGATTAACAATCCACCAATAATACCAACAGGCCATTGCCTTTCTATGGTTATTGAGACCGGAAGGTTTGAGTTATAAAGAGAGACTGGAATGGCTGGGATGTAAGAGATTGAGGGGTGACCGTGTAAAGCTTTATAAAATCATGAGGGGCATAGATAAGGAGACTAGCCAAGGTCTTTTCTCCAGGGTAGAGAAATCCCAAACTGCTGAGCATTGGTTTAAGGTGAGAGGGGAAGGATGTAAAAGGGTTCAGAGGGGCAACTTTTTCACATGGAGAATGATGCTCAAACGGAGCAAGCTGCCAGAGGAAGTGGTAGAGGCAGGTACAATTACAATATTTAAAAGACATTTAAATAGGTGCATGGATAGAAAAGGTTCAGAGAGATGTAGGCAAATTGAAGGCAAATGGGACTAGATCAGTTTAGGAAATCTGGTCGGCATGGACCGTTTCCATGCTGCATGACTCTAATATTCTATGGCTCTATTGCGTTGAATTATCCTTTAATGCTTTCCAGAAGCTGTCTTAACTTTTGTCTCCCACTTGTAACACAACCTGTTAATTGATTCATTTGTTTAAATTTGATTTGCAAAAAATGTCAGTTCCTTACCAGTACAGATCTGATGGAATTTAGATAGAATTGCATAACATATACGGAACAGAAATAGATCATTTAGTCCAACCAGTCCATGATGGCATTTATGCCGCCCTTGCAACTCTTCCCATTATTCCTCATCAGTTTCAACTTGAACCTCAGTTTGCTTCTCACTATATGTTTAACTAGCATTCTCATACATTCTTGTTATTCACATCAACTACTCACGGTATAGCTAGTCCAAATTCTCAGCACTTTGAGTAAGTAAGTTTCTTCTAAATTCATGATATAACTTCTTGATAACTATGTAATTGAGAGATGCTGAACAAAGTGACCTTGGAGTGCAGGTTCATAGTTCCTTGAAAGTGAAGTCACTGGTAGATGGGATAGTGAAGAAGGCATTTGGTATGCTTGTTTTCATTGTTCAGTGCATTGGGTATAGGAGTTGGGAGGTCATGTTGCAGCTGTACAGGACATTGGTTCACCCACTTTTGGAGTATTGCGTGCAATTCTGGTCTCCCCCCTATTTGAAGAATGTTGTGAAACTCGAAAGGCTTAGGAAAAGATTGATGAGGATGTTGCCAGGGTTGGAGCCTTTGAGCTAGAGGGAGATGCTGAAAAGGCTGGGGCTATTTTCTCTGGAGTGTCAGAGGCTGAACGCTGACCTTATGAAGGTTCATAATGTCATATCATAGAATCCCTACCACGTGGAAACAGGCCATTTGTCCCAACAAGTCCACATTGCCCCTCCAAAGACAATCCCTCCTAGGCCCATCCCTCTACCCTTTCCCTATAACCCTACATTTCCCGTGGCTAATCCACCCCACTTACACACTCTGGACAATTTAGCATGGCCAATCCACCTAACCTGCACATCTTTGGACTGTGGGAGGAAACTGGAGCACCTGGAAGAAACCCAGGCAGACACAGGAAGAATGTGCAAACTCCACACAGACAGTCACCCAAGGGTGGAATTGAACTCGGGTTCCTGGTGCTGTGAGGCAGCAGTGCTAAACACTGAGCTACCGTGCTGATAAGGGGCATAGATAGGGTAAATATGTAAGGTCTTTTCCCTTGGGAGGGGAAGTTCAATACTAGAGGGCATAGGTTTAAGGTGAGAGGGGAAAGATTTAAAAGGGACCTAAGGGGCAACTTTTTCACACAGAGGATGGTGCGTATATGGACTAAGATGCCAGAGGAAGTGGTGTGAGCTGGTACGATTACAACATTTAAAAGGCATCTGAATAGGAAGAATTTAGAGGGAAATGGACCAAATGCTGACAAATGGGGCTAGATTTTTTAAGCTATCTGGTCGGCATGGACAAGTTGGACTGAAGAGTCTGTTTCCATGTTGTATTTCTCTATGATTTTATGACTCTACAGCTTTCAGTGTTACACCTCACTGGGCATGCTGGAAATCAGGTGCTGCTATTCCCAGAGTCATACATGTTAAAGATTTTAAAAGTATGCTGAATTCCCTACTTTACCTGCATTTTAGGCCTAGGTTGACAAAAAACATGGACCTGATTGCTTAACAAAAATTACTATTTATTATAAATTAATAGATTCAAACTACAGAGAAAGTATTGTATGAATATACTCACATTTGAACAAGAAATGTGAATAGATCACTCACCTCTTCAAGCCTGCTCCACCATTCAATAAGACCATGGTTGATCTGCTTTTAAGATCTACATTCCTGGATATCCCTGATAATCTTTCATTCCCTTGGTAATCAAGAATCCATCTACGTTTGCATTAAAAGTGCTAAAAAATTCTGCATCTATTGCCTTTTGAGGAAGGGAATTCCCAAGACTCTCAACACTCTGAGAGAAAACAATGTTTTATAGTTTGTTTTAAATGGGCGCCTCCTTATTTTTACAGTAACCCCAGTTCTAGATTCTAACCTCAGAACTTGAATCACCACGAAAGGTTAACTCTGATTTTTTCCTCACAGATGCTGCCAGACCTGCTGAGCTTTACCAGCAACTTTTGTTTTTGTTCCTGATTTACAGCGCCCACGGTTCTTTTGGTTTTCACTTGTGAGGTCCCTTTTCGTATATACACTCACACATGAGCACAAACACAGGCACAAAAACAAATGGTTTCTTTGGGTGTAGGGAATCTGGGAAGACAGTCAAGTGATTCCTGGCCACAAGATTTGCTGATATGATCCCTTTGCTGATCATAATACTGATTCTTAGTCTTTCTTCTCCATGTGCTTTCACTTGTTTGAAGGAGGCACTGAGTGACTGGTTCACACTTAAAAATGTCTCTAGTATATTAAATAAAAGTCATAGCTTACAGTAATTGATGAGGGGAAATAAACTGGCCATATGAAGCTTGAAATACTTTTTATTGAAGAGCAAAAACAGCTACTTCCCTTTCAGAGGTCCAATGATTTCTACCTCAAGCATTCACATCACCAAGCTCTTCAACCAGCTGGGAGCCAATCACACAGCTATTGGTACACAGAAGGCATCTTTGTCATCAGGTCTAGTAATAATAACTAGTTTACAAACCAATCATCTACTTGTCATTGGCTAAATCTGCATTCATACAAACCCATTGCAAAAACCCATCTACAACTAGGCATTCCCTATTGCTTGAACAAACAGCTGCATAAAAAACACTTAAGATGAGTGTCAGGTAACTTACATCTGAAAAGTACAGCAATCCAGCAACAATCCTTGGTTTTTAAACCAATTCTTTTCCCATTTCAGTCTACATTCAAAACTACAAAATGTTTTTTAAAAAAATTGTCTTTTATTAGTTTTGCTGTTGCCCACAAGTGGAACAATTTCATTTGTGTTTACCTCATTAAAACTTTTCATACTTATAAATACTCACTATTTCAGCCCTCAGTCTTACCTTTTCAAATGAAATGAGTCCCAATTTGTTCATTCTTTGCAAATATGTATAACCTCACATTTCTGGTATCCTAATTGTAAATCTTTCTTGTACCCACTCCATTTTAAAATACGAAGGCAAGAACTATCCATGATATACTAAATATGTACCAATCAGGTTTCAGTGCAAGGCTAGCATTATCTCTCGACTTTAAACTGAGAAATAGCCCGTGTGCTTTGCTGTTTTTATTGCCTTGCTGACTTGCATTGCTACTTTATCTACATAAATTACATTACGCAATATCTTTTTTATTAGTTCTTTAAAGAGTGCGATGAGGTCAGATAAATGAAACTTTTCATTTTAAAATCCACAATAATCATTTATTGTTATATTTTTATATTCTAAACCTTTATCTCCTTCAGTAAAGATTGAATTGTTGTTCTTACCATTGATGTTAAGCTAATGGTCAATGGTTCTCTGGATCTGAAGGTAAAATAGGAAGATATGTAAGGAGCTAACTTAGTGCAACTTATAATAGATGCTGGAGCTGAGCAGCCCAAGGTGTGAGAGTAACAATAGATTGCTGGAGTTGAGGATCTTAGAATTCCTTAGAATCCCTACAATGTGGAAACAGACCATCCAGCTCAATATGCCCACACCAACCCTCTGAAGATCATCCTACTCAGACTCATCCCTTTACCCTATCCCTGTAACCCTGCATTTCCCATGGCTAATACATCTAACTTACACATCCCTGAACACTACAGGCAGTGTAGCATTGCCAATCTGCCTAATTTGCACATCTTTGGATTGTGGAAGGAAACCACAGAACTGAACAGAAACCCAGCAAACACGGGGAGAATATGCAAACTCCATACAGACAGTCACCCGAGGGTGTTATCAAACCCTGGTCCCTGGCGCTGTGAGGGTCACCACAGAGTCACTTAAGGAGTTTCAGTGGAGGAAGGAGAGGGGCATTTGGTTGCTTTTGCCTAAATTAAGCATTTGATTGATGAATAGAATTAGTGGATCTTTAAGACAAAAGTGAAGATTATAGTTTGTGTTCAGATTTCTGGTCTTTTTTCCCTCTTTTTCTCGAAAATAGCTTGTTTGGTATTAGATTGTTACAATCGCATAAAAAGGTAATAAAAGTACAACAAAATATTCACAGTGGGATTCTTCAAGTGTAAAAAGAAGGGATACTACAGTGATTTCATTAATAACTGAAATGAAATACAAAAGAATTGACAGTTCAGGTGATATATTGCTGTTGTAGTATATAGGAACTGCTGGACACTGAATTGATCCACAGTGATAACACTAGTAATAAATGTTTGCAAATTGAGTAATTTTGGATTCAAGTTGAGGAGCTGGAGTCCAAGCTGCAGACATTAATACTACATCAAGTAGGGAACAGTAATTTGGACACTGTTCCAAGAAACAATAGCAGCCCTTAGAATAGGTCATTCAAACTTGGTCCGAGAACAAGGACAGGAGAGTGTTATTATAGGGGCATCACTTGAGGAGTTTCTGATTCTGCAATTGTACAATAGTTACATAGAAAAGTATAGCAGAGCTTACAGGCCCTGGAAGAGGGCAGCAGAGTGGTGACGCTGGTTGGCTGACGTGCAGACACTGCTTCCAGAAGGTGAACTTCAGCAAGATACCCTCTGTGATGGGTGTCTGCTAGAAGGGGCAGGCAGCCAGTACAGGAATCCCCTGTGGTTGTCCTCCTCTCTAACAAGTATATCATTTTGGTACTGTTGAGGGGATGATCTATTGGCGATAAAGGCAGCAGGAGGAGGAGGAGAATGAGGAGGATAAGGACGAGGAACACCACAGCTGACTCTGTTCTTAAGAAGGGAAGGACATAGAGCAATAGTTACAGGGGACTTTATAGTTAGGGGTACAGATAGGTGTTTCTGTAGATGTAAAAGAGACTCCCAGATGTATGTTACTCCCTGGTGCCAGGGTCCAGGATGTCTCTGAATAGGCAGGAAACATTCTGAAGGAAGAGGGTGAACAGCCAGAGGTCGTGGTACATGTTGGTACTAACGACATAGGTAGAATGAGTGATGAGGTCCTGCAGCAGCTGTCCAGGGAGTTAGGTAGAAGGTTAAAAAGCAGGACCTCCAAGGTTGCAAACACAGGATTACTCCCTGTGCCACTTGCCAGTGAGGCTAGAAATAGGAAAATGGTACAGCTCAACACATTGCTAAACAGATGGTGTAGGAGGGAGGGTTTCAGATATCTGGACCATTGCGATCTGTTCAGGGGCAGGTGGGACCTGTACAAGAAGGACGGGTTGCATCTAAACTGGAGGGGCACAAATATTCTGGCTGGGAGGTTTGCTGGTGTCACTTGGGAGGATTTAAACTAGCTTGGCAGTAGGGGTGGGAACCAAAGCAGAGGTGCATTGACTGAAAAGAAACTAGATAATAGAGCCAGTAAGACTCAGAGGAAGAGCAGGCAGGGCTTGGTTGCTGATCAAAGAGGGTTTGGTGGACTGAAGTGCATCTGTCTCGATGTGAGAAGTGCAACAGGTAAGGCAGATGAACTTAGAGCTTGGATTAGTACTTGGAACTATGATGTTGTTGCTATTACAGAGACTTGGTTAAGGGAGGGACAGGATTGTCAGCATAATGTTCCAGGATACAGATGTTTCAGGCAAGATAGAGGGGGATGTAAAAGGGGTGGGGGAGTTGCATTACTTTTTAATGAGAATATCACGGCTGTACTGCAGGATGACACTTCGGATGGCTCATACAGTGAGGCAATATGGGTAGAGCTTAGGAACAGGAAGGGTGCAATCACAATGTTTGGAGTTTACTAAAGGCCTTCCAACAGCCAGCAGGACATAGAAGAACAGATATGTAGGCAGATTTTGGCAAGATGTAAAAGTAACAGGGTTGTTGTCATGGGTGATTTTAACTTCCCTTTTATTAACTGGAACTCACTTAGTGCTTTGGACTCAGATGGGGCAGAGTTTATAAGGACCATCCAGGAGGGCTTCTTGAAACAGTATGTAATTAGTCCAATTAGGAAAGGGGCCATACTGGACCTACTATTGGGGAATGAGCCTGGCCAGGTGGGCAACTTCTCAGTAGGGGAGAAGCTTGGGAATAGTGGTCACAATTCAGTAAGCTTTAAGGTACTGATGGATAAAGATAAGTGTAGTTGTCAGGTGAAGGTGCTAAATTAGGGGAAGGATAATTACAACAATATTAGGCAGGAACCAAAGAATGTAGATTGGAGGCAGATGTTTGAGGGCAAATCAAAATATGGGAGGCTTTCAAGTGTAAGTTGCTGGGGATACAGGACTGGCATGTTCCTGTAAGAATGAAGGATAAGTGTGGCAAGTTTAGGGAACCTTGGATAATGAGAGGTATTGTGAGCATAGTCTAAAAGAAAAAGGAAGCATTTGTCAAGGCAAGGAGGCTGGGAACACATGAAGCAAGGTTGGAATTCAAGGAAAGTCGAAAGAAACTTAAGCAAGGAGTCAGGGGGGCTAAAAGAGGCCATGGAAAATCATTGGCCAGCAGGATTAAGGAGAATCCCAAGGCTTTTTATACACATATTTATATATAAAGAGCAAGAGGATAGCCAGGGAGAGGGTTGGCCCACTCAAAGACAGGGAAGGGAATGTACCTGTGAAGACAGATGAAATAGGCAAGGTATTAAATAAATACTTTGCATCGGAATTCACCATTGAGAAGGACTTGGTGGATGAGTCTGGGAAAGGGTGTGTAGATAATTTGGGTCATATTGAGATCAAAAGGGAGGATGTATTGGGGGTCTTGAAAAACATTAAGGTAGACAGGTGCCCAGGGCTTGATGGGATATACCCCAGAATACTGAAAGAGGCAAGGGAGGAAATTGCTAGGGCCTTGAGGGAGATCTTTGTATCCTCACTGGCTACAGAGGAGGCCCCAGAGGATTGGAGAATAGCCAATGTTATTCTGTTGTTTAAGAAGTGTGGCAGGGGTAATCCAGCTAATTACAGACTAGTGAGTCTTATGTCAATAGTAGGGAAATTATTGGAGAGGATTCTTTGAGACAGGATTTACTCCCACTTGGAAATAAGGTGGGCTTATTAGTGAGAGGTAACATGGTTTTGTGAAGGGGATATCATGTCTCACTAACATGATTGAGTTTTTTGAGGAACTGACGAAGATGATCGATGAGGGTAGGGCAGTCGATGTTATCTACATGGACTTCAGCAAGGTCTTTGGCAAGGTCCCTCATAGCAGACTGATACAGAAGGTAAAGTTGCATGGGGTCAGAGGTAAGCTTATAAGATGGATGAAAAACTGGCTCAGTCATAGAAGACAGAGGGTAGCTGTGGAAGGGTGTGTTTCTGAATGGACGGCTGTGAATAGTGTTCCTCAGGGATCAGAGTTGGGACCTTTGCTATTTGTAATATATATAAATGATTTGGAGGAACATGTAACTGGTTTGAATCATAAGTTTGCGGATGACATAAAGGTTGGTTGAATTGCAGATAGCGATGAGGACCATCAGAGGATACAGCAGGATATAGATGGGTTGGTGACTTGGGCAGAGAGATGGCAGATGGAGTTTAATCCAGAAAAATGTGAGGTAATGCATTTCGGAAGATCTAATCCAGATGGAAAGTAAATGGCGGAACGCTTAACAGTGTGTACAGATATACAGGTCACTGAAAGTGGCAATGCAGATAGAGAAGATAGTCAACAAGGCTTGCCTTCATCAGCCAGGACATTGAGTTTAAAAATTGGCAGGTAATATTGCAGCTTTGTAGAACCTTAGTTAGGCCGCATTTGAATATTGTATTTAATTCTGGTCACCACACTACCAGAAGGATATGTTGGCTTTGGAGAAGATACAGAAGAGATTTACCAGGATGTTGCCTGGTATGGAGGGCATTATCTATGACAAGAGGTTGGAGAAACTTGGGTTGTTCTCACTAGAACAATGGAGGTTGACAGGTGACCTGATAGAGGTCTACAAGATTATGAAGGGCATGGACAGAGTGGACAGAGTGGACAGTCAGAAGTTTTTCCCCAGGGTGAAAGAGTCAGTTACTAGGGGGTATAGGTTTAAGGTGCGAGGGGCAAGGTTTAATTGTGATGTACGAGGCAGGTTTTTTACAGAGGGCGGTGGGTGCCTGGAACTCACTGCCGGGGGAGGTAGTGGAAGAAAATACACAGTGACTTTCAAAGGACGTCCAGGATGGGAATAAAGGGATACGGTCCCCGAGGGTAGGGGGTTTTTGTTATTACTGGCAGCATGTTGGTGCAGGCTTGGAGGGCCAAAGGGCCTGTTCCTGTGCTATAATTTTCTTTGTTCTTTGTTCTTAACCATAGTGCCATTCTAAATTAATCCTATCTGCCTGCATATGGTCAATCTTTATTCCCCATCTGTTCATGTGTCTGTCTAAATGCCTCTTGATACTGTCATATCTTCTTCTACCACCTCTCCTGGCAGCACATTCTATGCACCTATCACCTTCTGAGTGAAAAAACTTTCCTCGCAGATCTTTAAACTTTTACCCTCTCATCTTAAGCCTATGACCCCTAGTATTTGACATGTCTACTTTGGGGGAAAAAGACACAGACTATCCACCCTATCCACGCCTCTCATGATTTTATAAACTTCTACCAGCTTACGACACCTAGTGAAAACAATAAGTATGTCTGGCCTCACCTTATAGCTAATAAACTCCAACACATGCTACACCTTGGTAAACTTCTTTTGCATCCTCTTCAAAGCCTCCGCATCTTTCCCATAGTGTGATGACCAGAACTGTACACAAAGCTGCAAATGTGGCCTACCTAAGGTTTTATGCAACTGCAACATGACTTGCCAACTTTTATACTCAACGTCCAGACTGAAGAAGGCTGTGTTGCCTCAAGACTTAAACCCCAAGATCCTTCTGTATATCAATGCTCCTAAGGGTTCTGCCATTTGCTGTATATTTTCCTCTTGCGTTTGACCTCCCAAGATGCATTACTCACACTTTTCCAGATTAAACTCCATCTCCCAATTCTCTACCCAACTTTCCAACTAGTCTACGTCCTGTATCCTTTGACAATCTTCCTCACTATCCACAATTCCACCAATTTTTGTGTCATGAAAAACTTACTAATCAGATCACCTACATTTTCATCCAAATCTGTTAGAAACAACAGAGATACCAGCACTGATCCTTGCAGAGCACCAATGGTCAGAGACCTCCTCTAGACGGAAAAACACCCCTCCATAACCATCTGTCTTCTATAACAAGCCAATTTTGTCTTCAATGTTACAACTCACCATGGTTTCCATATGACTTATTTTCTTCACCAGCCTACCATGTGGGACCTTGTTAAGTGCTTTCATAAAATCCATGTTCAACATCCATTGCACTACCTTCATCTTTGTTACTTCCTCAAAAGACTTGTGAAACAAGCCTTCCCCTCCAACCCCCACTGCCATGCTGACTATCCTGAATAAGTCCATTCTTCTCCAAATACCAGTAAACCCTGTCACTAAGAATCTTTGCCAAAAATTTCCCTCGTATTGATGTAAGCCTCACTGGCCTATAATTTCCTGGATTATTCCTGTTACCTTAAAGGAACAGAATTGGCTATTCTCCAGTTTTGTGGGACCTCGCCTGTGATGAAGGAGGATACAAAAGATCTCTGTCAAGGCCCCAGAAATCTCCTCCCTTTCCTCCTTCTCTATCCTGGGGACATATCTATCTTAATGTTTTTCAAGACACCCAACACCACCTTCTTAATATCGAAATGCTCCAGAATGTCAACAGATCCTTCCCTAAACTTATTATCATCCATGTCCTTCTCCTTGGTGAATATCAATGCAAAGTACTCATTAAGGACCTCATGCTCATCCTCTGGCATCATGCATGAATTCCCCCGTTTGTCCTTGAGTGGACATTCCATTTTCCTAGCTACTGTCTTGCTCCTAATATAAGTATAAAATGCCTTGGTATTCTCCTTAATCCTACTTGTCAAGTTAATTTCATGGTCCCTTTTAGCCCTTCCAATTTCTTGTTTAAGTTTCTTTCTCCTTCCATAAACTTCTCAACGTTCTTGTTTCAGTTTCTTAAACTTTACATATGCTTTCTTTTTCTTTTTGACTAACCTTTCAATATGTCTTGTCATTCAAGATTCCCAAATCTTGCCATCTGTATCATTCGCCTTCACAGGAACATGCTGGTCCTAAACTCTGATCAACTGGCCTTTAAAATACTCCCACATATCAGATTAACCCTCAAACAGCTAATCCCAATCTAATTTCTCCAATTCCTGTCTAATAATCTAAATTGCCTTCCCCCAATTTAGTACTTTCATCCTAACACTGAGGGAATCCCAGTCAATACTGGGGAATTAAAATTACCCACTACAATAACCCTGTTGTATTTATATCTCTCCATGATCTGCTGACAGATCTATTCCTCTATCTCCTGTTGATTATTGGAGGCCTATCATAATGATTACAGTTTTCTTATTCCTCAGTTCTACCATCATTATCATCGAATCATCAAATCTGTATAGCGTGGAAGCAGGCTATTAAGCCAATTGAGTCCACACTGACCCTCCGAAGACAATCCCACCCAGACCCACCTTCCCTATCCTTGTAATCCTGTATTTCTCATGGCTAATCCACCTAAACAGCACATCCCAGGACACTATAGGCAATTTAGCATGGCCAATCTACTGAACCTGCTCGTCTTTGCACTATGGGAGGAAAGCGGAGCACCCGGAGGAAACCCACTCAGACACAGGGACAATGTGTAAACTCCACACAGACAGTCACCCGAGGGTAGAATCAAACCCATGTCCCTCGTGCTGTGAGGCAACAGTGCTAACCACTGAGCCACCATGCTAGCCCTGAAGTACTTCAAGAGGTTAGTAATGGCACATGCCAACTCCAGCCTCCCAGATTGCCTTGATCCATTTCAATTCACCTCTTGTCACAATAGGCCATTTTAATGAAGACTCTATAAGGTATTCTGAGGCTTTCATTACATTCTAAATTTTAAATTATGAAACAATATGTTACTGCAGTTATTTATCACAAGTTCTAACAACTAAACTATTATTCTTCTGTATTAATTCATTATCTGTTAAAATTAATACCGAATAATGTGAATAATGAAAAAATAAGAATGAAGAAAAGTCTGAGTTTGAGACCTGAACAACATATATTTCATCACTGCCTTCTATACATGAAAAAGCCTAAGGCCCTAATTTGTTCATCTACCACAACTGCAAAGTTACTAATGATTCTGGAACATGCTGTTTCACCAGATGTTTAAATAAACTCCTGTCTTCTTCTTTCCTTACAGCTTTTCTGAACATTTTGAAGCATAATTTACAGGGAGGTGAGATGTAAGGGAAGGAGACCAAACAATACCAACCGGTCTGGAGACACATCTAACATAATAACAGGATAATATTAATATTTTTTACTTCATTGTCCCTCAAAGCAGCTGACCAGAGAATAATTTGTTAAAAATTCATTCACATGATGTGGCAGCCGCTGCCCATTGAACAGTTAAGAGTCAACCACATTGCTGTGGGTCCAGAGTCACACATAGGCCAGACCAGGTAAGGATGGCAATTTCCTTTCCTGAAATGCATTAGTGAACTAGATGGCTTTTTCGGAAAATTGACCAAACTTATGCTCCCAAATTTGGTGAACTTTTGATCATAGAATCCCTACATTGTGAATAAAGACCTTTCAGCCTATCAAGTCCACACCAACTTCCTGAATAGCATCCCACCCACACCCACCCCATCCCCACTCTATCCCTGTAACCCTGCATTTATCATGGCAAATCCACCGAGTTTGCACATCCCTGGATACTACAAGGCTATTTAGCATGGCCAATCCACCTGACCTGGAGTTCTTTGGACTGTGAATGGAAACCTATGAAGGTCTCTGACAGGCCACATCTGCAGATAAATAAGTTCTCAGCTAAAGAGAATTTTTTTTTTTTGCAAAAATAAATCATAGTTCTGTCAAAAATGTCCAGACAATCTGAAATTTCACTACGGCAGAACTAGTGAGGAACAAGAAACTGCCTCTCTTCCTTTAAGTCCTGTTCAACTTACTTAGTCTACCTATGCAAGAAACTGTTTAACTACAGGAACCATTGCAGCTGCTGAATTTGACTTCACATTTTCAACACTTTACCTTCAGAAAGAAACATCTTCAAGCAAGCCAGTCCTAAAAGTTTCTTATCTGCTATTAATCATTTTATGTCTTTTATCTCATATTTGTACCATGCTCTCTACTTGGTAAATTTAAGCAATAATTGTACAATGATCATTGATCTTGTTTTATTACTCTTCAAATTGGAACACTAAAAATACTAAAAACAGTATAAATAAGTTATGCTACTTTACAGTTTATTGAATACAGGACTTACCTGGTGACCATGAAATTAAGACACAGAATAATATGCAATTTTAAAAGGATTTGCACTTATATAGCACCTTTTTAACATCAACACAGCATCAGTCTGGACTTTAAAATGGCATGGGAATTTTCAGAAAATAATCAGAAATAAATTGACATTTTGTTCACAACTCACTTGAAATTATGCTGAGAATCCAACCTCACAGCTGCTGGAAAGATAATACTATGAAAATTTGTACTTGGCTGATGACTAGCAGGGAGATCAGATTTAGGAGAGAAATGGCAGCCAACATCTAAAATAGTGCAGGAGCTAAACAGCCGCAGTAAGACTTTCCTCTTAAAAAACTTAGTCTCTTGATCGGTTTGGAAATCAAGGGTTACAGGGAAATTACAGCAAAGTGAATGTGAGGAGTATCACATCAGCAATAATCCTATTGTGGAGTAGGATTGAGGGACCTAACAGCCAACTCCTGTTCTTATCATAGAATCCCTCCAGTATGGAAGCAGCCCATTTGGCCCATCAAATTCACCAACACTCCAAAGACCATGCCACCTATTACCTCATCCCCATAGCCCTGCATTTCTCTTGGCTAATCCACATAGCCTGCACAACCCTGGACACTGTGGGCAATTTAGCATGGCCAATTCACCTAACCTGCATATCTTTGGACTGCAGGAAGAAACAGGAACACCCGGAGAGAACCCACGCAGACTCAGGGAGAATGTGCAAACTCCGTAGAGACACCTGATGCTGAAATTGAACCTGGGTCCCTGGCGCTATGAGGCAGCAGTGCTAACCACTGAGCCACCATGCCACCCTCTTATGGTCTTAAATTTCACAAGCATCTTTTAGACTACACCACAATCAGAGAACTCAAACTAACAGGAATTTTATTATTTAATCGTTGTTACACGTATGATGTGACATCTACATTTCATGTTTCAAGCTAGAATTGTGAACAATTGAATTAAGTACAAGTCTCCCTTAAAATAATACATTTCCTAGGAGACAGGGGAGCCAACGAGGCTTTGTATGTTTTACATGTTTGTGAAAAATACCACAACTATACCCTAATCAATTATATTTTTATATATAGAAAACAGTACAGTGCAAAATACATTGTCTTATATTGTGTAGATAATTTGAATTACCAATTAAAATACTTACTTATCAATGCGAAATAAGAACAGAGAATACTAGAATCACACAGTTGGCTGATAGCATTAGAAATGAAATATTTGACAGACTAATATTTCAGGTAGAAATCTGTTGTCAGAATGAAACTTGTAAAACATAACAAATAAAACAAAATCAAGAATTATGTAAATATCAACACAAAACACAATTACTGGGATCAATAGCTGTGAATGGGTCTTTGAAAGATAGAAAGAAGCAGAAAATCTACTTGCAGGACTGAATCATAGGTAGAATATAAGGCCAGTTCTATATTCTTCGTACACACACCTTTTGAGCGTATATCCTTGCTGAAAAGATGCAGTTGGTGAATACACCTTATAATCATAAGTAGGCAGTGAAAAACCATTAAAAATATTAAAGGGAAATGAAAACTTCCTTAATAAAGGGAGTTGAAGTGAAAGATGAATAGCAAACACCAATTGTATCAATACAGAACACCTGAGACCTATGGTTATTGAGCTCAATATTCAGCCCAGAGAAGTGCTGAATGTCCAGAGAAAAAAGCTTAATTACTGTTTCTGAACATTTTTTTAAAAAATTGAGTTTAATTTGGCAATGTGGGGCGCCAAAAACGGAAACATTGGAGCAGCATAATGAATTCCCATGAAGAATCAATTCCAAATTCCTGTAGCCTTTGATAAATTTCTACATTTTGGAAAACTTAAACTCAAAGTTGTGGAGATTCATGCTGAACATTAATAATGTATAAGAGACTGATGTGTAAGAAATAATTGGCAATAATTTCATCATTGTGATACCTTCTCCGATGGCACTATAGATGTTCAACATCAGTTTGCTGAGGTGCCCTATCCCACCAGCTGCTTCTAGCACAAATATGCATAGGGCCCTCATGAGATGTCCATCCACACTGTAATCTGCTCATTGTTCTTCATGCAACAAGAACAAAGCTACAAGTTGGATCCTGCACTAGCACTCCATAAAGGACCAGGCACCCAAATTACAGGGAAGGTCACTTCTAATTGCAAATTGTCTGGAAGTACATTAGAATATTCTTGGAAATGTTAATGGTGAGTTTCTAGATTTGCCAGAGAATCTTTCTGCATCTTCAGATGTTTGGCAGAGAAATAGGACTGTCCGCACAAAAACTGACATTGGCATGGGATCAGCAGCATTACAGGGAGGTGACCAGGCCAGAAAATGAAGCAGTCTCTATAGACATTGCAATCAATTATAATTTTACAATTAAAATTCTGGATTTATTAATTAATTGAATTTAAATTCAACGAGCTGTGATGGTGGGATTTAAACTCACATCTAAAAAGCATTAGCCTGGGCCTCTGCATTACTGGTGCAGTGACTTTACCATTATGCTACTTTCTCCACTCTAGTCCTGCAAATGAAAGGTAAAAACGTACGGGATTGTGTAGTCTCTGTTTGAGTGATGCGCTTACAAATGCTGAATAAATGGAGACAGTGAAGGGAGATAGGTGGCTGTTGGAATTAGTTGTGCCTTGAGTACAGGGATTAATGCTGGGTGAATGTAAGGGGTGTGATTAGGCTGCAAAGACAAGGAGGTAGAGTCGTTCTTTTAATAGAGAATGAGATCAATGCAGTAATGAGCAAAGAACTTGGCATTGAAGACCAAGACACAGAAGAGGTTAAGAGATAAGAAATAGAAAGGCAATGAAGTTACTCATGGGAGTAGACTTTAAGCTCCTGAACAGTAGGTACACTGCAGGACAGAATATCAAAGGTACTGCAATCAACATGAGCTGTTTTAATCTTCATATAGATTGGGCAAATCAATAAACTTGACTTCATCTAGGACAAAGCATTTTCCTTAGTTGGCATCCAATTAACCACTTTAAACGTTCACTCTGTTGACCTTTAATGCAGAGTGACTGGAGCACGTACCCGTACTCTAGAAACTTTCTAAGGCTCCTTTGACAGCGCTGTCCAAATCTGAGATCTTTACTACCTAAAAGAACAAGGTTGTACAAGAGCACCTGCAAGTTCCTCTTCAAACCCTACAATATTTTGATTTGGAACTGTACTGTCACTCCTTCACCATCACTGAGTCAAAATCGTGGAATTCTTTTTCATTGCTGTGCTTGTTTGTACCCAACACAGATTGCATTGGTTCAAGAAAGTCCTTCACCAGCACCTTAGAGAATCATAGAATGGCAACAGTACAGAAGGAGGCCATTCAACTAGTTGCATGGTACTGTATCTCTGAAAGAGCAAGTCATCTCATTAACATTTTTCCCAAAGCCTTGCATTTTCTTATCACTTTAGAATTTCATGATTGAACATGCCTCCACCACTACTCTCTAGTCAATACTCATTTTTTTTTTAATCACCAATTTTGTTGCATCTACTTTTGTATATTCTCATTATCACTGAAAATCACCAAGTTTCTAGCACAATTAGCAAGAGGACTGATTGCTAAGGTAACAGTGTGTTTAGCAACCTTTTGCAAATTGGCAAAACAGCAAGTGCAATGGATGATGCTTAAACAGATGGCAATGTTACAAATATATCAAAAATCAGATGTTTATTGTACTCTTTTCTGGAACTTACTCTCACTTTGTGATGAAAGATGTGATGAATTTTGTTGATAATGTCCAGATGGAGACAGCCTCAAGCATAATTAGATTAATCAAAACAAGATTGAAGGATGAAAATTTTAACTGTTTTAAAGAAGGTATCAAGGTGTTTAAGGTGAAGCATAAAATGTTGGCAACACACAGCAAGTTAGCCAGCATATATGGAGAAAAAGGCAAATTTATATCTTGACTGTAAGAAGAGTCATAGAGTTGTACAGCACAGAAACAGGCCCTTTGGTCCAAATCCTTCATGCCGACCAAATATCTAGAATTAATCTAGTCCTATTTGCCAGAATTTGGCCCATATCCCTCTAAAGCCATCCTATTCATATACCCATCCAGATGACCTCCAGTTTTGGACTCCCCGATTCTGGGAAGAAGACCTTGGCTATTCATCCTATTTTTTTTTTCATTATTTATTTATTCATATTTATTCATTATTTTGTGAACCTCTATAAGGTCACCCCTCAATCTCTGATGCTCCAGGGTAAATAGCCCCAGCCTATTCCGCATCTCCCTATAGCTAAAACCCTCCAACCCCAGCAACATCTCTGTAAATCTTTCCTGAATCTTTCAAGTTTAACATCTTTCATAAAGCAGGAAGAGCAGAATTGAATATAGTATACCAAAAGTAGCCTAATCAATGTCCTGTACAGCCATAACATGACATCCCAACTCCTATACTCAATGCATTGATGGTTGACCGTTTAAAAGCAAAAATGAGAGTCAAAGGTGCATTCATACAATCAGAAAAAGGTGATGATAAACTGCATTTCTATCTAAATGTTATAACCAGGTGAGGAGGTGGAGGGGAGGTGGGTGTTGTGGAATAGTTCACCTCATTTGGAATTCCTGTTTGTTTATAACAAAGGTTTTGAATTTTAAAAGGATGTAATGTTAATTCAGTGTACACTTGACTGTGCAGATCTATGTGTGTATATATTTATCTACAAAGTTAGCTTGACACTTTTTTGAACTAAACATGGAGTTAGTTTTACTATGCTACAACATACACAGATGAAAATATTAAAACTATAAAAAAGGCCCAAAATTTTGCAACTTGTCCTATGCAACTCAAACCGAATGTGCAAAAGTACAAATTAGAGAGTGGAAGTTTAATTTTCATCAAGTTCCTCCATGTTGAACACCACTTGAAGGAAGCACCGAGGGTGACAAGACTGCAGAATATATGCTAGGTTGGGTACTTCAATGTTCATCGCCAAAAATGGTTCAGTTGCACTACTACAGATCAAGCTGGTCATGCCCTAGAACATTACTGCAAGACTGGATCTGCAGCTTGTAGAGGGAAACAACAAGAGGGAGAAGTATGCTTGACCATACTTTAGGGCTTTTTTAATGTTTTAGGATGGCACAGTGACTCAGTGGTTAGCACTGTTGCCTCATAGTGCCAGGGACCTGGGTTTGATTCCAGCCTTGGGTGACTGTCTATGTGGTGTTTCACATTCTCCCCATATCTGCAAGGATTTCCTTTGCGTGCTTTGGTTTTGTCCTATAGTCAAAAGATGTACAGGTTGGCCTTGCTAAATGGTCCCATAGTGTCCAGGGTCATGTAGGCTAGGTGGGTGAGCTATGGTAAATGCAAGGCTACGAAGATTGAGGGGTGGGGTGGTGTTAGAGATTGTCTTTGGACAGTCAGTGCAGACTTGATGGGACAAATGGCTTCTTTCTGTACTGCAGGCATTCTATGATTCTATGACCTCATCGTCACTACTGCTGCAGCTGGATCTGTTCATGACAGTTGATACGAGTGACTACTGCAGAATGTTAGCATTCTATTTGCCTTCCTAACTGCCAATTAAACCTACATGTTAACCTCAAGTATTCTGAATTAGGACTCCTACATCCCTTTGTGCTTCAGATGTCTGAAGTCTTTCTCCATTTAGAAAATAATCTATGCCTCTTTTCTTCCTACCATAGTGCGTAAACTCATTTTTTCCACAATGTTTTCCATCTACCATTTCTTTGCCCAATCTCCTAGCCTGTCCAATTCCTTCTGCAGCTTTCCCACTTTCTCAACACTATCTGTTCCTCCACCATCATTTGTGTTATCTGCAAATTTAGCAACAGTACCCTCAGTTCCTTCATCCAGATCATCAAGGTGTAACACAAGTAGTTTGTGTAGTCCTACCACTGTTGTCTTGGGAGCACGACTAGTCTCCGGTTGCTATCCTGAAAAAGACCTCATTATACCCAATCTCTGCCTCTGCCAGTGATCCAATCCTCTCTCCATGCTAGCACTTTGCTCTTAACACTATAGGCACTTACCTTATTTAGCAAACTCCTGTGCGACACCTTGTCAAAGGCCTTCCAGAAGTCTAGACATAGATCATATCAACTGGCTCTCCTTTATCTAACTTACTTATTACATCCTCAAAGAATTTTAATTGATTTATCAGGCATGATCTACCCTGGATGAAGCTGTGCTGACACAGCTCTATTTTACCATGCACTTCCATGTACTCTACATTCTCATCCTTAATAATGAACTTTAAAATCTTATCAACAACCATGGTGGCTCAGTGGTTAGCACTGCTGCCTCACAGCACCAGGGACCTGGGCTCGATTCCACCCTTGACAAAATGTCTGTGTGGAGTTTGTATGTTCTCTTTGTGTCTGTGTGGATTTCCTTTGGGTGATCTAGTTTCCTCCCACAGTCCAAAGATGTGCAGGCTAGGTGGATTTGCCATGCTAAATTTTCTGTAGTGTTCAGGGCTGTGTAAATTAGGTGGGTTATAGGGGGATGGGTCTGGGTGGGATGCTCTGAGGGTCAGTGTGGACTTGTTGGGCCAAAGACTCTATTTCCACACTTGTAGGGGTTTTATGATCAATGAACCAAGGTCAGTCTAACTGACCTATAGTTTCCGGTCTTTGCATCAATACCTTTTAAACAGGGTGTTACAATTAGCCAGTGTCAAGCTGTCTAGGCACCTCCCTGCCTCCAGTAATTCTTGAAAGATCACCACAAATGCTTCCGCTATCTCCTTGAGAACAATGGAGTATGGTCCATCTGGCTTGGGTGATCTATCCACCTTCAAACCTTTAGCTTCTCCAACACCTTCTCCTTAGTGTTAGCCATTATAATCACCTCTGCTCCTGACTCCCTTGAAGTTCTGGTATTCTGCTGGTGTCTTCCACTCTAACTAATCAGTTCCTCTGCCATTTCTTTGTTCCTCATTACTACCCCTCCTGAGGTCCAATTTCCACTCTTGCCTCTCTCTTACCTTTTACACAACTGTATAAAATTGCAATCTTCTTTTATATTAGCTGTCTGCTGTTATTTTTTAAAGGCTTGTCAATCCTCAGGCTTCCCACTATTATTTACCACATTATATGCTTTTTCTTTTCCAATTATGCTGTCCCTGGCTTCTCGTAGACGCTATGATTGCCTCATCCCACCCATTGTTTGTTTCTTCATCGTTGGGATGAATTTCTGCTGAACCTCTCAAATTACCCTCCAAAACAACTGCCAGTGCTGTTGTACTGTCTTCCCTGCTAGGGTCCCCTTCTGATTAACTCTGGCCTGTTCCTCCGTCACATATTTTATAGTTAACTTTACTCAATTATAATTCATTACATCTGATTCAAGCTTCTCCCTCTCAAACTGCAGGGTAAATTCTATCATATTATGCTAACTGTCCTTCAGGGGTTCCTTCACCTTACGCTCCCTAATCTAGTCTGCCTCCTTACATATCACCAAATCCAGAAATGTTTTGTAAATTGTGCACATTTAAATACAACACTCTCAGTCTTGCATTGACCACCCCACTTCTTGTATCTGCTGTGTCTGGTTAGATTTCTGACCTCTCTATCCTATTACTTGTTCCAGAAACTTTAATAACTTTTTCTGAGCCCTCTCCCCTTAATTGGTTTAATGTCCTTGTGATTACCCTATTTAGCCCTTCTATTAGGATCTGGTCCCCATCCCAAAGGTAGTTAGCTTTTTTTTTATTCATTCACAGGATATGGACAATACTGGCCAGGCCATTATTTATTGCCTATCTCTAATTAAGAGTCATTTGTAGGCCAGATTGATAAGGATGGCAGATTTCCTTCCCTAAAGGTCATTCATGAATCAACAATTTTTGTATTCGCTTTAGCTACAAACGAGGCCTGAGAAGATTAGAGAATAACCAGTGTTGTTCCTTTGTTTAGGAATGGGTAACAGGGATAACTCAGGAAATTACAGGCCAGTAAGCCTCACTTCAAAGATAGTGACATAATTTGAGAAGATTCTTAGGTACAAGATTTATTCACATTTGGAAAAGAATGGACTTATTAGGGATAGTCAGTGTGCGGGGAGGTCTTCTCTTCAGTTTCATTGAGTATTTTGAGGAAGTGACAAAGATAATTGAGGGTAGGGCAGTGGATTCAGTCCACTTGGACTTTAAGATCCCTCATGGTAACCTGGATAAGTCACATGGGATCCATGGTGTATTGGTAAATTGGATACAAATTTGGCTTGATCAAAGATGTGCAAGTTAGGTGGATTGGCTGTGCTAAATTGCCCCATAGTGGCCAGGGATGTGTGGTTAGATGTGTTAGCCATGGGAAATATTGGGTGGGGGATGGGTCTGTGTATGATGCCCTTTGGAGGGTCAGTGTGGACCGGTTGGGCCGAATGTAGGGCCTTTATAGAAGACAGAGGGTAATGGAGTGATGTTTTTCTGACTGGAGGTCTGTGACCAGTGGTGCTCTGCAAGGATCTGTGCTGGAAACTCTGTTCTTTGTAATATTATTATAAATAGTTTGGATGACAATGCAAGTGGTCTGATTAGTAATTTTGCAGATGTCATGAGAATTGGAGTTGTGGATAGTGAGAAGGTTGGCAAAGGATTCAGCAAGATGAGTGGGTGAAGAAATGGCAGAGTTTAATCTGAACAAGTGTGAGGTGATGCAATTTGGAGGCCAAATACAAAAGGAAAATAAATGGCAGGACCCTTAGGAGCATTGATATACAGAGGAATCTTGGGGTGCAAATCCATAGCTCACTGAAAGTTGTAACACAAGTGGATAGGGTGGTAAAGAAAACTATGTCATGTTCTTCACAGCCTTCAACATATTATCAATGACGATGGGCACCTTGCCGAGATCTCCCCCACTCCTCCACGTCATGCCTTCAAACAACTGCCAAACATTAAACAGACCATTGTTCACATCAAACTACCAGCCTTCAGGACAACATCAACCACAACACTGTACAACCCTGTTATGGTAACCTCTGCAAGACATGTCAGATCTTTGACATGGACACTATCATCACATGAGAACACCACTCATTACGTGCACGGCAGATACTCATCTGACTCAGCCAACATTGTCTATCTCATACCTGTAGCCAAGGACACCCCGAGGCATGGTACATTGCCGAAATCATACAGACTCGACAACAATAGATGAATTGACACTCTACAACAATCGCCAGACAGGAATGTTCCCTCCTTGTTCAGCGGTCAAGGACATTTGGCCTCAGATCTTCAGGTAAACGTCCTCCAAAGCAGACTTCAGGATATACAACAATGCAGAGTCAGTGAGCAGAGGCTGATGGCTACATTCAGTACCCATGAGGATGGCCTCAACTGGGATCTTGGTTCATGTTGCACTACAGGTGACCCCACCCTCACAAACACACACAGACACTGTTTCTTCCCCAGCCACCCTCACACATTTGTATATATACACTCTCTGGGGTGAATTTGTATTTCACAGAATCTCTACAGTGTGGAAACAGGCCCTTTGGCCCAACAAGTCCACAACGACCCTCACAGCATCCCACCCAGACGCATTCCCCTCTCACCCACCTAGGCTGCATATCCCTGAACACTATGGGCAATTTAGCATGGCCAATCCATCTAGCCTGCACATCTTTGGACTGTGGGAGGAAATCAGAGCACCCAGAGGAAACCCGCGCAGACATGGGGAGAATGTGCAAACTCCACACAGACAGTTGCCCGAGAATGGAATCGAACCCGGGTCCCTGGCGCTGTGAGACAACAGTGCTAACCACTGAGCCGCCCTTTGCAGATACATTTTGTTCAAAAAGCACACAATATGGCATTTTATAAATTCCTACTTTAGAAATAAAACGAATTTGACTCCAAACTAAAACACAAACAGATTCTAAACAAAGTCTCACACCTAACATGGAACAACCCCTCTTCCTCAGCTACACTGGCACTATCATTCATACCTTCCTCCACTGCATCGATGGCTGTATCAGCACCACCTCGTGCTCCCACAAGGAGCTTGAACAGTTCATCAACTTTACTAACACCTTTCACCCCAACCTCAAGTTTACTTGGACCATCTCTGATACCTCTCTCTCCTTCCTGGACCTCTCTGTCTCCATCTCTGGTGGCCACCTCAAAACTGATACCTATTTCAAGCCCACCGACTTCCACAGCTACCGAGACTACACCTCCTCTCACCCATCTTCCTGCAAGAATACAATCCCCTACTCCCAATTCCTCCGCCTCCACTGCATCTGCTCCCAAGATGGATCGTTCCGCTCCCAAACATCCCTGATTTCCTCGTATTTCAAGGACTGCAACTATACCCCTTCAGTGGTTGAAAATGCTCTCGACCGCATCTCTTGCGTTTCCCGCACCTCTGCCCTCACACACCCTCCACGCGACAAAAACAACGACAGAATCGCCCATGTCCTCACGTATCACCCCACTATTCTTCGGATTCAACATATCATTCTCCGCCACTTCCGCCACCTGCAATCTGACCCCACAACCAAGGATTTATTTCCCTCCCCACCCCTATCTGCCTTCCGTAAGGACCACTCTCTCCATGACTCCCTCGTCCGCTCCACACTCGCCACTAGCCCCACCAACACCAGCACTTTTCCCTGCAACCGCAGGAAGTGCTACATCTGCCCCTACGCCTCCCACCTCACCTCCATCCCGGGCCCCAAGAAAACCTTCCACATCAGACAAATGTTCACTTGCACATCCACTAATGTGATCTATTGCATCCATTGCTCCCGATATGGCTTCCTCCACATTGGTGAGACCAAGCGGAGGCTCAGAGACCGCTTTGTAGAGCACCTGCGCTTGGTTCGTGACAAACGACAACACCTTCCAGTCACTAACCATTTCAACTCCCCCTCCCACTCCCTGGACGACATGTTCATCCTGGGCCTCCTCCAGTGTCACAACGCCACCCGGAAACTGGAGGAGCAGCACCTCATATTCCATCTTCGGAGCCTACAGCCCAATGGCCTCAATGTGGACTTTACTAGTTTAAAAATCTCCCCACCCCGGCCTCATCCCATGACCAACCCACCCTCTCATCCTCGCCTCCTTGATCTGTCCGTCTTCTCTCCCACCTATCCACTCCTCCCATCACACTGTCTAATCCCTACCACTGCCTACCTGCACTCACCTATTGCCATCCCACTTACCTTCCCCAGCCCCTCTCATCCCCGCCTCCTTGACCTGTCCGTCTTCCCTCCCACCTGTCGGCTCCTCCCACCTCACTGACAATCCCCACCACTGCCTTCCTGCATTCACCTATTACTACCCCACCTACCTTCCCCAGCCCCACCCCTCCTCTCTCTATTTATTTCAGAACTCCCTTCCCCCTCCCCTATTCCTGAAGAAGGGTCCCAACACGAAATGTCAGTTTTTCTGCTCCTCTGATGCTGCCTGGCCTGCTGTGTTCCTCTAGCTCCACACTGTGTTATCTCACACCTAACATGCATTGTCTGACTTAAAATGTCACCTCTTAATTACATTGATAAAACCTTACGTTCTCTCAGGACTGTGACTTGAAAGGAATTTGGGGATTTACATATACATATTAATTAAAATCTTCTAACTGATTAAAGATTTAACAGCATCTTAAGTTTGTTTAGTACATCCTCATCAACAGTGT
Organism: Rhincodon typus; assembly: GCF_021869965.1. Classification (NCBI taxonomy): domain Eukaryota; kingdom Metazoa; phylum Chordata; class Chondrichthyes; order Orectolobiformes; family Rhincodontidae; genus Rhincodon; species Rhincodon typus. Next base: position 60,416,936 of record NC_063335.1, on the reverse strand, counting down.
GAACCTCTGATCTTTTACTTATAAATTCTGTGTCTGATACTACCTTTCTCTCTAATATCTGAAGAAGGACTGAGGCTCTAAAAGCTTGTGTTTTCAAATAAACCTATTGGATTATAACCTGGTGTCATATGATTTCTGATTTTGTCCACCCCAGTCCAACACTGGCACCTCCACAACAAAGAAAACATACAACATGCTTGTCTTCGTCAGTTGGGACATTGAGTATAAGAGTTGGCAAATCATGTTGCAGATGTATAGTTGCTTTAGTTAGGTCACATTTTTAATACTTTGTGCAATTACAGCACAAAAAGGACGTGGAGACTTTGAAGAGGGTGCAAATCACCACAATCAGTGAAAATAGGTAACAACATCTCCTCCACGATAATCTTCAACCCCAGCACCCTGCAAGGCTGTGTGCTCAGCCCTTTACTATACTCCCTATACACTCATGACTGTGTGACCAAATTTCATCCTAACTCCATCTCTACAAGTTTGCTGATGACATGACCATTGTATTTCAGATATCAAACAATGACAACACAGAATATAGGAATGAGATAGAATATTTGGTGGCATGGTGTAAAGATAACAATCTCTCCCTCAACATCGGCAGAATGAAAGAGCTGGTCACTGACTTCAGGAAACATCAGTGGTGCTGAGGTGGAAATGGTCGAGGACATTAAGTTCTTAGAAGTGATGTCCACCAACAATCTGTTCCGGTCCACCCACATTGATGCGATGATCAAGAAAGCACAACAACGCCTTTACATCCTCAGGAGGCTAAGGAAGTTCAGAATGTTCATAAAGCCTCTTAACAATTTTTATAGATACACCATAGAAAACATCCTATCCAGATACATCACAGCTTGGTAAAGAAATTTTGCTGCCCAGGACTGCAAGAAGCTACAAGAGTTGTGAACAGAGCCCGGTCCATCATGCATGCTGACCTTCCAGCCATTGACTCTATGTTTCTCACTGCATTGGGAAGGCAGCCAACTAATCAAAGACCCCTCCCACCTTTCATAGAATCCCTTACGTTGTGGAAACAGGCCCTTCAGCCCAACAAGTCCACACCGACCCTAGGCGCATCCTACCCTGACCCATCCCCATATAACCCACCTAATCGACATATCTCTGAACACTACAGGCAATTTAGCATGGCCAATCCACCTAGCCTGCCCATCTTTGGACTGTGGGAGGAAACTGGAGCACCTGGAGGAAACCCACACAGACACGGGGAGAACGTGCAAACTCCACACAGACAGTCGCCCAAGGGTGGAATCGAATCTGGGTCCCTGGTGCTGTGAGGCAGCAGTGCTAACCACTGAACCACCGTAATCTCTGCCATCAGGCAGAAGATACAAAAGCTTAAATACATACTAACAGATTCAAGATCAGCTTCTTCCCTTCTGTTATTAGACTTCTGAATGGACCTCTCAAATTTTAAATTTAAGGTTGATCTCACTTTTTGTTCACCTTCTCTGCAGCCATTAAATTGTATTCTTTGCTCTGTTCTATTACTCTAATGCACTTTACAGGGTATAATCTGCCTGTTCTGTACACAAAACAAAACTTTTCACTGTATCTAGGTACAAGTGACAGTAATAAATCAAATGAAAAAGAGGTGTACCAGGATGTTGCCTGGATTGGAATGTATCAGCTATAAGAAGTTGGACAAATTTCAAATGCTTTCGCTACAGCCTCAGAGGCTCAGAGTTGGCCTGATTGAAGTACATAAAATTATGAGAGGCATGGATGGGGTGGACAGTTGCAGTGTTTTTCCAAGGGTGGAAATGTAAAATACTAGGGTGGGCCATTTCTGAAGAAGGGTCCCAACCCGAAATGTCAGCTTTCCTGTTCCTCTGATACTGCCTGGGCTGCTGTGTTCCTTCAGCTCCACACTTTGTTATCTATCACTCCAGCATCTGCAGTTCTTGCCATCTCACTGGCTCCTGTGCTGTTCTATTCTATGTACTTCCCAGACTGCTTCACTGTAACACCGATTGCAAGGATATTCTGTTAACTTACTTCCTAATACTAATGAACTTCCCTTCCCCTATTTTGCTTACTTATATTCCTTTGTCATGTTTTCACTTTCACTTGTTTCTGTTATTTCTCAGTCAATTCCTTCTCCCAAAAAGTATATATACTTTTTGTAAAACCACAAAGTAATTAACACACCAATTTCCTAAGATGTCACTGTTTTGATTTGTTTTCCCAATCAACAGACTTCCGAAACTGGATCTGTTAACTAGTACTCCTTTCTCTCTGCTCAGTGAATCTAAAGAATATAGCATTACAAAATCTAAGCCATGAGAAAGTACCTTACAAACCATGAATAACAAAAAAGAAACACCACTTACCCTGAATTTCCAGTACAGGTATCAAACATACTCAGAATGTTTCTTTCCCTAAAGGAGTTTCTCCTGACAATGACTTCATGACCATCAACAGACTCTTGACTCCAGTTTTTTTAAATTTTATTCAAATTCAGCCATCTCCCATTGCAGGATTTGAACCTCTGTACCCAGACCATTACTTGGTGTCTCTGGATGAATCGTCTAAGCAATAATACAACTAGACCATCACCTCCCCACAATGGTTCCTCTCACTTTATCATCAATGCTAACTCAGTCTTAATCTTCACAAGCTTTCATCCCTTTTACACAACTAAGTCTCTCTCTCTTCTCCCAGGGAGGTGGTTGTGTAATGGTCATGTCACTGGACTGGTAATCCAGAGCCCTTGGCCAGTATTCTGGACAATATAGTTTCAAACACCACCATGGCAGATGGTGATGTTTCAGGCAACATGGTGGCTCAGTGGTTAGCACTGCTGCCTCACAGTGCCCACTCGGGTGACTGTCTGTGTGGAGTTTGCATATTCTCCCTGTGTCTGCATGGGTTTCCTCTGGATGCTCCCACGGTCCAAAGATGTGCAGGTTAGGTAGATTGACCATGCTAAATTGCCCATAGTGTCTAGGGATGTGTGGATTAGCCATCGGATATGCAGGGTTACAGGGATAGGGTAGGGGGATGGGTCTGGGTGGCATGATGTTTGGGCAGTCGGTGTAAACTTGATGGACCGAATGGCCTGATTTCACACTGTAGGGATTCTATGATCTTATGCAGGCACTAGTGGCATTGGGAGTTGGGTGAGGTGAGCTTGAAAGCCAGGGAAAGGGTGCTTCTTAATGTCCACCCACTTGCCCTATTTCTAAGTTCCTCGGTCTTGTACAAGTAAGTGCATAATGTCCTCAGAAAGTGACAGCTTGTCCACACCAGTTTGCCAGTTGAATGGGGCAATTCTTAGTCATCCCATTTAGAGAAATAGGGATGAAGCCCTTAAATTGTCATTAATCATTTAAGGGCTTCAGTTGGTAGCAGGGTGAAGATGAACCTTGGCCCTTCCTACCTGGAAATTAATTAGGGTAAGGTTGAGATGGTGGCAGGATTCTGACCCTCAGCCATTAAGTTGGCTTTTTGCCTCCCAGCTCTGACAATTGCACCCAAAGTCTCTAGTATTTTGGAGTATTGAGGAAGGGTCACTCAATCTGAAAAGTTAACTCTGCTTTCTCTCCACAGATTCTGCCAGACTTGCTGAGCTTTTCCAGCAATTTTATGTTTTTGTTTCTGATTTGCAGCATCCACGGTTATTTCTGCTTTTTTTTTTGGTATTCTTGTTACACCTGCTATTAATCTGAGGAGATGTGACAGGAAAAATGATTTTCCTGATATAATTCTACCTTTGCAAAACTATTTTCTGCAGTAATGTGTTTGTTTCAAATTATATATTTATATTTAGAAGTCCTCCTATTTAGGAGATTTGAGATTTTTAAAAAGTTTTGTGAAGTGTTTTCAGATGTAGGAATACAGATAGAGATTTAGTGTTCGGTGCACCAAGTGTTGGGGCAGGGGTGATTGGCTCCCTGCCACCACCAGCAAGCAAACCTACCAGAGCAAGCACCAATTGGATACTTAAGTGCTGACCAACAAGGCTTCCCACCCAACTAGTAGCCTCACAACTGAAGTCCTACCCATCCCATAAGACTGTTGGGTAATCAGAGACTGCAAGTTCAGAGAGCAGAAGACTATTATTGGAGGTCCAGAAGATCTGCTCCAGTGAACAGGTAAATTTTTGGGGACCTTTGCGGGTGCAGGTTGAGGGAGAGGGGATTTGGGAGGGTCAGAGACAAGGGTTGGTGGATGGCTTTCACTTGCCACCTCCCTAGACTTGATTCCCAGATTGGGATAGATGGAGGTCTCTGCCCTGATTTCCCTATAAGCAAACCACAACCACATTTTTTTGCTTGTCAGGAAAATGAGCTTTTGAGTTGAGCTGAGGTACTTAAGTGGCAATTAATTAATCATTTGAGTACCTTAATTGGTGATAGGTTGAGAAGATCAGCCATGGGCCTACTGAAGTGGCTGGAAATGAGTGAGTATATCTGGTCTGCCATCAGTCTAGAAATATGTGTACCTAGTAATGGTGAGAATCAGAAGACAAGGAAAAGTTGAGGCAAGAGTTCAACTATTTTTGCTGGCTCTTTATTTAAAAGAAAGCATTTTTAAGGAAGCTACCACATATATGTACTAAAGGTACCTTTTATTTCAAATGTGTTCACTTTCTGTTAAGCTGTGCATTGGAATTATTTCATTCTTGCTTTTAATTTTTATCTCTGGCTAGTGGGCAATTGTACTAGTGCCAGTTAGAGCCACAGATTTTTCCTTTGGACTGCTGAAGGCCCAATCCAGAAAAGTAGCAGTGGAACAAGGAGCACAATGTGTTGTCCTCTCAAGGTCATATTTAGCTTTCTACAACTGTCACTTCACCCACATCCTTGTTGGCTGTCAATATTTGAGACAACCCCTGGCTGTTTTTCTCTATAGCCAGTTGCAACGGTTGTGTATTTGTGATGTCAAAATGGCACATCCTGCAGTAGAATACAATGAATCTTGACAGCCACTCAGAGTAGTGCAGAAAAGGCTAGACAGCAGAAACATTGGTGAATTTTCTGGATTCTTTGATGATGGATTGGGAAAGGCTGGAAAAATGTTATGGAAAGGCACGTGGGCAGCATTGACCAATGTCTTTCTGGATCCATGCTATTTTAGCAGCAATGGAAATGTTGATAGCTCTGACACCAGCCAGAAAGCCAATTGAGCCACCTAAGTGGTTAATTAAGAACAGCTTTCTATGCCATGGGCAGTTTGTCTACATCTGGACAGTTCTTGCTATCATACGGTTTGTCATCAAGGTGAAACCTAAAGGTGTCCCAGTGGATTCTAGGAGATTCCCTCATTTAAGGACCCTCCATTGCTCTAAGCAGTGTCCAATGGCAATGGCCTTCCTGGCAACAATAACATTGCTAGTACTCAACAAACACACCTCTCCTGCCCGCCTGCCTGGTCCCATGGTCCCCAAATCCCATGCCTTACTTTGAGGGAGCTTGACCATTGAGGCACCTGCTCCTTGCTGTTATAACCTCAACAGCAGCCACCTCTCTCTGTGGTACTGCTAAACTGTTGTCTTTCATATTGAGCTTGCAGCTGTTGAGGTTGATGAGCCATAAACCAGTTCCAGTGACATTCTCTGATTCCGATAAAATACCAATGTAAGTTCCACCACTGGCCAAAGTGAGGTCACCCCTGGCTCCATTCGGACTTCAGGCTTCTCAACAAAATTCTGTGCATTATTAGCATTCCAATGACTTTCTCTGCCAAACAAAACATGTCAATGTGTCTCATTATATGTATACTTCAATTATTATTAGAAATTAGGGTTGTTTTCTTGGATAATGAAAGCTAGGAGGAGATGTGATAGAAATATTCAAAATCATGAGGGATCTGGACAGAGTAGATTTGGAGAAACCGTTCCTCCTCTCAAAAGGATTGAGAATTCGAGGGCACAGATTTAAAATAATTGGCAAAGAGGCAAGAGCAATATGAGATGAAATATTCATGCAGTTAGTAAGTAAGGCCTGGAATACACTGTCTAACATTTATGCAACAGGTAGGTTCAATCATGCCATTCAAAAGGCAATTTGATGATCAATTTGAAAAAGAACAACGTGCAAGGTTACAGGAAAAAGGTAGGAGAATGACACTAAGTCAAAATGTTCAGAGGACCAATGGAGGCATGACCAACCAAAAGGTCTTCTGCACTGTAAAAATTGTGATTCTATGATTATATATTTACTAGGTTTGCTACAGAGTCATTAGCTTACAGCCAGTAGATAGACAGCTAGTGATGCCCCATGGTCATTCTTTGGTTTGATGCTGAAATACAAGTTACACAGCACAATGTCACAGATTGAAGGCGTCATGACCACTGCCAGAACAATAAGCCAATGATCAGCATGACGCTTTACCTATAGTCACAAATCAGCTGGACATCAAGGAAATGGGACTTTTTTTTTTTTACGGCTCTAGCATAGGTCAGAATTTATATCTGGTGCTGAAAATGCAAAATTTCTGCGGCTAATTGTCGGCCATGTCAAATTGTCCAAACCTCTCAAAGCCATATGCTCACTCCTTCTGCTCGATTCTGTGAAAAGAAAATGGAATACAGTTAGCTCTCTAATAAATAAATTAAGTAATAGTGGGTAGCAAAATTAGAGATGTTACAAGTATTTCCAGGTTCTAGTCTGGAAGGTTCTAGAAAGATAAAACTCAAAACTGCCGTCACCTTCACAAGCATTGATAATGGAGACCATGCAATGCCAAGGTTGTGGTTATGGCTGCACTAGGTGACTGGTTTCAATGACACTAAATTGAACCTTTCGGTGGGTCCATCAGAAAGGATTTGAGCAAAAAAGATGTGATCCAAGTAGTGGAGGCACTTGGGTCATACTCAGGTGCGTGGACAAAGTCACTGTTTTCTGCTCAGTAAACGAACTGGTTAGTACCTGCAAGCAGTTTAAACTAAGACTATGTTCTTTGGAAATTGTCTCAATCAATCCTTTACCACCACCTCTGTCCAGTCAGATTACCTGAAGGTACTGGGATAACGGCTCAGAGGGGCCAAAAAACTGCAAGTAGTGAATAATCATGAACCAAGTAATCGAGCATGTAGGATTGACGTCCCCTGTCCATTGTGGGTAAGAATCTAGAAATCAGGTATGAAATGCTGTTATTTGCTATATGTGATGCAGTTCTGGCCTATCGTCCACTCCTGCATCATGGTAATCATTCAAGCCATCTTCAACTTTGTCTGGAGGCTGTATCTGAAGGAACAGGACACGTAAACCTCTAGATAAAGGGATTAAACATAATCAACTATTAGAAATGTGTGATAAGACTCATTAGGCAGAAACTCTCTCTGCTCAAAGAAGTTGCTATGGATGTGAAGACAATGGAAGAAGGGTTTAACATCATGCATTTGCTTGAGGCCGAGGCATAGGGGGATAAACAGAATCCTTTGTTAAGCACAGATCATTGAGCCCGAGTGGTGCCTTCCAGGCACAGCAATGATTTACTCATACTTTCAATCTAGCCTACTGCATCCATTGCTCACAATGCGGTATCCACAAAGACAAAAGGCATTCTGAGCAATGACTTTCGCTTAGTCCATAAGTTTAAGTGCAACTTTCCAATTTAGTGAATATACAATAAGAGGGGAGAGTTGAAGAATGTATAGGGTCAGAGAACAAGATCTGGATGACCATGAGTTGTTAAAGTTGCATTCTTTAATAATTGAAAAGAAGTTAAAATATTCCTGGGGTTAAGACAGCAGATAATAGAAAAGGGGGTGGCACGGTGGCTCAGTGCTTAGCACTGTTGCCTCACAGCGCCAGCAACCTGGGTTTAATTCCACCTTTGGGTGACTGTGTGGAGTTTGTACGTTCTTCTCGTGTCTGCGTGGGTTTGCTCCGGTTTCCTCCCACAGTCCAAAGATGTGCAGGTTATGTAAATTATCCATGCTACATTGCCTATAGTGTTCAGGGATGTGTAGATTAGGTGGCTTACAGGGGAATGGGTCTGGGTGGGATGGTCTGAGGTTCGGTGTGGACTTGTTGGGCAGTAGGGTCTGTTTCCATACTGTAGGGATTCTATTCTATGAATATGAAGAATGAAATGGAGCTGGGGATTGGACAGGCTTTGGGATTGATCTGGTGTTCATTGCAAGAAAGATGATGGGGCTGTGCACGACACTGAGTTCTGATCTCCGGATGAAGCAGGAACAATTGAACTGGGGAGTGCTCTTTGTGGAGGAGATGCCGGAAAATCTGGGAAGATTCAAAACAATAAGGATAGAGCTTCAGCTGGAATCCTCAACGGATATGATGGAATTAGAATAAGTGACTCTGGAAGGAGTTTTGGCTGTGAAAACAAGTTATGGTAAACACATTATCAAACAATAGGAAGAAAATGGAAAACAATGAACGTGAGAGAGATAGAGATCTCATTGGAGAGATGAGCAGAACTTTTTACAACTAGAAAAGTCTCAGAAAATTAACAAGTAAGAGCAAAAGACTGCAGATGACACATCAGAAATGCAAACAAAGTGCTGAAAAACTCAACAGGTCTGGCAGCATCTGTAGAAAGAAACAGAGTTAATGTTTTAAGTCCAATGGAACTCTAATTTAGAACTGTATCTATCCATTTAGTTTTTCATGGCTTTTCTTTCAGCCAGAGCTCATCTCTTCTGTTTTTAGCACCTAATCTGAATCTATGCCCTGTCTTTTCTATATCCATCACCATCTCCTCTGTTCTATGACACCTTTTATCACCCTTCTCCTTCCCTGACCTGCCCAGTGTTCCATTTGCCTCTTCCTTCTTTTCAATAGCTACAAACCTCTCTTCCAAATTTCTTTAGTTCTAAAGGAGCCATTGCATGTGAAACATTAACTCTTAACTATCTCCATGAATGTTGCCATCCAAGGAAGGTTCTATTCTTTTGATGGTGGTGATGTAACTTTGATGTTAAACACAGAGGTCTCTAAAGTTGAAAGCTGAAGTAGATACAAGGTGAGGATTTTGTTTGAGCTAATAATGCTCCATGTCTGTGACTTCAGAAGTGTGGAACGGGCTCAATTTAGAACCTTAGAATGACGCAGTACAGAAGAGACCTTTAGGCCCATCAAATCTGTACTGACAAACTACACTAAATCTACAACAGTCCCACCTGACAACACTAAGCCTGTAACCTTGAATGTTATATAATTTCAAGTGCTCATTCAAGATGTTTTTAAAAGCTGATAAGTTATTCACCTCAAATAACCTCCTGGGCAGTGCACTCCAGATACCCACCACCTTCTAGGTGAAAAATAAATCCTCAGATCCCGCAACACCCTTGCCTTTCACCTTAAAATTCTGCCATATTGTTGACCCTTTAGACTAAAGAGAACATTTTGTCATCCATTCACCCTGTCCATGCCCCTCATAGTTTTATACATCTCTATCAGGTTCCCCATACCTCCAACCACCCTCACCTCCACCCCCACCTCTCTGCTCCAAAGAAAACAATTTGAGTTTATCCAGCCTCTCTTCATAGCTAAAGTGCTCCATCTCAGGCAATGTCCTTGTGAATATCCTCTGCACTCCCTCTAGTGTGGGAAAGAGGGGTTCCTATTCATGGGGCACTGGCATCAGTATTGGGAAACCAGAGGGTTAAGAAGCTTGGAAAAATGGCAACTAAAAAAGAAATAAGGAGGGAGAAGATTAAATTTTAGGGTAAGCTAGCCAGTAATATTAAGGAGGGCTATAGGAGTCTCTTTAGATATATAAAGGGCAAAAGTGGACATTGGACTGCTGGAAAATGACACTAGAGAGATAGTAGTGGGCCCAAGAAAATGGCTGAGGAACTGAATAATTACTTCACGTCAGTCTTCATAGGGGAAGACATGAGTAATATTCTAAAAATTCAAGGGAGTCGGGGGAAGAGCTGAGTATAGTGGCCATCACCAAGGAGAAGATGCTAGAAAAACTGAATGGCCTGAAGGTGAATAAATCATCAGGAACAAATGGACTACACCCCAGAGTTCTTGAGGACATAACTGAAGAGATAGAGGAGGCGTTAGTGGTGATCTGTCAGGAATCACTAGAGTCAGGGAGGCTCCCAGAGGACTGGAAAATCATTAACGTGACACCCATGTTTAAAAAGGGAGTAAGGCAAAAGACTGAAAGTTACAGGCCAATTAGCCTAATCTTGGTCGTGGGTAAGATTTTAGAGTCCAATGTGAAGGATGAGATTTCTGAATAGTTGTAAATGTGTGGTAAAATAGGGCAAAGCAAACATAGCTTCATCAAGGGGAGGTCATGCTTGACAAATCTGTTAGAATTCTTTGAGGAGGTAATGAGCAGGTTAGACCAAGGAGAGCCAATGGATGTTATCTATCTGGACTTCAAGGTGCCGCACAGGAGGCTGCCAAGTAAGATCAGGGCCCATGGTGTTAGAGGTAAGGTGCTAGCATGGATTGAAGATTGGCTATCTGGCAGAAAGCAGACAGTAGGGTTAAAAGGGTCCTTCTCAGGATGGCAGCTGGTGACAAGTGGTGTTCCACAAGGGTCAGTGTTAAGACCACAACTTTTCACTTTATACATTAATGATCCAGGTGAAGGAACTGAGGGCATTCTGGATAAGTTTGCAGATGATACAAAGATAGGGAGAGGTAGTGCTGAGGATGCAGGGAGGCTGCAGAAGGATTTGGACATGTTAGGAGAGTGGGCAAAGAAGTGGCAGATGGGGTACAACGTGGGAAAGTGTGAGGTCATGCATTTTGGTAAGAAGTTTAGAAGCACAGACCATTTTCTAAATGGAGAGAAAATTCAGAAGTCTGAATGCAAAGAGACTTGGGAGTTCTAGTTTAGGATTGTCTCAAGGTAAACTTGCAGGTTGAGTCAATAGTTAAGAAGGCAAATGCAACTTTGGCATTTATTTTGAGAGGACTTGAATATAAAAGCAGGGATGTACTTTTGCGGCTCTATAAGGCTATGGTCAGGCCACATTTGGATTATTGTGAGCAGTTTTGCGCCCCATATCTCAGAGCGGGTTCAGTGGAGGTTCACGAGAATGGTCCCAGGAATGAAAAGCTTCACATATGAGGAATGTTTGACGACTCTGGGTATATACTTGATGAAGTTTAGAAGGATGAGGGCAGATCTAATTGAAACTTACAGAATATTGAATGACCTAGACACAGTGGATGTAGGGAAGGTGTTTCCATTGTTAGGAGAGGGCACAGCCTTAGAGTAAAAGGAAGATCTTTTAGAACGGAGATAAGGAGGGCAGCATGGTGGCTCAGTGGTTAGCATTGCTGCCTCACGGTGCCAGGGACCCAGGGTCGATTCCATCCTCAGGTGACTGTCTGTGTGGAGTTTGCATATTCTCCCCGTGTCTGCTTGGGTTTCCTCCAGGTACTCCGGCTTCCTCCCACAGTTCAAAGATGTACAGGCTAGGTGGCTTGGCTATGCTAAATTGCCCATAGTGTTCAGGGATGTGTAGCTTAGGTGGGTTATAGGAAGAGGGGTCTGGGTGTGATGCCCCCAGAGTCGGCGTGGGCTTGTTGGGTCGAAGGGCCTGTTTCCACACTGTAAGGATTCTGTGATGCATTCTATGAAATTTCTTCAGCCAGCGAGTGGTGAATCTGTGGAATTCACTGTCATAGAAGGCTGTGGAGGCCAGGTCATTGAAGATATTTAAGACGAAAATCGATAGGTTCTTGATTGTAAAGGGGATCAAGGGTTATGGGGAAAAAGTAGGAGAATGGGATTGGGAAATTTACCAGTCATGATTGAATGGCAGAGCAGACTCAATGGGCTGAATGGCCTAATTTCTGCTCCTATGTCTTATGGTCTTACGGTCTTGTAGTGATGATGTTGGTTGGTTTGCCGAGCTGGTTTGTTGTTTTGCAGAAGTTTCATTACCATGCTTGGTAACATCTTCCGTGCAGCCTCCGATGTAGTGTCCGTGTGTTTTCCTGCCTGGTTTTTAAACTCTGGGGTCTGTTGAGATGGATTGCCTCACTTCCGGTTTTCCTTTGTAGTGGAATGTATATGGGGTCGAGTTCAATGCGTTTATTAATAGCATGCTTCGTGGAATGCCATGCTTCCAGGAATTTTCGTGCTTGTCTCTGTCTAGCCTGTCCCAGGATCTTGGTGTTGTCCCAGTCGAAGTCGTGGTTCTCCTTATCCACGTGGATTGAGATGAGTGAGTATTGGTCGTGTCTTTTTGTAGCCAATTGGTGTTCATATGCTCTTGTTGTTAGTTTCCTTCCTGTTTGTCCAATGTAATGTTTCTCGCAGTCTCTGCAGGGGATTTTGTAGATGACATTGGTCCTGTCCATGGTGGGTAGTGGGTCTTTAGTTCGGGTGAGCAGTTGTCATAGGATTGACGTGGGCTTGTGTGCCACTCTGATGCTCAGCGGTCATAGGAGTCTTGTGGTGAGTTCCGACATGTTCCTGATGTAGGGTAGTGTGATGAGTGTGTCAGGACGTGTAGAGTCTTTCTGATGCTGTTCGTGTAGGCATCTTCTGACCCAGTTCTTTGGACATCCATTATCCTTGAACACTTGGAAGAGGTATTCTTCTTCCTCTTGACGTAGTTCCGTGTTGCTGCAGTGTGTTATTGCCCTTTTAAATAGTGTTCGCATGCAGCTTCGTTTTGTGTGTGCTGGGATGGTTACTATTGAAGTTCAGGACCTGGTCTGTGTGTGTGGCTTTTCGGTGTACTTTCGTTTGCAGTTCCCCATTTGTCTTGCGCTCTACCATGATGTCCAGGAACGGGAGCTGTTTGTTCTTCTCCTCCTCTCTGGTGAATCTTATTCCGGTGAGGGTGTTGTTTATAAGTTTGTGTGTCTCTTCTAATTTGGTCCGTTTAATGATGACAAAGGTGTCATCTATGTAGCATATCCACAGTTTAGGCTGGATTTGCGGAAGGGCAGTCCTTTCCAGTCTTTGCATCACTGCTTCTGCTATGAGTCCAGAGATAGGTGATCCCATGGGTTTCCCGTTGATTTGCTCGTATGTTTGGCCATTGAAGGTGAAGTGGGTGGTCAGGCATAGGTCCAATAGTTTGAGCATGTTGTCCTTGGAGATGGTTTCACTGGGGTCGTGTTCTTGTTCAAGTAGTGTTGTCATTGTTTCCCTTGCTAGTGGTATGTCTATTGATGTCAATAGGGCAGTGACATCAAATGATATCATGGTCTCTTCATCCTCTATCTTTATGTCTTTGATGGAGTTGAGGAATTCTTGGGCTGAGTGGATAGAGTGGGGTGACTTGTTGACTAGATGCCTGAGTATTCTTTGTAGTTCTTTGGCTAATCTGTGCAATGGAGTGCCTGGTAGGGAGACTATGGGTCTGAGGGGGACTTCCAGCTTGTGCACTTTAGGGAGGCCGTAGAATCGGGGTGTGTTGGTTCCTTTGGGTTTCATTTCTAAGAAGTCTGTTTTGTTGATTCTGTCCTGTTGGTTTAAGTCTTTGTAGCGTGTAAAGGATTTTGTTGCCTAGTTGCAGTGTTGGGTCAGTCTGTACTGGACGGTATGTGTTTGTTCTCGTTGGCGAACAGTGCTTGTGCCTTGGAGATGTAGTCCCTTTTATTCATTATCACTGTCATGCGCCCTTTGTCTGCAGGTAGTATTGTGATGTTCTTGTCCTTCTTTAATCCGTCCGGGGCTTGTTTTTCCTGTGGGTTGAGGGTGTTGAGTTCACTCCTTCTGGTTAGTGTCGGGACTACTGTCTGTCTTATGGTTTGTTGTGTTTCTTTGTTGATATTATTGGTCTTGAGTGTGGCTTCCAGTGTAGCTAGGAATTCCGTTTTGTTGGCATCCCTGTAGTTGTAGTTCAGTCCTCTGGTGAGAACGGCTTTTTCTGTGTCTGTCAGTTTCTTGTCAGAAAGGTTTCTCATCCATGTGTCTGTTCTGTTGTAGTCGTTTTTGTGGGTAAGTGTGGCTACCTTGTCTTGCAGGGTCTGTCTTTTCTTGGCTCTTGTGGTCTGTTGGCTGATGTTCATGGCTCGTTCTATGTCAGTTGTCCAGTCTTGATTGGTAGCTTCCTGGAATAACGTTTTTTGGTATGTAATTTCTCTGTTGTATTTGTGGAGCCGGTTGTGTTCGTCACTTATCATTACCCTTACCATCTTGCAGCCATTTTGTTCTGTTGTTTTCCGGGCTTGTGGGTTGTTGATGGGTGGTTTGTACTTCACACTGCGTGGTAATACCTGGTTCCTGAGGCATCCATGTAGGAAGTAGAGTTGTTCGCGGTTGCACTCTCTCATTTGGCATAGTTTTCCCATTTTCTTGCCAATTTGAGCGTGTTGCGCCCGTAGGTCTGTAAGGTTTTGGAGTAGATCTGCAACTCGGGTTGTGGGTGTTGAGGTTGGTTGGCTTCGACTGGGACAACACCAGGATCTTGGGACAGGCTAGGCAGAGACAAGCATGAGAATTCCTGGAAGCATGGCACTCCACGAAGCATACTATTAATAAACACATTGAACTCGACCCCATATACATTCCACTACGAAGGAAAACCGGAAGTGAGGCAATCCATCTCAACAGACCCCAGAGTTTAAAAACCAGGCGAGAAAACACACTGATGCTTCATCGGAGGCTGCACTGAGGATGTTACCAAGCATGGTAATGAAACTTCTGCAAAACAACATTCCAGCTCGGCGAGCCAACCAACCTCCACACCCACAACCCGAGCTACAGATCTACTCCAAAACCTTAGGTCTTATAGTGAATTCGCATCATTCCCACTGTCTTGTTGACAAGAACTGGATATAATCCTTCGGCGTGGCCTAACTAGAGTCTTATACAACTCCAATTTATTCTCTCAATCTTAATATTCAATGTGTATTTCCATTTCACGTCTTATTTTCTATCATGTATGTCGTTACCACCTATCTATTCTGTTGCTTTTTATGTTTCTTTATTACCCAATTTACCATATCTTCAGTTAACTTTAACTCTGATTTCTCTCCAGACCTGCTGAGCTTTTTCCAGCAATTTCTATTTTTGTTTGATTTCCAGCATCTGCAGTCCTTTGATTTTATTTACTGTATCTGCAGTATTTGGTAATATCAAATACTGAGATTTCCTCTTAATTTACTTCAAATTTGAAGTTTGAACGGTTCCATTGAGGAACTCTACTCATCTCAACTTTCCATCCTAAAAGAACATGGCCCTTGTTCAGTCATCTCTCTCTTCATATGGCCATGTTTTGGTAAATTGTGTCACCATGCTATCTTGTAAACTGTTTTTTAAAATTCACATAAACCACTGCATTTTCATTATCTAAGATCTTTGTTTCTTCAAATAAGGCAATTCAGCACGCATTTCTTCTATTTAAATAATTTTGCATTAAAATATGTTACCTTAAGTTCTGTTGTTTATCAACAACCAAAGTAAGTCTAACTAGCCTACAGAGCCTAATTTATTCCTGCTTCCGAGTTTTGAACATTGCATGCAATATCTGTTATATGCGTGCCTTCTGGCAGAGGCCTGATTTTTGTGCAGACAAAGAACTTCCCATCATTTAAAAAAAAAAAAAAATGGCAACACAGGCCTGGGTGAGCAGTCCACTAATGGTACATGGAGCTGAATCCAGAGATCCCATTCCTGAACATGGCACCCATTCTTTTTGCATGTGGGAGCTGAATGGAGGCACATTCTAATTTGAACATCATGGTGTGCAGAGACAGCTGCACATTTTTGACCCTTGGACTAAGGTGTCAACTGACATGACTGACAAAAAAACACTTCAAGGTAGAGTCTAACATATCTTAATCCTTATTAGTATTTAAATAACTTATAACGTATCTCATTATTAACAACTTCATATTCAACTCCCTACTCTGTGCTACTCGCTGAACTGATCATGATCAGCACCATGATTTGAACTCTAACACTACCTGTGCATGATGAAATGACCACATTCACTGACAAGTTGTAGTCTTCTCGAGTTCCAAACTCAGGGTCTCCCCTTCGCAATAGTGGGTCTCGAGTTGATAGTCCTAATGTCCCTTTTGTTTAATGTCTTTTTCCAACCTTCCAGAATGTTCAATGTATCCCTTGATCAGGGCCCTCATGAAATTCCAAGGGTTGTGTAAATAGGAGACATCAGCATCTATGGTTCCACTTATCAGTCTTATTCAATCACTTTCTGCAACAACAGATGAAATACTTTTAGCATCAGTCATTTGCTTAGTCAGCAATCTGGTTTACAACTTCCTTTCACAGCAAGCTGATCTAGCGTTTACATAAAGTGAGCATAATTTCCCATCATGCATGTTAGCCTTCAACTCTGTGTTAGCCATAGGGACACAACATGTTAATGTACAGTCCATCAGACTGGTCTGATTTTTAACCAGTGATGAAACCCAAAGCAAGTTTTAACACTTTAGACCTAGTAGAAGGTCTAAAGTTTACCAAGTTCCTTGGAGAAGTAGGCTACCCTTTTGGAACGGTAAAATTCCCTTTTTTTAGATCTCGAACTGAAACAACTTTTGGGGGGTAAAGTGCTGTTTGGGAAGAGGTCAAATTTCATTTTTGATTGTTAGAAATAGACACAATCGTGTGTAGAAATATACAGAAACTCATTGAAACTGTCAAGCTAAATGGAGCAGACATAATTGTTGATAATGGAACTATCAAACTAGCAAGGCATTTCAGTTCCCTGCATTTCACATTTTTGAAAAACCTGTCTCAGTCTTTAGAATTTCAATATTGACTGAATTAGCAATCCTTAAAGATAATCTTGGAAGTTGTCCTCACAGAATTTGTGCTGCATGACTGAATTCACGAGCTTTCAATATCACATTTTTTTGCTTGACAGTTCATAGATTGTTTGATAGATCCAAGTAGTCAAAACCTTTTTTGTAATGGGCCCATGAACTCATCATAGAATCATATGAAAAGAACAGAAATTGAGAAAACCCACCGATTCATCAACACTATACTCAAAAGGGATCAAATTTACAAGAGAGGAGGAAAACCACAACATATCTGCATACTTTTGTTGTGAAGTCACCGTTCTCTTTTCTTTCCACAATCACAACCAGGAATGGGAATTTGTTGTTTTCCTCCTGTTTTGTAAATTTGATCCCTTTGAGTATAGTGTTGATGAGTCTCAATTTCTGTTGTTTTTTAATAATTCGCTAAAGTGTCGGCCATGTATCTGATCCAGAGCTTGGGTTGAATCTGTGGGAGGGCTGTTTGTTCCAGTCTTTGCGTGACTGCCTCAGCTATCAGTCCAGAGATGGGCGAGCCCATGGGAATGCCTTTAAGCATATGTCCGGTAGTTTAAGTATGCAGTGTTCTTTGATCTGTTCCTCATGCTGTCATCTGTTGTGTTTATCTAATAGGTCGGATATGGTTTCTTTGGCTAGGTTTCTGTCGATTGCTGTAACAGCATTGTTTACATCAAATGAGACCATCACTACTTCTTTGTCTATTTTTGTGTTCTTGATGTTGTCCAGGAAATCCACACATACTGACCAGGGCTTAAACTATTGCAGCAACCAACTCACACAAGAGGAGCTGCGTTAGGACACTGTTCAAAAGGGCCACTACACAATGCAGGACACCCGAACTGCAGAAGGAAGAAGAACACCTCTTTACTAGGAATGGATACCTCCGCAGCTTCATCCACAGATGCCTAGCCAACCAACAACACAACCAGGACATCCCAAAACCAAAACAAGAGCCACCGTACCATATATTTTAAAAAAAAAACCTCTGAACTGACAGCCAGATTACTCAGACCACTAGGAATCATGGCAGCACACCAACTGGCAGCCACACTAAGACAGAAACTGACCAGAGTTAAAGATCCAATTGATACCAGGAACGGGAACAAATTTATTTTACAAGATACCATGTGGAGACTGCACAAAACACCATGTGGGACAAACAGGCAGACAACTAGCAACCCGCATCCACAAATGCCAGCTCGTTTTTAAACGACATGACCAGATGTCTTTGTTTTCAATACACACAGACAAGAAAAACCACACTTTCAACTGGGACAACATTACTACCATAGAACAGCCATGGAAATTCTTGGACGCTTGGCATTTATCTGCGGACTCCATCAACAAACACTTTGAATTAGACCCGATTATACCAACCATTTACAATGCATAGCTGGAGTTGTCACCTACCAGAAGCAACAAAAACCGAACAATATAAATTTGAACTGGCACAAGACAACACCAGTGCTTCACAGGAGGATCCAAAGCACTGAAGATGTCACCTAGTGAGGAAACGAAATGTCTGCTATCAAACCTCCCAGCTCGGCAAACACACCAACATCTACAATCAGTCCATGGGCGAGGGTCCCCAATACATTGTGATTGTCGGTGAGGAGTGCTGAATGGGTTCCTCTTAGATACCTTGCCCGATTTTTTTTCTTTCTTTTTTTTTTCTTCTTCTTCTTCTCCTCCTCCACCCTCCCCCCCCACCCCCCACCCCCCACCAATATATTTATCTTTTAAAAGAAGCCAATTTAATGAGGTTTCTTTTGAGTTAAAGAAAGAGTGAGCTTGTTAGTTACTAAAATGCCAGGCAACAAAGGCAGCATGGTGGCTCAGTGGTTAGCACTGCTGCCTCACAATGCTAGGGACCCAGGTTTGATTCCATCCTCTGGTGACGATCTGTGTGGAGTTTGCACGTTCTCCCCATGTCTGCATGGGTTTCCTCCGGGTGGGCCAGTTTCCTCCCACAGTCCAAAGATGTGCAAGTGAGGTCGATTGCCAATGCTAAAATTGTCCATAGCGTTCAAGGATGTGTAGATTAGGTGGGTTGTAGGGGGATGGATCTGGTTGGGATGATCTGAGGGTCAGTGTGGACTTGTTGGGCTGAAGCCCCTGTTTCCACACTGTAGGGATTCTGTTTTAAAAAAAAATAAAGTGCAACACAGAGATAGTAGGAACTGCCAAGGTGTGGAGCTGGATGAACACAGCAGGCCAGGCAGCATCAGAGGAGCAGGAAGGCTGATGTTTTGGGTCTGGACCCTTCTTCAGAAATGGGGGAGAGGAAGGGGACTCTGAAATAAATAGAGAGAGGGGGAGGCAGTGATAGAAGGTGGATAGTGGAGCAGATAGGTGGAGAGACGACAGACCGGTCAAGGAGGTGGGGATGAAACTAGTAAAGGTGAGTGTATGTAGGATGTGGGGATGGGGGTTGGTCAGTGAGGTGGGAGAAGTGGATCAGTGCGAGGAAAAGACGGACAGGTCAAGGAGGCGGGGATGAGAGGGAAGGTTGGTCTTGGGATGAGGCTGGGGGTGGGGAGATTTTGAAGCTCATAAAATCCACATTGAGACCATTGGGTTGTAGGGTTCCAAGGCAGAATATGAGGTGCTGTTCCTCCAGTTTTCGGGTGGCATCATTGTGACACTGGAGGAGGCCCAGGATGGACATGTTGTCCAGGGAGTGGGAGGGAGAGTTGAAGAGGTTTGCGACTGGGAGGTGTTGTCATTTGTCATGAACTGAGCGTAGGTTCTCCACAAAGCGGTCTCCGAGCCTCCGCTTGGTCTCACCGATGTAGAGGAGGTCACATCGGGAACAGTGGACACAATAGACCACATTAACGGATGTGCAGGTGAACATCTGTTTAATGTGGAAGGTTTTCTTGGGGCCTGGGATGGAGGCAAGTGTCGAGGTGTAGGGGCAGGTGTAGCACCTCCTGTGGTTGCAGAGAAAGGTGCCGGGGGTGGTGGGGCTAGTGAGGCAAAGCCTTTTAGAAGCACAGTGTCTTACTCATCCTTTTTTATCTTATGAACACGTGCACAGATTAGAAATAAGAAGTGACTTCTTGCTTTTCTTAAAAAAAAACTTAAGTCTTTGGTTTGGTTGTACGGTGTAGATGGTCAATAAATACGGCCACTAAGTTGGGTGATTCCGATTAGTGTTGACTCTGGCAGTTGTGTAATTGGTTTGGAGACTCTGGATTCTGCAGATTACCTGAAAGGAGTTGAATTGTTTCATGTTTGATTGTTGCTTTTGACTTGCTTCCAGCAATCAGGGGGAGATTTTTCTTTTTCCTTTTCATTTGTAAGTACAAGATTTTCTTATGTAATCTTCATTGCACACTCCAGATTAATAACATTAGAATACCAGACTAGTACACAAAGGTGCAGTTTATATTGGGGTGGGAGGTGTCAGGTTTTTGGAATGAGTTTGGGGGATTTGAAGTGGGGTGGTATCAGGTGTCTGTGGGAAGTCTAGCGTAGCCTGATGTACTCTTGATGATGAATGAATGAAAGAAAAAGAATGTGGTAGGAAATTTCATGTTCTAACCAAATTAAAGCAAAGTTTATAAACATTTGCAAACTGGAATTATTTAAGTTGCATTAATTACAGGTATGGGGAATGAACAGGATTTCCACGAGATAGCTCGTGTAGAGAAAATGATTCGCACAGAGGTAGGGCTGAATGATCTGTTTCTATACTCAAAACACTGACTTTGAAATGTTTAATGTTAGCTGCTTTCAATATTATTTTCACTGTTTACTTCCCAAATTTTTATTTATGCCAATTCAAGAATTTCCTGCTCCAATTCAACACTGAGTTAACCTTAGTTCCAGAAGAAACTTAGTAACATTCATATAAATGTACCAGCTTTTCAAAATATTGTAAAAATTAGATATATACATTCTGACTCCTGTCAGACATACCTTCTGCATAGAATTAGATTTGGTTAACAATTTTGTCATTAGTCTGAATTATATATTTTAGTCTGTGTGGAGTGTTCTGAGGCAAAGCCTTTTGGAAGCAGTGTTTCACTCATGCTTTTTTATCTTATGAAGAAGAATGTCAGTCAGAAACCACTTCTATTCCCATTATCCAATAGAAAACATCATGTGTGTGAACTATACGTAAGTCCTGGTGCATCATATCTCCCCATCTGTTGCAATGGTCAGATGATTAAAAAAGACAAGCAGATGCCTCAGTACTATCTTCATATAATGCAATTTGAACCTTTAACTTTCTGACCTACTGTGAAGCCACTGAAAACAAAATCAACACCATTTCCCTAGATATCAGTGTCAATCCAACAATTACAACTCAAAACAAAACATTGCAGATGCTGGAAATCTGAAACAAAAAGAGGAAGTGCTGAAGAATCTTATCAGGTCTTGGAGTATCTGTGGAGAGAAAAGACAGAGGCTGAGGGGCAACCTGATACAGTTCTACAAAATTGAGAGGCGACTGGCAGGGGAAGTGCAGTGGGCCTTCTGGTTCACAGGCAATGCTGGATAAATATCTCTTCCGCAGAGCAGATTGTGTCTAGCTGCAGCCAGACATATTTTTGAGACTGAGCAAACCTGTTCAGGGTGAAATTTAGAAGGAAGATTAAATCAAAGGCACATACATCATTGTAGTTTCTAAAAGTCCAACCCACCTCCTGGGATGGTTGCTTATGTCCCTGTCCCACTTCAATTAAAACCAGTAGGTTGGTGTCAGGGTTTGACTTTTTTAAAAAAAACTTTCACCTGACTCAAATCCATCCAGTTGTGGGGTTAGAAGTATCTGTAATGCATCAACAGCTTACATTCATCTGATAACTTTAAAATAGGAAAGAACCATCATAATTTACAGATGTAATAGAAGCGTGATCACCAAGTCAAAGAAGAACGTGATAAATACGTAGATTTTAAAAAGTTAGTTAGAGATGGACTTAAGAGGACTTTTAAGTAAGAATACCAAAATGGAGTCAATTAGGAAGAGAATTCAGATCACGGGGCCCCTAACAGTTGATGCCTTGTCATTGGTGGGACAAAGAGGGAACTGCATTGTCAAATGACTTGAGAGTTTAAAGGAATTCATGAGAACTGAGAAAGCTAAAAAGAAAAGGAAGGTTGAAGCAAAGAATAGATTGAAGTACTTTTTCTCCCCAGTGTTCTGAATGCTCTAACATGTACATAGAAAAATGGATTGTAAAATTCTATGGAAACAAAAGGTGCATTGTACAATAAAAACGAATCCATGATATGGCGGATTGATATTTTCCTCCTTTTTAACAAATTATAAGCATTACATCTGGATTAGATAGATCTTAAGAACTTTAACTGGTTACCTTAGGCATTATTTTAATATCATATAATCAAATTAGGATGCAAATGTTGTCTGGGGTTATATTATAAATCTTTTTGAACCTGGATAAAACCAGTAATGACACAGAAAATATATCACCTAGAAACTTGAGTCATTACTCGTGTATGAGGAAATGCTTGGGAATTATATTTGTTTAAGATATGTCCAGTAATAATGTAGTCACACATGACCAGCCAGAATTGTTAATCATTTGTGTCATTTTGCATTTCTATATTCATTATATGGAATATTTAAAGTCATCAGTACTCAGTGTTGCTCATGACAACAAGGGAACTCCTACATGCTCAATGCATTATTCAACCATGTCAGCTACTGTAAGTGGATCACGGCTTTTAAATGGAACACCAGTAACTGTTTAGGAATACAATTTCATGATTTTATTAAATTTAAAATACTTTCTTCTATGTTTTCTACCTGACATTTAGTCAAGTCAGGAAGACCGGAAGATGTATCTCCATTACCAGTTACGTGGAGAAATATTGGTGGAGAGGGGTTGTCTGAAATAGAGGAGCAGGAGGCTTGACAAGAACATAGTAAGAATGACATTATTGTTTTCTCCACTACAAAGACGTGGACCATTCCAGGCATTCACATCACTCCACCCCAGAAATGATGAAGCAAATGGCAGGAAATAAATGGGGCAGCTTGACATCAGAGATACCAACCTGTTCCTGTCACCTCGGTTATCAGTTCCTGGATGGAAAGGACCATGGCAACATTCCCTACTTTTTAAATGGTCTATTAATGGCCATTTAAAAGCCTCAATCCACCACCAGCCTGCTGACTTGCCTTCCCATAAAGCAAGAAAAGTAGTTATTTTCCAGACAAGGATAGAGGATGGCCTTCCTGCCAGTTTGTGGGTGACTTCCATTTGCCCCAATCAGGGAAAAATTGGGGATATGTTTGAGGGCCCCCAGTGCCCTTGCCTCTGACCATCTAGTCCATTGAATCCCCTAGGCCCCACCCCAAAAGACCCCTGAAAAAAATCATTTGCCTTCTTTCTATTACATCAATGAGCAGCATGAACCTCCATTTGATGCTTCCTAGTTCCTAATGGCTACAAGTCTCTGAATGGTCAGTTGCCTCAGGTGGAGTGAAACTTCACTGACAACGCACCTGATAGGATGAAAAGCTTTCCAATCAACACTTAGGTGCCCAGTTGGTGGCAATTAGAGGGAGGAGTGGGGCTTTCTAGCTGGTCTGGTTAGAGGGTTATTTGTTGAAGATGCTGACAACAACACTTTGGTGCATTTTACATTTATATTCTGGTGTTATTTCATTAGACTAATCTAAAAGTATAAGGTTCACATCACTGAGATAGGTAGGTTCAATTGGAAAAACATTTTGGTCTTAAAAAATACACTCTTCATTTCAGCACCCAAAATAGATGCCAATCATTTAGCCCTTACTATCTGTACTTGCTCTCTGAAAGAGTAATTCAACTTGTCCCACTCTCCCCTACACTCTTCCTGAAGTCGCGCTGATGAAGAAAACTTATGATATTCATTAGAATACCATAAAGACCATTGTGAGAGGTCAGTTATGGCTTTTGCTCAGAACAATTATTACTGTTTATTACTGGAATTCGAGACATTGTCCTAATAAAGCTACTAAAGAAGATAAGCCTGACAAAATTACTAGAAAAATGTTGGCTGAAAGGTTGGTTTAGCAGATGTAAGCAGAAATGGTGATAATTGAGAAAAGGACAGATCTTGTGTGGTTTGAAAATATCCCTTCTGGGCTGCTGGAGCTTACTCCTTTATAAGCAATAGAGAAAAAAGTATTTCATCTGGTTCTATTACACATTCTGTCCTTTCTAGCTGAAATATTTCCCTTTTATTGGAAAGGAAACCATGGTTTTGGATAATGGGCACCTGATCAACTAATAACCTACTTATGCTTTTGGCTTTGATCAATTTCATTTCCAATATCTAAAGGACCTTTAATCCAGAGGGAACATTTGAACTCAACAACTATGTGTTAATCAAAAATGTATGAAAACTGAAAGTGGATGTCAAAGTGATTCCTGAAAACATTTGCTCTCAAGTCTTACATATATTAGCTGTGGCTCAGTTTTTAGGGCACTTGCATCTGCATCGCAAAATTCTGTGGTCAAGTCCCACTCTAGGTCTTGAGTGCAAAAGTCAAGACTGACATTCCAACATAGTATTGAGGGAGGTGCTCATATTTGGATGCAATGTCTTTAACCCTGTCCTCCTACTTAGGTGGGAAAAAAATTTCCCTGGCATAATTTCAAAGGGGAGTTATCATCAGTATCCTGGTCAGTATTTATCCGGCAATCAAATTGCAAACAAAACCAGACTATTTCATCATTATCATGACTGGTTGGTTTCTGATTTCAAATTAACTATCACATTTCCTACAGTGGCTATATTTCAACATGTATTTCATTAGCTGTAAATTGATTTGAGATATCCAATGGCTGTGAAAGGTGCCATATAAATTCAAGCTTTTTCTTTCTAACAAAGACAAGGGTGGCAGTTATACACATACGGTTTTTTTGGTCCATTGTTTATATGCCCTTTCCCATTTCTTGCTAATCAATTTTATTATAAATTGCATTTGGTTTAAATTACCATATGGTGTGTCCATTGATTTCAACAACAAAATGTCAATAAGGAAGCAACTATAATGCTGTTATTATATAGGAGATACAAGATGCATTTCTTCAGATTTATTTTTTTCCTCCTAACCAGTTTTGTCAAAAGGAGAAAAGAAGCATACGTAAAGTTTAGGAAATTGAAATCAGACAAAGGCCTTGAGGATTATAAAGGAAGCAGGAAAGAACTTAAGCAAGGAATTACGAAAGCTAAAAAGGGCTTTGAAATGTCCTTGGCAAGTAGGATTAAGGGAAATCCCAAGGCATTTCATACATTAGGAGCAAGACTTTAGCTGGAGAAAGGGTAGGTTCATGTTAGGAAAATGGAAGACTTTATGAATAGAACCAGAGCAAGTGGGTGGGGCCCTTAATGAGTATTTCATAGAACATAGAACATACAACTGTCCAGCACAGGAGCCCACCATGTTGTGCCGAACATGACACCAAATTAAACTAATCCCTTCTGCCTGTCCTTTGTCCATTTCTCTTCATTCCTCATCTATTCATATCTTATCAAAAGTCCCATAAATGCCCCTATCGTATCTACATCCATCACTATCCCTGGCAGCGCATTCCCACCAGTCTCTGAATAAAAAAAACTTTGAACTCCTGCCATCCCCCCCCTCACCTAAAATGTAAAGCATCCAGTCTCCCCTAAGTCTCCATCGCTCCAGCGAGAACAACCCAAGATTTTCTAGAACGAAAACAAAGTTGCTGGAGAGGCTCAGCAGGTCTGGCAGCATCTGTGAAGGGAAAAACAGAGTTAACATTTCGGGTCCGGTGACCCTTTCTCAGAAGGTCATGCCTTACTAACTTGACTGAATTTTTTGAGGACGTGACAAAGGTGATCGATGAGGGTAGAGCAGCGGATGTTGCTCCACCTTCCTCGGGTCACCGGACCCGAAATGTTAACTCTGTTTTTCCCTTCACAGATGCTGCCAGACCTGCTGAGCTTCTCCAGCAACTTTGTTTTTTCCCTGATTTACAGCATCCACAATTCTTTCGCTTTTCACCAAGTTTTTCTAGCCTCTCCTTATCACTCATACCCTCTAATCCAGGAAGCATCCTGGTAAACCTCTTCTGCACTGTCTCCAAAGTTTCCACATCCTTCCTGTAATGTGGCAACCAAAATTAAAAGCCATACTCCTAGTGTAGCCTAATCAAAGCCTTACAAAGCTGCAACATGGCATCCTGACTCTTGTACTCAATTCAGTGACCAATAAAGGCAAGCATGCCATACACCACCTTAACCATTGTAGCCACTTCAGTGGCCACTTTCAAGGAACTATGGACTTGAACCTCAAGATCCATCTGTATATCAATGCTATTCAGGTACTTGCCATTAATTGTATACTTTTCCTCAACATTTGATCTCCCAAAGTGCAGCACCTTGCACTTACCTGGATTAAACTCCATCTGCAATTGATCTACGTCCTGCTGTATCATTTGACGACCTTCTACACTATCCACAACTCCACTATTCTTTGTATCATCTGCAAACTCACTAACCCACCCATCTACATTTTCATCCAAGTCGTTTATATATATCATAAACAGCAGAGGTCCCAGTAGGGATCCCCGTGGAACACCACTTGTCACGGGCTCCAGTCTGGAAAATAACCTTCCACCATTACCCTCTGCCTTCTATGGGCCAGCCAATTTTGAATCCACGTGGCAAAGTCACCATGGATCCTATGCATCTTAATCTTCTGGATGAGCTTACAATGAGTGAACTTGTTGAAAACCTTGCTAAAATCTATGTAGACAACATCCGCTGCTCTACCGTCAACAATCACCTTTGTCACCTCCTCGGAAAAATTCAGTCAGGTTAGTAAGGCATAACCTGTCCTGCACAAAGCCATGCTGACTGTCACTAATTAGGCCATGCTTTTCCAAATGCACATAAATCCTAACCCTAAGAATTCTCTCCGATAGTCTATGGTATCCTGGACTATCCCTGTTTCTCTTCTTGAACAAAGGAACAACATTACCTACTTGCCAGTCCTTCAGAACCTCTCCAGTGGCTTGTGAGGATACAAAGGTCTTAGTTAAGGCCCCAGCAATCTCCTCTCTTGCCTCTCTCAATAACCTGGGGGTGATGTCACCAGTTCCTGGGGACTTATTCTTCTTTAGTATTCTTGAAGAGATCCAACACCGCTTCTTCCTTGATCTCAAAATGCCAAAGCACGTTAGCATGTTCCACACAAACCTCACCATGTTCCATATCTTTCTCCTGGGTGAATACCAATGCAAAGTATTCATTTAGGATCTCGCCCACACCTGATGCCTCCAAGCACATGTTCTCTTCTTTATGCTTGAAAGGTCCTACTTTCTCCCTAGTTATCTCCTTATTTTTGCTGTAAGTATAGGATGCCTTAGAATTCTCCTTAACCTTCCTTGCCAAGGTCATTTCATGGCCACTTCTTGCTTTCCTAATTCCCTGCTTGAGTTCTTTCCTGCTTCATTTACATTCCTCATAGGCCCTGTGTGATCCTAACTTCCTAAACCTTACGTTTGTTTTTTTTTTTTTTTTAATCCCCCTTTTGACTAAATTCACAACCTTTCTCATTATCCATTGTGCCCTTAACTTGCTACCCTTGTCTTTCTTCCTTACTGGAGCATGCCAGTCTTGAACTCTGGTCAGCAGGTCTTTAAACAACTTGTACATGCAAATATGGACTTGTCCAATAACAGGTCCTCCCAATTAATACTTCCTACTTCCTGTCTAATACTGACGTAATTTGCCCTCACCCAATATAGTACCTTCCTGCAAGGTACCGGCTTATCCTCATTGATAGTTATCTTAAAACTTAAGGAGTTGTGATCACTGTTTCCAAAATGCTCTCCTACTGAAATGTTAGTCACCTGGCCAGGCTCATTAGCCAATACCAGGTCCAGCATGGCCCCCATCCTCTAATTGGACTATCCACATACTGTTTCAAGAAACCCTTCATGCACTTAAAAAATTCTGCCTCACCTAAGCTTCTTGCTCTAAAGGATTCCCAGTCAATATTGGGGAAGTAAAGTCACTGTGATAACCCTGTTGTTATTGCATCTATTCATAACCTGCCTATATATTAATTCCTCAATGACTTGGTGGCTGTTGGGGGGGCCAATAGTTTAATCCTATCAAAGTGATTACACCCATATTATTTTTGAACTTTACCCATATTGCCTCAGTGAATAAGCCCTCCCGTATATCATCTGAGTGCAGATGTAACATTCTCACTGATTAGTAATGCAACTCCACCGCTTTTATCTTCCTCTCTATCTCATCTAAAACAATGAAACTCTGGAGTGTTGAGCAGCCAGTCCTGTCCCTCTCCCAACTTGTGTTGAAATAAACACATTTCAGGCCATTAGTACCATCTTGTTCATTTACCTGTCTCTGCCTGTACCTTCCCCTCAATTCCTCTACTTGCTGACCTGCTACTCTGGTTCTCAGCCCCTTGCTACTCTAGTTTAAGCCCTCCTGAGAAACACTGGAGAACCTCCATGCAAGGATATTTGTTCCTCTCCAGTCTGGATGCAACCTGTCCCTCTTGTACAGGTCACACCTGGCCCACAAGTGGTCCCAAAGATCCAAGAATCTGAAAGCCTGCTCCCTGCACCAGCTCATTAGCCACATATTCATGTGTCATATCTTTCTGTTCCTTGCCCTCACTAGCATGTGGCACTGGTAGTAACCCAGAGATTATTACCCTCAAGGTCCTGCTTTTTAGCCTCTTTCCTAATTCCCTGTTTTCACTCTGCAAGACTTCATCCCTCTTTCTACCTACATCGTTGGTACTGATGTGCACAACAACCTCTGGCTGCTCACCCTCCCCCTTAAGAATTTCATGCAACATCTCAGAGCCATCCTTGACCCTGCCACCAAGTAGGCAACACACCATCCTGGAGTCTTGAATGCAGCCACAATAAAGCCTGTCCATGCCCCTAACTAGTGAGTCTCCTGTCACTATTGCTCACATGGACCTTGCCCAACTCTTCTCTACAAAAGAGCCAGTTGTAGTGCAACAGGACTGGCTGCTGCTGTTATACTCCCCTGAGAGGCTATCTTCCCCCCAACAGTATCCAAAATGGTAGAGAGGGGAATAACCACAGAAGACTCCCGCTCTACCTGCCTGCCTCACCTGGATGTCACCCATCTACCTGACTGAACCCGTGGTGTGACCATCTCCCTGCAACTAGTGTCTATCACACCCTCTACTCCTGTATGCTCCTCAGCGTGTCCAACTGATGCTCCAAGTGAATGACACAGTCTGAGGAGCTGCAGCCAGTCACACTTCCTGTAGACATAGTCATCAGGGACACTAGACTGCTCCCTGATCTCCCACATCTGACAGGAGCAGCACACCACTGCCCTAACTGCCATCTCTGCCTCTAAGAAAGATAAAAGAATCTTATCTTGCCTCTATTTGCTCACTTTACTCACTGAAGCCCAGTATTCTCTGAAGCTCAGTATTTGGGCAGCACGGTGGCTCAGTGGTTAGCACTGCTGCCTCACAGTGCTAGGGACCCAGGTTCGATTCCAGCCTCGGGCAACAGTCTGTGTGAAGGTTGTACATTCTCCCCCTGTTTGCGTGGGTTTCTTTCAGGTGCTCCAGTTTCCTCCCACAGTCCAAAGATGTGCAGGTTAGGTGAATTGGCCATGCTAAATTGTCCATAGAGGTATGTAGATTAGGTGGGTTATGGGGAATGGGTCTGGGTGGGATGCTCTGAGGTTTGATTTGGGCTGAAGGGCCTGTTTCCACACAGTAGGGATTCTATGATATAATTCGTCTAAGCCTGCACTTATGCCAACTAACTGGTTACTTAAATTACAATGTAATCTTTACAAACAGACCAAATACCTTCTAGGCTACAACAAACCTCCTAACAACCTCTCTCTCCTCTTTTTTAGATTAAAGGTGGAGGGAAGGATGGAAACAACGCAGTAATGTAATGTTTGGGGTTTAGCATTCTTTGACACTGTGTTCTTCCTCGCTCTGCTAACCAATCGTTTGACTGACACAACTTCTCCCAATATCCTCCTTATCAAAGTCTCTCAGCTGTCCTTGATCGGATTTCCTACCAGTGATCACCAAGGAGAAGGATATGGATGATGGTGGGCATGTTGACGTTCTAGAGCATGTCATTCTTAAGAAGGAGGTGGTTTTGGCTGCCTGGAAAATCACTAAAGCAGGTAAGTCGCCAGGTCCTGAAGGGATTTATCTCAAGATACTGCAGGAGGCAAGGAAGGAGATTGTTGGGGCCTTGATAGGGACCTTTGTATCTCCTGAACAGTCGCCAATGTTGTTTATTTGTTTAAGAAGGTTAAGGTTAGGGTTGGGATAATCCAGGAAATTATAGGCCCATGAACCTTGCGTTAGTGATAGGTAAATTATTGGAAAAGACTCTTAGGAATACTCACATTTGGAAAAGAATGAAGTTATTAGAGATAGTCAACACAGATTTCTGCGGGGAAGGTCTTGACTTCACATTTGATTGAGTTTTTTGAGGAAGTGACAAAGATGATTGAGGGTAGGGCAGAGATTATTGTCTATATGGAGTCTATTGGTGTGAAGCTGGAAAAAATACAACAGGTCAGTCAGGATCAGAGGAACAGGAAAGTCAACATTTTGGGCTGAAACCCTTCATCAGGGCTAGTTGAGATGAAGCATTTCGGCCTGAAATGTTGACTATCCTGCTCCTCTGATCTTATTTGACCTGCTGTGCTTTTCCAGCTTCACACCTACAGACTCTGACTTCCAGCATCTGTAGTCCTTATTGTCTCCATAGTTTGTATGGACTTTACTAAAGCATTTGACAAAGTCTGCATGGTAGGTTGATCCAGAAGATTAAGTCCCGTTGAATCTTGAGTTTATTTTCTCTGACTGAGGTGACTCGCTGTGGTCTCAAACATTTATTTGATATATTTTGGATACAAAGGTGAGTTGTGAAGTTGGATACAAAATTAGCTTGGTCATAGAAGACAGATGATAGTTGTTGAGGGGTGTTTTTCTAACTGGAATTCTGTGACTAGTGATGCTCTGCAAGAACCAGAGCTGGAACTCTGTTGTTTGTAATGTGTAAAAATGATTTGGATGAAACTGCAGATGATCCAACTAGTAAGTTGGCAGATCGTACGAAAATTGGAGATGTGGATAGGGGCGGCATGGTGGCTCAGTGGTTAGCACTGCTGCCTGTCAGCACGAGAGACTCTGGTCGATTCCACTCTTGAGTGACTGTGCAAACTCCACACAGACAATCTCCCCGTGCCTACGTGGGTTTCCTTCAGGTGCTCCGGTTTCCTCCTACAGTCCAAAGATGTGTAGGCTAGGTGGATTGGCCATGCTAAATTGCCCGTAGTGTTCAGGGATGTGTAGATTAGGTAGGTTATAGGCAGATGGGTCTGGGTGGGATGCTCTGAGGGTCGGTGTGGACTTGTTGGTCCAAGGGCCTGTTTCCACACTGTAGGGATTCTATGATGAAAAAGATTGTCAAACAATACAGCAGGATATAGATCAGTTGGCAAATTAGGTGAAGAAGTGCCAGATGACATTTAATCTGGACAAGTGTGGTGCATTTTGGGAAGTCAAATGCAAAAGGATAGTGGGGCAGCACTGTGGCTCAGTGGTTGGCACTGCTGCCTCACAGCGCCAGGACCTGGATTCAATTCTACCCTCGGGCAACTGTCTGTGTGGAGTTTGCACATTCTCCCCGTGTCTGCGTGGGTTTCCTTCCGGTACTCCGGTCTCCTCCCATAGTCCAAAGATGTGCAGGTTAGGTGGATTGGCCATGCTAAATTGCCCATAGTGTTCAGGGATGTGTAGCTTAGGTGGGCCATGAGGGATGGGTCTGGGTGGGATGCTCTGAGGGGCGGTGTGGACTTGTTGGGCCGAAGGGTCTGTTTCCACACTATATAAGGATTCTATGATATGACAGTAAATGACAGGAGCGTTAGCAGCATTGATATACATAGGGATCTTGGGATCTAAGTCCATAGCTCAATAAAAGAAGCTGAAAGGTGGGTGGACAACCTTGGGTTGTCTTCATTAGAGCATCAGAGACCATTTAAAGTGTATAAAATTATCATGAGCATGGATAGGGTGAATAATAGGAATCTTACTCTCAGGATGGAAATGTCAGCTACTAGGGAGCATAGTTTAAGGTGAGAAGGAGTAAGCTTAAAGTAGATTTGCAAGGCGAGTATTGTTTTTACATAGAAGATAGTGGGTGCCTGGAATGTACCGCCAAGGGAGGTGGTAGCAATAGATATGATAGAAACATTTAAGAGATATTAAGACAAACAGGGAATAGAGGGATAAGGACCATGTTCAGGTCGATAAGATTAGTTTAGAATGACATCATGGTTGGCGCAGACATGGTGGGCTAAAGGTCCTGTTCCTCTGCTGTTCTGTACTGTACTGTTTTATGTCCTAGGAATTCATTTCTCCTGAAATAATTCACAATCATAACTTCTAGTATGCCTTCTTGGCCATCCCTCCAAAACTGTTCACTCAAACATACTTCCATTCTGGCATAACTGGAAAATGTCATGAGCAGACCCAATGTTGATCTTTTGATTTTTTTTTGAACCAAAGTGAGAACAACCCAGAGGAGCAAATTCAGCACATGACCAAGTGACACAATAGATCACCGTTTCATTACAAGATTCTGTCTTTCTCCAACAGCTGGA
Source organism: Rhincodon typus (assembly GCF_021869965.1). Lineage (NCBI taxonomy): Eukaryota > Metazoa > Chordata > Chondrichthyes > Orectolobiformes > Rhincodontidae > Rhincodon > Rhincodon typus. The sequence goes on along the minus strand of NC_063335.1, from coordinate 60,384,582 downwards.
TAGCTAGCAAGGAAAAACATTTTGGAAAGACTTACCAATCATTTGCCAATCAAACATTTTAACAAGTCAGTCATGGGTTTTCTCTGGGGATTGATGACACTAGACAAAAGTCCAAACCACAGCCATTCAGAGGCCAGTGAAGCTTTTCTGTACCCAGCAGCACGAGCAGGGAAGTGGTGAGGCTGTCAGTATCACACCCATCTGGGAAATCAGATTGAAGAGAGACCTATGCATGGCTGATTGATTGATAGTTGGAAGGGAGTCATGGGTTTTCCTTGGGTGAAGGGAGTGTTGGTCACCAGGAAAGAAAGCAAGATGGATTCCATCAGCATCCTCATTCCCAGTGCCCAATCCGTTATTAGGCACTGAGAGCCTTTGAATGAGGGAAATGCCCAACTCCAGAAGCCCACAAGCAAATACTCCAGGATTTGCACCCTGCATATTGAGCCTCCTTCTGCTGGCCATTGGGAAGTCATTAGATGGGCATTAAGGCCTCAACTGGCTGTGGAATAGAAAAGCCAAGCATAGGTCTTCATTCCATAGAATTAATTGTGACAGAAATGGGTAGGTGGCACCTCCCTACCATCTTGCCTGACTAAATGCCCCTGAACATCATAAGATTTCACCCATTATGTTTACCCATTGAGTGACTAGGGATAACGTTTCAGAACAGAGTGACACTTAAATGACAATGCCCTGTAAAGAACACAATAGTTCTCTATTTATATTTCTCTTCTGCCATTTCTAATTTGCAGATTTTTATCATTTTACAGCTTTGCAGAACAAAAGTGCAGTTCACTGATTTGGGTGCTGAGATCTGCATGCTTGATTTATAACACTCCAAATTTGCTAATAAAAAAACAAATATCTTCAGCTCCCCTGCTATCAAATGCAAGACCAGTTATATTTCACAATATGACACAAACACATTGCAATACATCCTTCCTTTGTCAATCCATAGTCAACCAAAATAAAATTGATGAATACTGTCTGTTAGTATCTCAAAGCTATGCTGGAATTTCCAGTTCAAGCTTTGTTCTTTGTATCCAGTACTATCTTTGTTTTACTGTATTATATTGTTAACTTTTCATCTTGGAAAGATCCTATTAAAAAGTAGCGTTTATTACTTTAGTGTTACTAAGGAATACTTGCTTAGTGACTCGTGTCGTGCTGCAGTTGCTCAAAGGATGTCTATGTAAGTGAATAAAGGAGTGTAAATGATAGATTGTGTGATGACTAAGTGAGTGGGTGGAATAACAAGAGTGATGCAGAGCGGCTATTTGTTGTTCTGTAGGTTTAACTATGGAGTACCATTTGCTGCATGCATAAACAAAATATATTTTAAAAGAACAGCAATGCAGCCACCACTGAGCCTAGCTCATACTTTCCTCTGCAAAAGACGTAACATCTTTGATGTTTCATTGTTATTTACAAACATATTGTAAAAACTGAATTGTATCATCAAAGCTCGGTCAATGTCATGCAGACCTGTAGTAATGTGGACAACAAAACGTGTGAAAGAGAATAAAGGCTGCCTTTATGCTTTGCATACTGTCTCATTGAAATGCGCAGGGACATTAAATGGGCACATTGCTCTCTTTAAATTTCCTGTTGTTAACCCTCTCCCAAACAAAACCCGTAACAATTTTGACTTTGCCAACTATGCCTCATCTTCAATCTCCCTTTCCTTTCAAAATTCTCGGATTATTTTCACTTACCAAGCCATATCCATCGTTCCTGGATTTCTATACTTTAATTCCTCCAATCATGTCACAGAAAACAACCCGAAACTTATCAAAATCACAAACAGTATCCCATTTGACAGTGACAAATGTTAATCCTTCTCAGGCTGAAGGATGGTTTGTAGTGGTAGTCTCAAGGGTCGGTTTTGGAATCCCTGGTTTTCCTGATCTTTATTCATGATCAAGACAATGGCATGCAGAGAACAATTTCAAAATTTATGGATAATGATGAAAAAAAAAACATTGTGAACTATGAGGATGATAATGTTGAACATTAACAAATTGGTGGAGTGGGGTGGTTAGGTGGCAGCTGAAGTTGTGTGAAGAAAAGTGATGTGATACATCTTGTAAAAAAGTACATGGTAGTATTAAAAAGTACAATTTTAAAGATAATCCGGGGCAGAGAGCTAGGCTTGTGTGTGTGTCAGTCATTAAAGGTGGCAGGACAGCTGGAGAGAGTAAACTATAGAGCAAACAGTGACCTGGGCTTTAGTAATAGAGACATAGTGTTCTTGTCAGGGGTTATGTTGAACTTGTATGAGACACTAGTTAGGCCTCAGCTGGAGTATTTTGTACAGTATTCTGTGATTGCCACACTTTGGAAAGAATGTGAACACGTTGGAAAGGATGCTAAAATGGTTTACAAGATTGCTTCCAGGGATGCAAATCCTCAATCACAAAGATAAGTTGGAACTTTTTTCCTTGGAAGGAGAAGGTCAAGAGGAGATTTGGTAGAAGTTTTCAGAATCGTGTGGTGTCTACAGTGTAGACAGGGGTAAGCTCCTTTAGCTGATAAGTGGATCAAGAATGGGATGACTCAGATTTAAAGTAATTTTGCCAAAGATGTTAATTGTTAAAAAAAATTAATCTTTTCACACACTAAATAATTTGCGTCTGGAGTACGCTGCCTGCAAATATGCTGGAGACGGGTTGAGTTTGAAGTATTCAAGGGGGCATTGGATGATTATTTAGAGTCATAGAATTATACAGCATGGAAACAAACCCTTCAGCCTAACTCGTCCATGCCGACCAGGTTTGCTAAACTGAACTAGTTCAATTTGCCTGCGTTTGGCCCATATCCCTTTAAACCTTTCCTATTCATGTACCTATCTAAATGTCTTTTAAATGTTGTACCTGCAACTGCCACTTCCTCTGCCAGCTCATTCCATATAGGTGTCATCCTCTGTGTGAAAAAGTTGCTCAGGTCCCTTTTTAAAACTTTCCCCTTTCACCTTAAACCTGTGACAACATGTGCCTTGAAGAGGGATTTGCCTGTTCTCTTCAAGAGGGGTGTTGTAAACCTGGTGCTAAGGTGTGTGCTCCATGGAAAGAAAGTAAATACTTTTGATTTTTTTTAAAAAATTAGACAAAAGAAGCATGAGCAGGTGGAGTCAGGCTCACACAGACACAGGATTTTAGGTTTTGCTTTCAACTGTAGAATTTCGGAGTATTGGGTTGAACCTGCTACATATAGCTCTCTTTTTTTTGCGCTAGATTCATACTTTCAGTTGTTGCTCACTCCTGGACTAGAGGAGATCACCAGTGAAGAAAAACTATTTTCACTGAATTTGCCTTTGCCAATTGTGTATTTTTGGAGGATGCTGCTCTATTGGAACAGTTGATGTGTAGTGGTTAAGTAATATTATATTCTTAAGTATTTAAATAAAGTTATGCCAGTTCTTTTTATTGTTTTTCTTTTTTAATTGTGAACAAAGAACAAAGAAAATTACAGCACAGGAACAGGCCCTTCGGCCCTCCAGCCTGCGCCGATCCAGATCCTCTGTCTAAACCTGTCGTCTATTTTCCAAGGATCTGTATCCCTTTGCTCCCTGCCCATTCATGTATCTGTCTAGATACGTCTTAAATGACGCTATTGTGCCAGCCTCTACCACCTCCTCTGGCAACGTGTTCCAGGCACCCACCACCCTCTGCGTAAAGAACTTTCCACACATATCTCCCTTAAACTTTTCTCCTCTCACCATGAAATCATGGCCCCTAGTAATTGAGTCCCCCACTCTGGGGAAAAAGCTTCTTGCTATCCACTCTGTCGATATCTCTCATGATTTTGTAGACCTCAATCAGGTCCCCCCTCAACCTCAGTTTTTCTAATGTAAATAATCCTAATCTATTCAAACTCTCTTTATAGCTAGCACCCTTCATACCAGGCAACATCCTGGTGAACCTCCTGTGCACCCTCTCCAAAGCATCCACATCCTTTTGGTAATGTGGCGACCAGAACTGTACGCAGTATTCCAAATGTGGTCGAACCAACGTCCTATACAACTGCAACATGACCTGCCAACTCGTGTACTCAATGCCCCGTCCGGTGAATGAAAGCATGTCGTATGCCTTCTTGACCACTCAATCGACCTGCGTTGCCACCTTCAGGGTACAATGGACCTGAACACCCAGATCTCTCTGTGCATCAATTTTCCCCAGGGCTTTTCCATTTACCGTATAGTTCGCTCTTGAATTGGATCTTCCAAAATGCATCACCTCACATTTGCCTGGATTGAACTCCATCTGCCATTTCTCTGCCCAACTCTCCAATCTATCTATATTCTGTTGCTTTCTCCGACAGTCCCCTTCACTATCTGAAGGCGGTGAAAGAATAAAGTATGCTTTGCTTAAAGCCTAGTAGTTTGACCAATCAAATCATTTGTTTTTAAATATGATAATAGTTAGGGTCTAGGCTATCTCATTGACATGTTTGGTTTGGTCTGGCCATAACAAATGGGAAGTATTGTCAGGATCAAAGTTTCTAATTCCAGGTTGGGTTTAAGATTATTGGACTCAAAGACAGTAAGGGATGAGTACTGTTGCTCTCTTTTTTCTGTTGTGGCATTTGGCTGGTTTAAATAGGATGTGTCTTGTGTAATAATAGCCCTTTCAGTGGGTTAGAGTATCCTGGATGTAGAAGAAGTTACTTGGAATGGTTTACAGAGGTGAGTAAGGTAAATCTTTCAGAATTAATGGACAAGCTGGAGTATGCCCATAAGGAAGGGGGAAACGATTGCAGCAAAGAGCTCAGCATTTACAATTGCTAGGAATGTCATCAAAATCAGTGGAAATGATTAAAATTCAATTGTAAATAAAACATCTTGAATAGAAAAGGGAATCAAATGGTTTGAGTTATGATTAAAAGCAAAAAAAAATGGAGAAAGACATAGTCGGAACAGAAAAGTGAAAGTCAACTTAAAATTGTGGGAGTACAGGTAAAAGGTGGGGTTAGTGATGACCACAGTGATGAAGACCTAATCCATTGTAGCCAAAGGCCTTGTGGGGATCTTTCAAATCAAGCCTTATCAAAGAAGAATATAAAAGTATTTCTCATTTCATTTGAGAAGGCGCATAAACCAATGAAATGGTCATCAGCCATGTGAGTATTGTTGATACAAACAAAGTTGGCAGGTAGATATTATCAAGCTGGAGAGGGTTCAGAAGAGATTTACCAGGATGTTGCCAGGTATAGAAGGCTTGAGTTATAAAGAAAGGCTAGATAGTCTGGGACTTTTTCACTGGTGCTTAGGAGGTTGAGAAGTGGCCTTGATAAAAGTTTATAAAATAATTAGAGGTATAGATAGAGTTAATGGTAGTTGTCTTTTTCCTATAATGGTGGATTTCAAGACTGGGGGCACATTTGGAGAGGCAAAGTATGATTGGGGATAGTAATCAAGAAGATTCAATGGTCTTTAATGCTAGGAGTGTATTAGGTAAAACCAATGAGTTAATGATATGGATTGACATACAGAAGTATGATATTGTTGGAATGTTGGTTAAGGCAAGAACTCGGCTAGTAACTCAACATTTCAGGGTATTGGATCTTTCAGCGAGACACGGGAGGGTGTAAAAAGGGTGGTGTTATAGCGTTATTAAGGAGCCAATTATTGTCAGAAGAGATGATATCTTGGAAGGGTCCTCAAATGAGGCTTTTTGGGTAGAACTTAGGAATGTTTAGGGGGTAGCTACTTTACTGGGATTGTATTATAGGCCCCAAAGAGCCAGCAGAAAATAGAAGAGCAAATATGCCTACAGATCAGAGGTGTGTAAGAGTAATAATCGGGTAGTTATACTAGGAGCTTTCAACTTTCCCAACATAAATAGAGATAGTCATAATGTTAAGGGTTTAGAGGGGGCAAATATCTTGTAATGTATCCAGGAGAGTTCTTTCTGCCAATACCTTGGAGAGGCAATGGACTAGTAGTAATATCGTTGGACTGTTAATCCAGAGACCCAGGTAATGTTCTGGGAACTCAGGTTCAAATCCTGCCACGGCAGATGGTGGAATTTGAATTCAATAAAAAAGTCTGGAATTAAGAACCTAATGATGACCATGAATCCATTGTCGATTGTCAGGAAAAATCCATCTGGTTCACCAATGTCCTTTAGGGAAGGAAGCTGCCATCCTCACCTGTTCTGGCCTACATGTGACTCCAGACCCACAGCAAGGTGGTTGACTCTGAACTGCCCTCTGGGCAATTAGGATGGGCAATGAATGCTGCCTAGCCAGCGATGCCATCACCCCATGAATGAATTTAAAAAAAACATAGTAAAAACAGTGCAGTGTTAGATCTAGTTCTGGGGAAAGAAGCTGGACAAGTGTTCAATGTTGTGAACATTTATGCATTAGCAATCACAACATGGTACAATTCAGATTGTTCTGGACAAGGAAAAAGATGGCCTATAAAAGATTGCTTTGGATTGGGGGAAGGCAGATTTTATTACAGTAAAGCAGGAGCTGGCCACAGTTCACTGGCTCCTTGTGGGTAAATCTACAGCAGAGCGGTGGGGCCATTTAAAACGAGATGGGAGGGTATAGGTCCAACAAAAATGGAAATGTAGGTGCAATAAGTTGCGAGTAAGACCTGAGTTAGCAGTAGGAAGTCATTTGGGAGTAAGGAAAATTCAAGCATAAATACAAAAACATTTTTATTGGCCTGGACTGCATAATGATTTGGTTGAATTTAGCTGGACATGTCACACATATCAGTTAACAGGAAAACATCAAGCAGTGATAAAACCAGTTCTCTTTATACCCATTCCAGTATTTGGAAAACCTTTTACAAGGTCTTTAATTGATTGCATAGGACCCTTCCCTAAAACAAGAAGTTGGAATAAGTATTTGTTGGCCATAAGGGATGTGTCTACTAGATTTCCAGAAACCATTCCATTGCACAGTATCACTGCTAAAAGGATTGGAGAAGAGTTACTCAACTTTGTATTTCTGTGTGTAGTCCATATAAACAAAATCAGTTCAAGCATCAAATTTTACATCAAAGTTATCCAAGGAAGTTATGGATAGCTTAAGAATGAAACAATTCAAATCCACCGCAAACCATCCAGAATCGCAGGGAGCATTTGAATGGCAGCATCAAAATTTAAAGATTATATTGACTGCTTATATCAAGAATATCCAGAGGATTGGGATAAAAGAATTTCATTTGTAATTTTTTCAATTAGAACAGTACAGCACAGTACAGGCCCCTCGACCCACGATGGTGTGCCGACCCATTATCCCACTAAGATCAAACTACCCTGCATACCCTACATTTTACTATTCTCCATGTGCCTATCCAAGAGTCGCCCAAAAGTCTCTAAAGTATCTGACTCCACTACCACTGCCAGCAGCGCATTCCACATGCCCAATACTCTCTGTGTAAAGAACCTACCTTTGACATCTCCCCTATACCTTCCTCCAATCGCCCCAAAACTATGTCTCCTTATTTCAGATTTTCAGCAACTTCAGGATTTTGCTTTTATTTGAGTACGCTCTGGTGTCCTGGACAATATCTATTCCCTAACAATTACCACTGAAATAGATTAGCTGGTCACCACACATTGTTATTTGCAGGAGTTTGTTGTGTACAAATGCATAGCCACATGCCCAACATTAGGAATACACATAATGAATCAATTAAATTCATTCCATTTGAATTAGTTTTTGGGCAAAGGGTGAGAAGACCACTTAAGTTAATTAAGGAAAAATTGGTAGTCAGAATTCAGAGAACCACATATTTAGATGTGTGTCAAATTTTGGGGAAAGGATAAATAGAGCGAGTGAGTTAGCTCAACGGTATGCAAAGGTAGCACAGCATGTAACAGGAAGCAGACAATAAATCAAAAATTCGTAATTTCATCAGTGGAGATGAAGCGTTAGTGTTACTACCAGTGGAAGATGAACTTTAAAGGCAAGGTTTAAGGGCTTTATCAAATCAAAAGGAAACTGAAAGGTGAATTATTTGACAATAATGCCCGAAAGAAGGGCAACAGTGCATGACATGAGAATAAGTTCAAATAATATTTTAATCGGGAAGGAAAGCAAAATGATAATGTGTTACTTGGTTCCAACTCAGAGCGAAGAAAGAAATCCAGATGATTCTGAGTTTGGCATTCCTCAAATTAAATTGGACAATAAGGAAGTTCTAAAAAATTAGGATAAATTATTGAGTTACATTCCAGAGGAAAGTCAAAATGACCCAAAATATTTATTTCAATCTTATGAAAAGATAATGGACATAGGTTGAGAAGAACTAAACAGATTATGCATGATGTAGATAAAGGAAATGCTATTCTAATTAAGCAAGGTCCGTATAGGTTCAAAAGAAGTTACAGTGAATGGAGCTCGCCCATAGTAATGGTGCAAAATCAGACAGTACCCAACAATTATGTGTGGACTATCGGAAATCACTTTATCAGGTCCTGAGGATATTTAATGGTGTCATTGATATTTAAAGGGCCCTATCCTTCCCTAGTTACTTTTTTGCCCTTAATATACTTGTAGAATCTCTTTAGATTCTCGTTTACCCTATCTGCCAAAGCCAGCTCATGATCACTTTTTGCCCTTCTGATTTCCCTCTTAAATGTACTCTTTCATCTCTACACTCCTCAAGGGGTTCACTTGATCCCAGCAGTCTATACCTGACATATGCCTCATTATTATCTTGACCAGAGCTTCAATATCTCTAGTCATCCAATGTTCCTACTCCTGCCAGCCTTGCTTTTCACACTAACAGGAACATGCTGGCCCTGAACTCTCAAGCTTCCCACTTGCCAGACGTCACTTTACCTGTGAACAGGCTCCCCCAATCAACTTTTGAAAGTTCCTGTTTAATACCTTGCCCCAATTTAGAACTTTACTTTTTCCATAACTATTTTAAAACCAGTAGAATCATGGTCACTGGTCCCAAAGTCCATCTCACTAACACCTCAGTCACTTGGCCTGCCCTTATTTCCCAAGAGGAAGTTGAGTTTTGTCCCTTCTCTAGTAGGCCCATCTACATATTGATCGAGAAAGTATTAAATTGAGGGTGGGCTGACTACCATAATATAGGCAGGAACTGGGAGATGTACAATGGGGGTGGCTGCTTGAAGGTAACTCTACAATTGGCATATGGAAATCTTTTAAAAGCCAGTTGATTAGTTCAGCACCAGCATGTTCCTGTGAAAATAAAAGATAAGGGTGGCAAGATTCAGGAACCTTGGCTGATAAAAGAAATTGAGTGCTTAGTCAAAAAGGAAAGGGAGGCATACATAAAGTTTAGGAAACTGAAGACACAGAGCCTGCTAAGAATACAAAGAAAGCTGGAAAAAACTCAAACAAGGAATTTAGAGGGCTAAAAGTGGCTAAGAGATGTCTTTGCCAAACAGAATTAAGGAAAATCCCAAGGCATTTCATACATAATAAGAAGCAATTGGATAGTTACGGAAAGGCTACAAAACAAAAGAGGGAATTTATAGGTGGAGCCAGAGGAAGTGGGTGAGGTCCTTTTACAAATACTTTATATTCACAAAGGAGAAGCATGTGGTAGATGGTAAGTCTCGGGTGTGTTCATATTCCATGGCATGTCAATATAAAAAAAGGAGGTGGTGTTGGGTGTTTTGAAAACTATTAAGGTGAACAAGTCCCCAGGACCTAATAGGATCTATCCTGGAATGCTGACCGAAGCCAGTGAGGAAATTGGTAGGCATTGTATGAAGTCTTTGCATCCTCATTAGTCACAGGAGAGGTCCCTGAGGACTAGAGAATAGCCAAAGTTGTTCGTTTAAGACGGGCAATAGGAATAATCTAGGAAATTACAGGCTGGTTAGCCTTGTGTCAGTGGTAGGGAAATTATTGGAGAGGATTCTTGGGGATAGGATTTACTCATATTTGGGAAAAAATGGATATATTACCGATGGGCAGCGTGGCTTTGTGCAGGGAAGGTCATGTCTCACAAACTTGATTGAGTTTCTTGAGGAAGTGACAAAGATGATTGATTAGGGCAAGGTGGTAGATGTTGCTTATGTGGACTTTAGATCGGCCTTTGACAAGGTCCCTCACACAAAATTTACAAATTCTTGATACAAAAGGTGAAGTCACAGAGTATTTGCGATGAGCTGGTTGAGATGGATACAGAACTGCTTAGTCATTGCATACAGATTAGCAGTGGAAAAATGTTTTTCAGGTTTGAGATCTGAGACAAGTGTTGTCCTGCAGGGATTGGTACTGGGACCCCTGTTGTTTATTATGTATATAAATGATTTTGAGAAGAATGTAGGTGGCCTCATTAGGAAGTTTGCGGATTACACAAACATTGGGAAGCTGCGGAAATTAAGGAGGATTGCCAGAGGATATCGCAAGATATAGATAGTTAGAGACTTGGCAGAGAAATGGCAGGTGGAGTTTAATATGGACAAATGCAAGGTGATGCATTTTGGGATATCTAATGCAGGAGGGAAGCATGCAGTAAATGGCAGAACTCTGAATAGCATCAACATACCGAAGGATGTAGGCATACAGGTGCACTTCCCTGAAAGTGGCAACACAAGTGGATAAGGTAGTCAAGAGGCATTTTGAATACTTGCCTTCATTGATTGGGGCATAGAGTAAAAAATTTGAAATTCATGTTGCAGTTGTATGGAACTTCAGTCAGGCCACATTTGAAATATCTTATCCAGTTCTGGTCACCACATTATCAGAAAGATATGGAAGCTTTGGAAAGGGTACAGAAGTGGTTTACCAGGATGTTGCCTGATCTGAAAGATATTTAGTCATAGGGAGAAATTGGACAAAAATAGTCTGTTTTCACTTGAACATTGAAGAATGCAGTGAGACCTGATAGAAATTTACAGAATTATGAGAGGCATGGATAGAATAGTTAGTCAGAATCTTTTTCCCAGGATAGAAATGTCAATTACTAAGGGACACAGGTTGAAGGTAAAGGAGGTAAGTTTAAAGGAGATGTGAGAGGCAGGAATTTTACGCAGAGGGTGGTAAGTGCCGGGAATGTGTGGCCAGAGGAGGTGATGGTGGCTGATTAAATAGCAATGTTTAAGAGGCATCTTGACAGATATATGAATAGGCAGGAAATAGACGGATATGGACAGCTTAGAGGCAAAAAGTTTTTAGCTTAGAAAGTCATCATATGCTGGTTTAGTCTTGATGGGCCAAAGGGCCTGTTCCTATGCTGTACTGTTCTTTGTTCTTCTTTAATTAATGAAGTGCTAATGCTACTCACCTCATTCGGGTCAAAGGTGAAGTCCAAGAAAGTCCAGACTATGAAGTCACAGGACTCTTATGTGGCCACCATTGTGACCTAGGGGAAACACGAGATAGAAAAGAAGTGTACTGGGTCTGTAGCACTCTTGCCCCTACCTACAGACGTAAGCTTATTGCTTCTTTTTTCAGGCTTATTGGGGTATTTACGGAACCATATAGATGGTTTTGCCATTAAAGCTTCCTCTCTATCGAACCTGTTTAATGGATTGAGCAGCATACAAAGGTTGTCTTGGAATTAAAAAGGCCCTGGCAAAGGCTCCTCCACTACAGGTACTAGACCTGAAATGCCCATTTGCACGAGAAGTAGCTGTCATAGGCACTAATCTCACAGTCCCAGGAGCACTACAGGAGGCTCACAATGGTTGCTTATACCTCATGGAGCAGGGTTTCTCAAGGTGTGAGAAACACCCCCTGGTGGTTTTCTGGGAGGCACAGCACTTTGCCTACTTAATTGAATCCAACCCTCTAACTATTCTCACTGAAAATGCCCCCATACAAATACTGCTGTATGGCCAAATTAAAGACAGTATGGTTAATGAAAACTGCTTAGAGCACTGGACTCTGGCACTTCAGGGCCATGACATTACGCTTAAATGTACCAAAGTGCCCACCTTCATAGCTGACAAATTGAGCTCTGGAGGAGAACCTTATGAGTGCCCAAGAAAGTTGGGAAAGCCAATACACATCATTTTAAAAATTTTTTGGAGCGTCCTCTGTGGTGAAAGACAGGAACAGGAGAATGGAATCTGTAATATGGAGAACAAATGAGGTGTACACCTAGCAAAATTAACATTGAACTCCCCAAAAAAATGAGCGTCCAGACAGCATGTATAACAGTTTAACTGACCTCTGTCACATTGGAAAGCCAAAGGTTTTGTGTCAATGGATGGTAAACACCTACTAACTGTGCCCCTGCTAAAATACTTATTCTAAACTGCCCAAGAGCAGGAGTATGGTATTGTTAAAGTCAGGACACAGCATAAATTTTCCTCGGCTAGGAATATAAGGGCAGATAAATTGACCAAACTGTGTGACCAAGAGAGAGAACCATGCCAAACCCCCAATTCCCGAACAGGTAGATACCATTGCTGGGAGTCAAACTAAGGTCAAGGGCCTTAAAAGAGCTTAGGTTAGCAACAATAACCTAAAACAAATCCAGGAAGGAGTACATCCTGCCTATGAAAAATGGAAGGACAAGCTAACAGTAAAACACAGTCTTGTCCTTAAAGATGGGTGGTACTTGGTTCCCACATGGGACCACAACCAGATTATTTATCAATGTCACGATGTCCAGGCCATCAAAGAGCAAAGGCCATTGGGAAAGAATTAAATGGTTGTGATAGTGGCCAAAGATGAATAAGGAAATATGGTACTACATTGATAATTTTATAATCTGAGCCCAAAATAATCCAGACATGTGTGCCAATAAATGAGAATTGAAGCATTCCAGACTGTAGAGGGCCACAGGACAAACATCAGGGTTGATTTTGTTGGTGTCCTAACATCCTGTACAAGAGGCCACAAATATACCATGGTCATTGTTGACATGTTTTGCAAATGGATGGAGGCTTGCCCTACCCGAACCAACACTGCTAAAATCACAGTGACCGTCCTAACCCAGCCAGTTTTTACTAGGTGGGGCCTCCCTCATAACATAGAGTCAGACCAATGTATTCATTCCACTTCGCAAGTGATGCAAGCTGTGATGAATTTGTTCGTCATTGAACAAAGGTTCCACATCACATACTATCCCCATTTCAGTAGGGTTGTTTAAAGAATGAATTGCACCCATAAAGGGCTGCTTAGAAAGGTCATCCAGAAGAACAGCACCACCTGGAACATAGCTTCATCCTTTTTATTGATGTTGGTGAGAAACACAGTCTCAAGGACCAAGGGATTCACTCCCCACATCTGATAACTGGACAGCACATGCTGGGCATGAGCTCATCAGAACCAGATCTCACAGCCCTTAGCCAAGAACAGACAGTCAAAGCATTGTCCAACAACGTCCAGGCTACCTAACAGGCAGTAGCTGTCAGGATGAGTCAGTAAAAAGAACAAAGCAAAGCTGATTTTGACAGCAATGTCGACCCCACTGAGGTCAAAATAGGGCAACGGGTCATGCTCTGGGTCTTCCAGCCAGGAACATTCCTGTCCTCCTAGTACTTGGGACCTTACTCAGTGGTGAGCAAAGTGTGGCCCTCAGTTTACTAGGTACTGGTAGACTGCGGGAAGACCAGATGGATCCACACAAACCAGGTGAAAATGTATGGCTCGCAAAATATTAACCACCATTTTGACATGCCCATGGAAAGTTTTAAAGTGCCAATTTGAAGCTTTAGGCTCTCATATCAAACTGCATCCCTATGGGCCAAGGAACTGGTTGCTAAAAGCCAACCTGTAGCCAAACAGAAGAGGAAATGAATAGTGATCCGGCCACATACTAAGGTATTTAAGTGGTACTGAAACCCGCAGAAGCATCTGGTCCATCACTCCATGGGAGGCTGTGGCAAAATCGGTTCCTGGCAGCCAAAGCTTACAACTCCAACACCAGAAATGTATGGACGCCACTGATCATGTTTGATTCTGTTTTAGGAAATGACAGCTAACCTGACCATCACATTACTGATGCCAGGTATTTTATTTTCACAACGTCGTCTGCCTGGTGTGAAGGCACTTCATTCATCTCATGTCTTTACCTACCACCTTCAATCCACCGAATAAGAGTTGTTTGCATAAGCAATCCTTTTTCTTTCTTGTCCCATCTTGCTTCCAGTCCTGTGAATCTCTCCAAGATGGACTGTGAGTGTTTCTTGGCTAAACAAGAGTACTTTGGAGTTGGGTGAAAACAGGAAGTTTCCAAGGATAAGTTGCAAGAGGTAAGTGATAACTAAACTTAATTTCAGGGCTAATGTTCAAGTTAAATTAGTTCTTTAATCTAGTAACTAAAAGCTGTTCTGTTTGATTGAGTGTAGTTCTAGCCACATTTCAGAAACAGGAATCAGCTGAGTCACTCTCAGACCAATTGGTTTGATCCAGTTCAGAAGCATCATTTTGCTTCTGTTGTTTAGCTAAACAACAGTGCTTTGGAATTTGGTGAGGTGAAGTTGAAAGACTGAGTATGTTGCTCAATCTCTGTTAAGGAAGTGACACAGTCTGACTGGAAACAGTTGTTGGTAAGTAATACCCAGAGTATTTTCTTACAGTTTTTAAAGCGTAATATATTAGTTTACATAGAAGTAGGGACTTTCAATTATAATGGAAGTGTTTGAAAAGAAGGACGGTCCCAAGGTTAAAGTGTTTTGAAAGGAGTAACTAGCTTCTTCTAGACAGAAGTCTTGACAGGAGACCTCAGACCTGCAGTTATGAATAGTAAGGGATCTTAAGAGTCCTTGATGACTATGTGTGCAAGAAGTGTATATAGCCACAGCTCATGGCTTGTGTGTCTTTTTTTTTTCCTTTGGAAATGGGTTGGACTCACTGGAGCAGCCCTGATACTGAAAATGTAATGGACAGCATGTTTAGTAAGGTGGCCACACCACAGGTGAGGATAACATAGGCAGAAAAGGAATGGCTGACCAACAGTAGAAAAAGCTCAGGCAGAAAGCACAGGAGTCCCCTGTGGTCATCCCCCTCTTAAGCAGGTGTACTATTTTGGGTACTGTTGGATTGGGGGGTGCACAATGGTCTCTCAGGGGAAAAGTAGCAGCACCTAGGTTCTGCTGTACAAAGTGGGAGGAAAACAAGTGGCAGTGCTGTAGTGACAAAGGATTCAATAGTAAGGGATACAGACAGGCACTTCAGTGGCTGCAGATGTGAATGCAGAATGTATATTATCTCATTGATGCTAGAATGAGGGCTGCTATGGGGCAGCTGCAGGACATTCTGGAATGGAAGGGTGAACAGCCAGTGGTCATACACACATTTACCAATGCCATAGGTAAACAAATAGATGACGACCAAAAGGCTTGAATATAACAAATCACGAGATAAATTAAAATGCAGAACCTAAAATATAGGACTATCAGGATTACTCCCAGTGCCATGTGCTAGCAAGAGCAGAATTAAAAGGAGAGATTAGATGAATGCATTTCTAAAGAAATGGTGTACTAGGGAGAGGTTTCAATTCTTGAGACATTGGGACTCCTTCTGGGAAAGGTGGGACTTGTACAAGTCTGGCCAGCGTGCCTGGGCAAAGCTGGGACAAATATCCTCCTGGGGGCTTTTGCTAGTTCCACTGGTGAGGTTTTAAACGAATATAGCAGGGGAGGGGAGCCAACAGATTCAGATTAACTAATGTAATACCTCTCATTTCTTAATGATTCAGTCAGCGACTTGAAAAGACAGAAGAAACAAGGATTAATAAAACATACAGCAAAGGAAATTGACAGGGGTTAGCTGCTTGTATTTCAATGGAAGGAGTATTACACACAAGGCAGATGAACAAAGAGCGTAGATGAATGAAGGGCACAGATGCAAGGCAGCAGGCTGTTGTCGCTATAATGAAACCTGGCTAAGAGGTGCAAAATTGACAGCACAATATCCCTGGATGGCAAGTTTTCAGACAGGATAGTGGGTCACAAAAAAAAGCAGTATTGGTTAAGGAATCAATTACAGTTGAGAAGGGATGTTATGGTAAACAAGTTAACAATTGAGACTTTGAGTTGAATGTTATAAGTTAAAAGGAGAGCTGGATAGACTGGGATGCTTTTCACTGGAGTGTAGGAGGTTGAGGGGTAACCTTTATAGAGGTTTTTAAATTCATGAGGGATATAGCTAAAATGAATAGTGGGTGTCTTCTCCCTAAGGTGGGGGTTTCAAGATTAGGGGGGCATTTTTAAAAAAGTGGTTTTTGTATGAAATTAATTTCCAGAGGAAGTGATGGATGGGGGTACATGTACATTTAAATCCTTTGTAAAAAACATTTGAAGGGATATGAGCTAAGTGCAGGTACATGGGACTAGCTTAGTTTCGGATTATGGTTGGCATGGACTGATTGGACCAAAGGGTTTTTGTGCTATATGACTGAATAATAAGAGGCAGTCAAAATAGTAAGTGTGTACTACAGACCTCGAAAGTGGGTGGGAGGTAGAAGAACATGTATGCACACAAATTTCCACCTATAGGAATAATAGTAGGAGACTATACCCCAATATCAACTGGGTTTCAATCCATATAGGCACATTGAGGGTAAAAAAAAATTCATGTACTATGTCCAGGAATTATTTTAAACAATATATGACAACCCCAACAAGAGATGTAATTCTGGATTTAATTTTGGAAATGTTGGGCAAGTGGATACAATGTAGGTAACCACGGGCAGCACAGTGGCTCAGTGGTTAGCACTGCTGCCTCACAGCGCCAGGGAGCCAGGTTTAATTCCACCCACGGGCAATTGTGTGTGGAGTTTGCACGTTCTCCCCATGTTTGCATTAGTTTCTTCCTGGTGCTCCGGTTTCCTCCCACAGTCCAAAGATGTGCAGGTCAGGTGGATTGGGCAATTTAGCATGGCCATAGCGTTCAGGAATTCGTAGATTAGGTGGGTTTCAGGGGGATGGGTCTGGGTGGGATGCTCTGAGGGTCAGTGTGGACTTGTTGGGCTGAAGGTCCTGTTTCCACACTGTAGCGATTCTATGATATCTGTGATAGTGACCACAATTCAGTTCAATTTAGTATTATGGAAAAGGATGAATCAGGAATAAACTCAAACCTTCCATACTCAGTAACATTCTTGATGTGGAGGTGGTGGTGTTGGACCGGGTGGACAAAGTCCGAAATCACATGACACCAGGTTATAGTCCATCAATTTTAGTTGAAAACCGAAGCTTTCAGAGCTTCCATCCTCCTTCAGGTGTTAGTGATAGTATCAGACAGAATTTACAAGCAAAAGGTCAAAGATTCTCACCATTGAGAATGTACTACACAAACCTAAAATGCTGTTAAATCTTTCTTCAGTTAGAAGGTTTTAATTGATTTAATATGTACACGTAAATTCCCAAATTCCTTTCAAGTCACTTTCCTGAAAGAACTAAAGGTTTTCAGTGTAAAGAAGAGCCGACATTTTAGTTCAGACAATGCATGTTAGGTGTGAGACCTTGTTTAGAATCTTTGTTTTAGTTTGGAGCCCAGACTGGTTTCATTTCTAAAATAGGAATTTATAAAACACCATATTGACTCTCTATAAATAATGCTTTTTGAACAAAATAAAATGTATTTGCAAATACAAATCACCCTGTAGATTCACGGGTGCGGGAGGGAGTATGAGGGGGATGGAGGAGAGAGTGCGCGCTGTGTGTTGGGCTCTTCCATCATTGAGGATGAAGGTATTTGTGACACTATCTCCAGTGAATTGTTTAATTGTCCACCACCATTCACAACTAGAAGTGGCAGGACTGCAGAACTTGGATCTGATCCATTGGTTGTGGGTTCTCTTAGCTCTATGTATCACTTACTGCTTATGCTGTTTGGCATGCCAGTAGTCCTATTCAAATAAAAACCAAAAGAACTGCGGATGCTGTAAATCAGGAACAAAAACAAAGTTGCTGGAAAAGCTCAGCAGGTCTGGCAGCATCTGTGGAGGAGAAAACAGAGTTAACGTTTTGGGTCCAGTGACCCTTCCTCAGAACTGATGGTGGCTGGGAAAACGTCAGTTTATACGCAGAAAATAGGGAGGTGGGGTAGGGAGTAAACAATAGGATAGAGCCCAAAGAGAGAGAGAGAGACAGTTGGACAGACAAAGGAGTTGCTAACGATTAGGCTGGGAGTGTGAACAATTGTTAATGGGGACTGTGAGTGACTAACAACAGGGGGTGTGTAGTGGCAGGCTATGTGGTAACAAGGCCTGGTGTGTGGGGTGGGGGGCTGGGACATTGGAGAGTTTAGGCCCTAAAATTATTGAACTCAATATTGAGCCCGGAGGGGTGTTGGGTCCCCAAGCGGAAAATGAGGTGTTGTTCCTCCAGCTTGCGTTGGGCGTCACTGGAACACTGTAGCAAGCTGGAGACAGAGATGTTGGCCAGGGAGTAACGTGGTGCATTAAAGTGGCAGGCAACAGATAGTTCAGGGTCTTTTTTGCGAGCAGAACGTAGATGTTCTGCGAAGCGGTCGCCAAGTCTACGCTTCGTTTCCCCAATGTAGAGGAGACCACATTGTGAGCAGCGAATGCAGTAGACTAGATTCTTGGAAGTGCAGGTGAAGTGTTGCTTCACTTGGAAGGTATGTTTGGGCTCTTGGATACTGGGGAGGGAGGAGGTAAATGCGCAGATGTTGCACCTTTGCCGGTTACAGGGGAAGGTGCCATAGGGCTGTGGGGAGGTGTTGGGGGTGAAAGAAGTATGGACCAGGGTGTCCCGGAGGGAACGGTCCCTGCGGAAGGCGGACAAGGGAGGGGAGGGGAATATGTGTCTTGTGGTGGCATTTTGCTGGAGGTGGCGGAAATGGCATCTGATGATCTTCTGGATGTGGATGCTGGTGGGATGGTAGGTGAGGATAAGGGGAACCCTTTTGCTGTTGCGGGAGGGAAGAGAAGGGGTGAGGGCAGAAGTGCGGGAGATGGGTCGGACCCGATTGAGGGCCCTGTCAACAATGGAGCTGGGGAATCCTCGGTTGAGGAAGAATGTGGACACTTCGGAGGCTCCCTTGTCGAAGTTGGCCTCGTCTGAACATATGCGACGGAGGCAGAGGAACTGAGAGAAGGAACAGGAAGTGGGGTGTGAGGATGTATAGTCCAGGTAGCTGTGGGAGTCGGTGGGTTTGTAATGGATATTAGTGGCATATAGATATTAGTGGCATATAAGTAGTCCTATTCAGTAGCTTCACAAGGTTGACTACTCATTTTTAGCATGCTTGGTGCTGCTGCTCACATGCTGTCCTGAATTCTATTTAAACCAGTGCTGATTCCCCTGACATGTTGGGCTGTGAGGTCACATTGTGCTGGAGTATAATTCTGCTGCTGTTGATGGCCCACAGTGCCTCAAAGATGATCAGTCTTGAGTTGCTCAATCTGTTTGAAGTCTGTCCCATTTTGCACAGTGATTAAGCATACATTCAATGGTGCATGGCACTAAGTGAAGGTGGGACTTCAAAAATTGTGCAGCAGTCTCCCTTAATGGTATGCCATGAACAGAGCACCTGCTGCTGCCTAATTGCTAAGGATGAGGTCAGTTGGTTCCCTCACCATTTGCTTCAGACCTAGTTTAGCAACTTTAATTTAGGACTTGAAGTAGTGCTGCTGCTGAACCACCCTTGATGGTGGACAATGAAATCCCACCCAATGCACTTTGTGCCCTTGCTGTGAGATAGCTCTCAAATTTTGGCACCATCCCCAAATGTTAGTAAGGAGGATCTTACAGGGCTAACAGGTCTGTTTCTGCCATTGTCTAGGTTGAATCCAGGTAGTCTGTAGGTTTCATTTTTGTCGACTTCATAGTGGCTCATACCACTGAGTGCCCTGCTAGGCGACTTCAGTGGGCAGTTGAGTCAACCAAATTGCTGTGGGTCTGGAATTGCAAGTAGGGCAGTCCAGGTGAGGATAGCAGATATCCATCCTTGTAGGACAGTGAGCCATATGGTTTTCCAACAATCGTCAATGGTTTCACAGTCATCAGTATATTCTTAATTCCAGATTTTTTTAATTCCAACATCTTCTGCGGTGTGATTCAAATCCAGGCCCTGAGAACACAGCTGAGTGTCTGAAATAATAGACTAGCGATAATGCCAATAGGCCATTGCCTCCCCATGAAACTTCCTTCAAAAGGAGAAAGTAAAGAAAGATTGACTATCTGTATTCTCATGCTGTTCCCAAATCCTAGAGATATGTATTCACTTGAACTCTGCCTTACTCCTGATGTATGGTCTCCTTTCTGATCATATTCTGATTGCCTTTACTGAGCATGCACCTTCAACAAACCCCCTCAGTTGTTGTAAACTGAGATGACTAAAACTGGGTAATGTTCAATTGTATCAGCAGCTACTGGGGCCTTATTCAGGCTTCAGGTGATAGAGTAACAGTTGTCAGTCAGTTGCATCAACTGTTAGTATTTTAACTAGGCTACTGAATTTCTTTCCTTCCCTTTTTAAAAAGGAGAAAGATTTACAGCTCTATTCCCATGCCAGTCCAAAATCCAATTTACACAAGCGGTGCATCTCACCAGATATGATCTCTTCCTGATCCTGTGAAGCTTACTGATCATGACAGAGCCTGGGGGGTGGTTCTGGGTAAAGAACATTGAACGGAGTGTTCAAGTGTTCTCTTGGCTCAGTTTCAACTTAATCCTCCCCATCTTCTGGCATATACCAACTTTTTCTAGCTACTATGAGTTCTGAAGAAGTGTCACTGAACTCTAATTCCTACTTTCTGTCCACAGATGTTGAGTCTCTTCAGCAATTTGTTTTTGTTTCAGACCATCAACATCACAGTACTTAGTTTTAGTATATTTACGTTCCTTCTCCAAAAACTGTTTATTGTTTCTTCAACAGTTTTGTTAAGTATTGCTTAACCCTGATCTAGAACATAGAACATAGAAAATAGAACATTACAGCGCAGTACAGGCTCTTCGGCCCTCGATGTTGTGCCGACCTGTGAAACCAATCTGAAGCCCATCTAACCTAAACTATTCCATTATCATCCATATGTTTATCCAATGACCATTTAAATGTCCTTAAAGTTGGCGAGTCTACTACTTTTGCAGGCAGGGCATTCCACGCCCTTACTACTCTCTGAGTAAAGAACCTACCTCTGACATCTGTCCTATATCTATCACCCCTCAATTTAAAGCTATGTCCCCTCGTGCTAGGCATCACCATCCGAGGAAAAAGGCTCCCACTGTCCACCCTATCTAATCCTCTGATCATCTTGTATGTCTCTATTAAGTCACCTCTTAACCTTCTTCTCTCTAACGAAAACAGCCTCAATCCCTCAGCCTTTCCTCATAAGACCTTCCCTCCATACCAGGCAACATCCTGGTAAATCTCCTCTGCACCCTTTCCTATGCTTCCACATCCTTCCGATAATGCGGCGACCAGAATTGTACGCAATACTCCAAGTGCGGCCGCACCAGAGTTTTATACAGCTGCAACATGACCTCATGGCTCCGAAACTCAATCCCTCTACCAATAAAACCTAACATACCGTACGCCTTCTTAACAATGCTATCAACCTGGGTGGCAACTTTCAGTGATCTATGCACATGGACACCGAGATCTCTCTGCTCATCCGCATTACCAAGAATCTTACCATTAGCCCAGTACTCTGTATTCCTGTTACTCCTTCCAAAATGAATCACCTCACACTTTTCCGCATTAAACTCCATTTGCCACCTCTCAGCCCAGCTCTGCAGCTTATCTATGTCCCTCTGTAACCTGCAACAGCCTTCCGCACTATCCACAACTCCACCGACTTTGGTGTCATCCGCAAATTTACTAACCCATCCTTCTACGCCCTCATCCAGGTCATTTATAAAAATGACAAACAGCAGTGGCCCCAAAACAGATCCTTGAGGTACACCACTAGCAACTGAACTCCAGGATGAACATTTCCCATCAACCACCACCCTCTGTCTTCTTACAGCTAGCCAATTTCTGATCCAAACTGCTAAATCACCCTCCATCCCATGCCTCCGTATTTTCTGCAATAGCCTACCGTGGGGAACCTTATCAAACGCTTTACTGAAATCCATATACACCACATCAACCACTTTACCCTCATCCACCTGTTTGATCACCTTCTCAAAGAACTCAATAAGGTTTGTGAGGCACGACCTACCCTTCACAAAACCGTGTTGACTATCCCTAATCAAATTATTCCTTTCTAGATGATTATAAATCCTATCTCTTATAATCCTTTCCAACACTTTACCCACAACCGAAGTAAGGCTCACTGGTCTATAATTACCAGGGTTGTCTCTACTCCCCTTCTTGAACAAGGGGACAACATTTGCTAGTCTCCAGTCTTCTGGCACTATGCCCGAAGACAATGATGACATAAAGATCAAAGCCAAAGGCTCTGCAATCTCCTCTCTAGCTTCCCAGAGAATCCTAGGATAAATCCCATCCGGCCCAGGGGACTTATCTATTTTCACACCTTCCAGAATTGCTAACACCTCCTCCTTATGAACATCAATCCCGTCTAGTCTAATAGCCTGTATCTCAATATTCTCCTCGACAACATTGGGATTAGTTTGCAGTTCTATGTTCTATTTAGAGGTAATGTTTGAGCAGGGATATAGTCAGCATGGCTTTGTCAGAGGTTGCTCTTAACAAATCCTACATTTTAAGGAGGTGACCAAGTGTTTGGTTGAGGGTAGGGCAGTTGATGTAATTTATATAGATTTCAGCTAAGTCGTTGACTAGCTCCCATGTAGAAAACTGAAAGTAAAACTCATGGGATGCAAGGTAATTTGGCAAGTTAGAGCCAAAATTGTCTTAATGGCAGGAGACAGATGATTTGTGTGACTGGAGTGCAATGGCATACCACAGGAATCTGTGCTGGGTCCCTTATTTGTGATGTTCATAAACGATCAGATGATATGGAGGTAGGTGGATGAGTAACTTTGCAGGTCACACAAATATTGGCTGGGTAATTAACTGTGAGAAGACAGATGTTAGATTACTATAGGATTATAAATGGATTGGTGACATGGACAGGTGAAATTTTAAACCTGATAAATTTGAAGTGATGCACTTTGAGTACTGCCTTGTTTTTCTTCAATGAATAAGACACTAGGAAGCTGAGACAGAGATCTCGGGGTGCTTGTCCACAGATTCTTAAAGGTGGCAGTACAGGTTAATGTTAATAAAGAAGGCATGGAGAATGCTTGTGTTTATTAATGGTTGCTTAAATTAAAAGAATAGGAAGGTCATGTTGGAATTGTACAGAACTTTAGTCAGGCCACAGTGGGTATACTGTGTGTAGTTCTAGTCACCACGCTACAGAAAGATGTGATTGTACTGGAGGGGTGGAAAGGATCTTCACTGGAATGTTGTCAAGAATGGAGTTAAGAGGCTGAATAAGCTTAGGGTATTTTCTTTGGAGCAGGGGAAGTTGAGGGGGATCTAATAGAGGTGTCTAAAACTGAGGGACATGGTGAATGGACAGCAGCTGTTTCCCTTGGATGAAGAGTCAAAAACAAGGGGGCATAATGTTACAGTGAAAGGCAGGAGGTTAGAGGGGATTTGCAGAAGAACATTATCACAAGATGTTTGGGGTCTGACATGTGCTGTCTGGAAGGTAATTGAGATGGGAAACCTCACAACCTTCTTCAGTTAAAATACAAACAAAAGAATTGGAATAACTTAACTGTATTGGAAAACTTGAAGAATAATTTAGCTATTAAACAACTGTTCTGAGAAAGTAACATTGCATTAAATACCCTTTGCAAAGGCAAATTCAATAAAATATACTGTCTCTCATGCAAGTCTAGCAATAAGGAAGAGATTTCAAGCTTTTATCTGTAACAGACAGCAATAACCACTTCCACATCCAGCTTCAAGACCTCTGCAATTACTGAACACTAAAACTAAAATCTTGAGTGCTTCACCCCACTCCTTTATGCAGTTTCTATTGTTCCAACATTTTTAAAAAAACCACCAAAGCTAGCTGGGCCTATTGCAGACAGCTCAGCTCTAAGTTTACACAACTTGCTTTCAAAAGAAACATAAGACAAATCCTCCAAGGCACATCTTTTAACACCTCTCTCCTTAAAAGAAAAGATGAACCATTAATATAGAAAGTTGGCCTCATTTTTAAAAACCTTTGGTCTTGCAGTATTAGTACACTGTAATATATTACACTGACCCTCAGCATGCAAATGTTTAATAATACAGTCCATTTCAGTCCTTTATTCTTTTCTGCACTGAACACCTCCATTAGCCTCCTTCACAGTTGTGACAATGTCAGCTATTATGTTCTGTCATGATGCCACATGAATAACTTTCAAATTGAATGACTGCAATAATAAGCTCCATCTAAACAGTCTGGAATTTTAATCCTTAAATTTTTCCAAAAACTTCAAGTTATGATCAATACATACACCTCAGACACATTACTAGCAATATAATGTTGAAATGTTGCCATGCCAACACCAAACCTGAGGCCTCCTTCTCAGTTGTGGAATATTCCTGTTGATGAATGCTGTATTCAGCTTTTTGGAGAAAATTTCAATTGGTCTTTCTCACTTCTTTCAAGAGTATAGCACCAACAACCACCATCGCTTGTATCAATAACTGTCTTGAATAGCTTTGCATTTAGTCAGACCCCAGTCCAACATGGCACCTCCACACCTCTTACTTAGGTGTGACCAACACTGGGGCAGTGTTTAACATTTCAGGCTGTCAAATGCCTTAATATTCTTCCATCCACTGAGGTTTTCTGCACTACAAGTCAGTCAGTAGAGCAACAACACTGCTTAAAACTTTCTATGAATTTTACATAGAAAATGCAGTTCCAAGAATTGTTGTACTTCCCCCTTGAAAGGTTATTGGGAAGTTTCCCATACCATTGTTTTTGCATCCCTTGGGGCATTCTGTCCATGTCCTATAACATGACCCAGGAATGTAACTTGGGCTTTTGTGAAGTCACTATTGGCTAGGTTTATCGCCAAGCCGGCCTCCTGAAGTCATTTGAATAATTCATAGAATCCCTACCTTCGGCGCAACAAGTCCACACTCAGAGCATCCCACCCAGACCCTTCACCCTAATCTACACATCCCTGAACACTATATGGGCAATTTAGCATTGCCAATCCACCTAACTTGCACATTTTGGATTGTGGGAGGAAACTGGAGCACCCAGAGGAAACCCACGTAGACATGGGAGAATGTGCAAACTCCACATAGACAGTCGCCCGAGGGTCCCTGGTGCTGTGAGGCAGCACTGTTAACCACTGAGTCACCATGCCGCCCCTTCTCCATGACTAAAAATCATCAGATCACCTAAATACACAACAGTGGGTAATGCAGAAATGATCTTTATAAGTTAGGCTCTGAAATGTGGCTGGTGCATTTTTCATTACAAAAGCACATGACTAAACTGTTGTAGTTCATTTGGTGTCATGAAAGCTGAAATTTCCTCACCCTTTATCTGAAAGGTACCTGCCACCATCCTGTGAGTAAGTCCAACTTAGAAATAGAAGTTGCTTATCGCACCTTTTTGAGGACAGTCTTCCAAACATTGAATAGGATATGAGTCAGATGTTGTAATTGCATTGACTTTGCATGAATCAATGAATAACCATTGGGTAATGTCTAGTTTTGGCACTGATACTAATGGTGAGCTCTATTTGGTGTAATTCACTTCAATTATATTGTCTCTGAACATGTTTTGAATCTCTTTTTCAACCTGTACCAACTTTAGAGAGTTAAGTCTATAAGGATGTTGCTTAATTAGAACAGAATTTCCTATGTCTACATCATGCATAATCATATTAATGTTTCCCACATATCTCCCAATGTGATTGTCATAGCTCTTTCAGATCATTTTAATTTTTCTCTGGAAGGTAACTCAATAATTCATCCCAATTTTTGAGGACTTCTGCATTGTCCAATTCAGAATCATCTGAATTTGGTTCTTCACTGTAACCAGTAACACATTCTCCTTTGCTTTCCTTCCTTATAAAATTAACTTCTGATCATATTGACATGCTGAGATTTCGTTCTATCTGGAATTCTTATTAAATAGTTCACCTCACTCCATTTCTTTCCTTTCATAAGGCTCCCTAAACCTTGCCTTTAAAGCTTCACCTACCAGTGGAAGTAACACTAACACTATCTTCACTTGCAAAATTGTGTATTTTTGATCTCATCTGCTTCCTTTTTTGTCATATGCACTACAACTCTTAAATACTGTCTAGCCAACTCGCCTGCTTTAATTACACTTTCCTTAAAATTTGACGTAGTCCAAACATGTGGTCTCTGAACTGTGAATCACCAATTTCTCCTTATTGAATTTCAGTCATGTCCAAAAACTAATTCAAATGGAATAAATTTTGTTGCTTCATTAGGTGCATCCATAATTGCAAAAAGTACAAATGGAATTCCTCTATCCCAATCCTCTGGATAGCCTTGACGATAAGCCATCAACATGGACTTTAAAGTTTGATGCCACTGTTCTCATGCCGTCTGCAATTCTGGATGGTATTCAGTGGATTTGAAGCTTAATTTTTAAGCTGTCTATACCTTTTTGGAAAGCTTTATACAATTTTATCCTTGATCTGATTTTAATTTCTGTGGGTAGTCTATATCTAGTTTTTTTTTAGAAATTGATAGACTTCTGCAATCCTTCTAGTCATGATATTGTGTAATGGAATGGCCTCGATTAGTAGCCACATCCATTTATGGTTCACAAATATAGATTTCCCCCCTTTAGGTGGGGGTCCTACACAACCACTAGGCAATGGTCTAGTGGTATTATCACTAGACTATTGATCCAGAAACCCAGCTGATGTTCTGGGAACTCAGGTTCAAATCCCACCATGACAGATAGTGGAATTTGAATTTAATAACTTAAAAAAAAAGTCTGGAACTAAGAATCTACTGATCACCATGAAATCATTGTCGGAAAAACCCATCTGGTTCACTAATCCCCTTCAGGGAAGGAAACTGCATCCTTTCCTGGTCTGGCCTACATGTGACTCCAGACCCACAGCAATGTGGTTGACTCTCAACTGCCCTCTGAAATGGCCTAGCAAGCAACTCAGTTGTACCAATTGCTACAGTCTCAGATAAAACTAAATGATCACTTTGCATCGACATAGGCACCGAAAAAGACAATGGCAGAAATAGCCCAGTTGACCCTGCAAAGTCCTTCTCACTAACATTTGGACATTAGTGCCAAAATTGGGAGAGCTGTCTCTCGGACTAGTCAAGCAACAGCCTGACAGTCATACTCACAGAATCCTACCTTACAGAATGTCCCGGACACCACCACCTCCATCCCTGCATATGTCCTGTCTCACTGGTAGGACAGATGCAGAGGTGATGGCGGAGTGGTATACAGTTGGGAGGGTGTTGCTTGAGGGAGTCCTCAACATTGTCTGTGGACCCCATGAAGTCTCATGGCTTCTGCCGAAACAGGAGCAAGGAAACCTCCTGATTAGCACATACTGTCCTCCCTCAGTTGATGAATCAGTACTCCTCAGCGGTGAACAACACTTCGAGGAAGCGCTGGGATGGTAAGGGCACAAAATGTACTCTGGGTGGGGGATTTCAATGTGCACCACCAAGAGTGGCTCAGCAGCAGTACTGCTGATCGAGCTGGTCAATTCCTAAAGGGCGTAGCTGCTAGACTGGGTCTGCAGCAGGTGGTGAGGGAACCAACAAGAGGGGAAAAACAGACTTGATCTCATCCTTAAATCTGCCAGCTGCAGATGCATCTGTCTATGACAGTATTGGTAAGAGTGACCATCCCACAGTCCCTTTTGGAGACAAAGTCCTGCCTTCACAATGAGAACAACCTCTATTGTATTGTGTGGCACTTTCACCGTGCTAAATGGGACAGACTTCCTACAAATCTAGCAACTCAAGACTGGGCATCCATGAGGCGCTGTTGGCCATCAACAGCAGCAGAATTGTACTCCAGCACAATCTGTAGCCTCATGGCCTGGCTTATCCTTCACTCAACCATCCCCATCAAGCCAGGGGATCAACCCTGGTTCAATTGGAGCGTGCAGGAGGACTACTTGCACACCAAACAGCATAAGCAGCAAGTGATAGACAGAGCTAAGCAATCCCACAACCAACAGATCAGATCTAAGCTCTGCAGTCCTGCCACATCTAGTCATGAATGTTGGACAATTAAACAACACACTGGAGGAGGAGGATCCACAAATATCCCTACCCTCAATGATGGAAGAGCCAGCACATTAGTGCAAAAGATAAGGCTGTAATATTCACAGCAAACTTCAGCCAGAAGTGCTGAGTGGATGATCCATCTCGGCCTCATCCAGTGGTCCCCAGCATTAGATACCAGTCTTCAGCCAATTCAATTCACTCCATGATATCAAACAGTTGGAGACACTGTATACCGCAATGGCTACAGGTCCTGACAACATTCAGGCAATAATACTGACGACTTGTGCTCCAGAACTTGCCGCTCCTGTAGCCAAGCTGTTCTGGTACAGTTACAACTCTGGTATCTACCTGACAACGTGGAAAATTGCCCAACTATATCCAGTACACAAAGCAGGGCAAATCCAATCCAGCCGATTATTGCCCCATCAGTCTACTTTTGATCATCAATAAAGTGATGGAAGCGGTTATCAACAATGCTATCAAGCAGCACCTGCTCAGTGACGTCCAGTTTAGGTTCCACCAGGGCCACTCAGCTCCTGATATCATTACAGCCTTGGTTCAAGAGGGGAGGTGAGACTGACTGCCCTGATAGCAAGGCTGCATTTGATAGTGTGGCATCAAGGACCCTTAGCAAAACGGGAATCAATGCGTATCGGGGCAAACTCTCTCCAGTGGTTGGAGTCATACCTGGCACATTGGTTGTTGGTGGTCAATAATCTCTGCAGGAGTTCCTCAGGGTAGTGTCCTAGGCCCAACCATCTTCAGCTGCTTTTATCAATGACCTTCCCTCCATCATAAGGTCAGAAGTGAGGATGTTCACCAATGATTGCACAAAGTTCAGCGCCATTTTGTGACTCCTCGGATACTGAAGCAGTCCATGTTCACATGCAACAAGATATGGACAATATTCAGGCCTGGGCTGACAAGTGGCAAGTGAATTTCATGCCAGGCTCTCACCATCACCAATAAGAGACAATCTAACCAGAGTGCCTTGGTGTTACCATCATTGAATGCCCTACTATCAACATCCTGGGGGTTACCATTGACCAGAAACTTAACTGGACTCACCACATAAACACAGTGGCTAAAAGAACAGGTCAGCAGCTAAGAATACTGTGGCAAGTAACTCACCTGACTCCTCAAAGCCTGGTCACCATCTACAAGGCATAAGTCAGGAGCATGATGGAATACTCCCCACTTGCCTGGATGAGTGCAGTCCCAACAGCACTCAAGAAGCTTGACACCAGCCAGGACAAAGCAGCCCACTTGATTGGTACTACATCCAAAAGCATCCATTCCCTCCACCACGACATTTAGTAGTAGCAGTGTGTTCTATCTACAAGATGCACTGCAGAAATTCACCAAAGATCCTCACACAGCACCTTCCTAACCCACGACTACCTCCATCTAGAAGGACAAGGGCAGTAGATATACGAGAACACCACCACCTCCAAGTCGGTCACCATCCTGACTTGAAAATATAATTGCTGTGGATATTAATTGTCTCTTTCAGAATTTTCTCCCAATTGTTTCCCTACCACTGACGTGATTCATCAAACTGTAATTTCCTGGTTCATCTCTACCATCATTGACCATTGAATCTACGTTAGTCATCTTTGTCCTCTGGCACTTTCCCTATGTTAGAGGCCACACACTTTCCTGCCTCATCTCTCACAGCAGCCTGGGATACAATTCATCAGGCCAAGGGATTTGTCCTTTTTTTTGCTTAATTCCAACAGAGCTTCCAATACCTCCCTACTTCAAATGTCAAACTGCATGTTCATCAGTCCCTTTTCCTGATTTCGGTACCTACATTCTCCTCTCCAGAGCAAAAACTGATGAGAAATATTTAATTAATGCCCATCCAATATCCTGTGGCTTCACACAGATTGCCACCATGGTATCTCGTGAGCCCTACTCTTACCCTGGTTATCCTCCTCCCTTTCTAAATACAATAAATGTCCCATAGCTTGGGATTCTCCCTAATCCTGTTCCCAAGTTCCTTTTCATGCCCTATTTTTCTTCCAATTGCTTTAAGTTCCCTCTTGGACTTCCTATTCTACTCCAGAGCCACAGCTGAATTCTTCCCAATGGCCTTGCCAAAAATCTCCTCTTCCTCATCCTGTCCCGAATTGTTCTAGATTTCCAGGGGTCCCTGAGCTTATTGATGTGACATTTTCCCCCTAGATGACACATATTGGACCTGCATTCTCCCCAGCTTTTTTTTTTTGTTTTTTTGTTTGAATGACCCCCGTTGCTCTGCCGTAGACTTGCTCACAGAGCTGTTTCCAGTCAACTTTGGTACAAACATTTTCAAGGTAAATAGTTATTTGCAAATAGCATTGTAGGTAGACAGGGTTGAAGGAGTTTGGAACACTCCTTCATCATTTAAACCATTGAGTACAGGAGCTGGGATGTCATGTTACAGCTGTACAAGACATTGGAAAGGCCAGCTTTGGATTACTGCATACAATTCTGGTTGCCCTCCTATTGAAAGGATGTGAATACATTGGAAAAGTAGCAAAAGACTTGCAAAGATATTTCCAAGACTGGAAGTTTTGAGTTACAAAGAGACGCTGGATTGGCTGGGCCTCTTTCCCTGGAACATAGGAGGCTGAGACATGATATTATAGAGATGTATAAAATCACAACAGGTGTGGACAAGATGAATAGGCAAGGTCTTTTCTCCAAGGTAGGGAGTCCAAAACTAGAAGGTGAGAGGGGAAAGATTTAAAAGGAACCTGACGGGCAACTTTTTCAGAGGGTGATGCATAAAGAATGAGCTACAAAAGCAAGTAGTAGAGGTGGGTACAATTACAACATTTAAAAAATATTTGGACATGAATAGGAAAGGTTTAGAAGGAATGGGGCTAAACACAGGCAAATGGGACCAATTCAGTTTAAGAACCCAGTCATCATGGACGAGCTGGATTGACAGGCCTGTTTTCATGCTATACGTTTCAATGACCCTGACTTTGTCATCAGCCTCTGATATTATGGAATGATCTTGAGCACCAAAATAAGTTGCTCACCCACCATTTTTAAAATTCTAATTGATTATCAATCCAGCCTATTAACAGGTCAATGGTTCTAATCTTATTTTTCTGCATTTTTCAAGGCATGAGAAAACCTTAGATAGTGAATCAATCCAGGAATTGGGAGGTGATACAAGGCAGCATAAAAAGAGCTACAAGTCAGAACTTGGCTGCATTTAGCCACTGAAGTTAGGGCATTTGCCAGTAATTTCATTTCATAAATTTATTTTGTGTTTTCAGGTGATACTTCTCCCATCATCTGATAGGTGATCTTTTTGAAACACCAAAAATTGAAGGGGCTTGGCAGGATGGATGTTGGGAAGATGTTTCCACTAGTGGTAGATTCTCAAACTAGGGGACATAGCTATGGAAAAAGAAGACAACTATTTAAAATTGAGATGCAAATAGATTTCTCTTCAGAGGGTAATGATTGTCTTATTCTCTACCCCAGAGAGTTGTGGAAGCTAGATCGCAAAGTATTTAAAGAAGTAGATAACTCACGTCTCGGAGTTGAGGGCTCTAAGCAGCTGGCATGAAAAAGAAGTTGAGGCCTGGAACAAATCAGCCATCATCTGGTAAAATGGCAGGGCAGGCTTGAGGGGCTGAATGGTTTATTCCTGCTCCTATTTCTTGCATTCTTACATTTTCACCATGTGTGCTGGAGACAAACTGAAGATCCTTTATCGCTTTTGCCTGGAATGATTTTGGGTGGCCTCTGTCGCATCCTTTCAGAGATGCACTGTACTGGAATCTGATGCTCAGTAGCAGGATTCTCATGTGTCACCACAGTACTCTGAGGCATTGATGTCAGAAGTAGAGGATTGTAGAGTTGTGCCCAAAAGTATCATCCTGTGACAATTGCAACACTAATTTTTGCCTGCATTCCTGAAATGAGCTAAGAACTCTGACTTCAGATGCCCTGGTCACCTCTTTCCTTGGTTTTGGGTACCTGTGCTCAACAACATGATGGAGTACAGGTCAGAAAATTTCTCCACTATCCCAGCAGTAAGCCATTGCGTTTGAGTCACCATGACCGACACCATGTGTGTTGAACAGATAATCACAGCACTTAGTCATAGAGTAATACAGCATAGAAACAGGCCTTTTGACCCAAACTGGTCCAGGCTGACAATGTTGCCCACTCGGCTAGTTCCAACTGCCCATATTTGGTCCATGTCCTTAACTGGATTCATGAGATGTGGGTGTCTTCAAAGGTTGGCATCCCATCACCAAGCACCTTTTTTTTCACAAATGCATAGCCTTTGGCAATAAACATTGCCTCCCCAGCATTCCAGGGGCTCAATATCCCTGCCATTTATCCTCTTATGTCAGCCAAGTCATTTTCTGAGGTCCTGCTAGTAAGGTGGGGCAAAAATTCCCATCAGTTTGTGGACATATGGTCTCTCTGGGCTTAAAACCCTCTGAAGGCAGAAGTTGTGGAAATTACATTGGATTTAATTCAGAGTTTCTGGAGTCCTAAAAGTTATGGGCTGCAACCAAGCCAGGAAAAGGCTGGTTGGGACAGACTGCGAAATATACAAGTCCAGGGCAGATGTCTGGAAGAGAGGTTAGTTTGCAGAAACTAAAGGAAGACTCCCATTCAAGCCGCAGCTTAAACAATGGAAGCCAGACTGCAGGAAACAAACAACTTCAACAACATCAGACCTTCTGGAGTCTACAGGGGTACAAAGCCATACAATTTTCTAGTCAGTGCGCAGGCACAGAAATACTGAACATTCCACACTGTTGTGCTACATACAAACCCGTTCAACCTATAGGTGTAAAGTCATTCACAATATGATTCAAACCTGAATGAATACCAAGCCAAGGGAAATGCTAGACATTCCAAAACCATCAAAAACATTCACCTTAATTGCAAAACCATTCACACTTACTCCAGTGCCCAGGAAGCCATTCAGCCCCGAAAGGAGGAACAGTAGCTCAACGGATTTGGCAGGAGATAAGGGACCCTGCAGTTGGGTATAACTGGAGACCCCAAGCCCAGCATGGCAATGAAACAAGAGAAGAAGAGTGATACCAGCACTGTGTCCTGACTCCAACACAGTGTATACTCTGCGAGGAAAGCTGGAGGCTGAGAGAAAAGCAGGCCACCCTCGCAACCATTGAACACCAGCAACTAACCATGAGCCTTCACTTGATGTCCAGTAGCAACCAAAGGCCTCCAGAGACACAAGACACTGACTGGGGCAATGCCAGCAACATCCATCACTGTCCAAGACAGTAACCTGCTCACAAGGGCCACCAGAAATGGGAGAAAACCCACGTGTCCAACTGCATCAGCAGACACCACTAAACTGACTGACTGTTACCAGTACTTGCAGCCTGTCGCAGAATCCCAGCTACGGCAAGTGACTGCAGACAAGAGCTAGTCAAAATCGTGTTTTCACACCGGGGTGAGCCTAAGGTCAACGAGACCCTCTAACTCAGCTTGGCCAATCATAGCCTTTCCAAACCCCACCTTCCCCTATCTAATAGTGCAGAGTCTCTCTATCTGTCTGTCTCGGTTTTCCCCCTCATCCTCACCCCGCTTCTTAGCATAAGTAACAGACATCCATTGTATCTATTTACCCAATGTATCAAGTATTGGCAACAAGGCTTAATGGGAGGTCAGTTAACTGGTAGACAGGGCTTAGTCAGAGATGGGTGGGTTTTTGATATTAATGTTCTTCTTTTCCGTAAAGATATTAAATTTTGCTTGTTGGTTCAATAAAATCAGTTCTCCTTGCCTCGGAAACATCTGCCTCCTGTGTTTTCCACCACATCACATTCAATACCTAAGCCTAGTGTCAGAACCAGGGAGCTGGTGAACAGTAAACCAGGTAGCAATCCCGACACACCGGTTGTCCTCATTTCAATTAGTCCATCACTCCCACATTGAGTCACAGACACATGGCAACCTGATTCCTTTTGAGAGCCTCCTGGAGTGTTTAAAATCCTACAGGGGAGATTTGTAATAAAGAAGACAGTGCCTCTTGCGCCTAGAGCACCTTCTTCTGGAGGTAGAAGTGTCGTGGTGGCTATTTCCGCCATGTCCCTATGATTCAGAGGACTTGACAATGTCTGATGGAGCGGGTGAATTAATGGGTCTCTGAAGTATTTCTGAAGGCTCCAAGGCACTATGGCAAATCTGTGAATTTGCAGCTTTTAAATGGTCCACATGCTTATTCAGGATAGTCATGCCTATGCTAACTTTAAGTCACTGGTTTTGACCTCATGTCAGTCATGCCCCTTTACCTGCGAAGGGTCATTTCCATGATTCTTGCACCAAGTTCTCTCTCCTGCTTGGTGGAGTCTTGGGTTTAGTATTGAAGTTCCTGATACCATTTCAACCTTCCCTCACAAGTCTGGGAAGATCAAACTTTGGCAGATGGGGAGTCTTCAATCCAAAGAACAAAGAAAATTACAGCACAGGAACAGGCCCTTCAGCCCTCCAAGCCTGCACTGGCATGCTGCCTGTTACAACTTAAAACCTCCTACCCTTCCAGGGACCGTATCCCTCTATTCCCATCCTAGTCATGTATTTGTCAAGACACACCCTTTAAGAGTCACTATCATATCTGCTTCCACTATCTTCCCCTGGCAGCGAGTTCCAAACATCCACCACCCTTTGCTTTTAAAATAAAAACTTGCCTCGTATGTCACCTTTTAAACCTTGCCCCTTGCACCTTAAACCCATGGCCCCTGGTAACTGACTTTTCAACCCTGGGGAAAAAGCTTCTGACTGTCCATACCCTTCATAATCTTTCAGACCTCTGTCGTTCCAGTAAGAACAACCCAAGTTTCTCCAACCTCTCCTCCATAGCTAATGCTTGCCATACCAGGCAACATCTTGGTAAATCTTTTCTGTACCATCTCCAAAGCCAGCACATCATTCTGGTAGTGTGACGACCAGAATTGAACACCATATTCCAAATGCAACCTAACTAAGGTTCTATAAAGCTGCAACATTATCTACCAATTTTTAAACTCAATGCCCTGGCCGATGAAGGCAAGCATGTTGTATGCCTTGTTGACTACCTTTTCCACCTGCCTTACCACTTTCATTGACCTGTGTACCTGTACACCCAGATCCCTCTGCCTATCAATGCTCTTAAGGGTTCTGCCATTTATTGTGTATTTTCCATCTGGATGAGACCTTCCAAAATGCATTACCTCACATTTTCCCAGGTTAAACTCCATCTGCCATCTCACTGCCCAAGTCACCAACCGATCTATATCCAGCTTATCCTTCGACAGTCCTCATTGCTATCCGCAATTCCACCAACCTTTGTGTCATCGGCAAACTTACTGATCAGACCAGTTACATTCTCCTCCAAATCATTTGTATATATATTACATACAGAAAAGTCCCAACACTGATCCCTGAGAAATGCCACTAGTCACAGTCCTCCATTCAGAAACAACCCTTTCATGCTACCCTCTGTCTTCTATGACCGAGCCAATTTTTTATCCATCTTGCAAGCTCACCTCTGACCACCTCTGACCCCGTGTGACTTTACCTTCTGTATCAGCCTGCCATGAGGAACCTTGTCAAAGTCCATGCAGACAACATCCGCTGCCCTACTCTCATTGACCATCTTTGTCACTTCCTCAAAAAACTGAACCACGTTAGTGAGACATGACCTCCCCTTCACAAAACCATGCTGCCTCTCGCTAATACGCCCACTGATTTCCAGGTGGGAGTAAATCCTGTCTCAAAGGAACCTCTCAAATAATTTCCCTACTGCTGTTGTAAGGCTCACTGGTCTATAATTAGCTGGATTATCCTTGCCACTGTTCTTAAACAAAGGTGCTACATTGGCTATTCTCTAATCCTCCAGGACCTCCCCTGTAGCCGGTGAAGATACAAAGATTTCCCTCAAGGCCCTAACAATTTCCTCCCTTGCCTCGCTCACAGTATTCTGCGATATATCCCATTAGCCCCTGGGTACCTGTCTATCTTAATGTTTTTCAAGGCCCTCAATACCACCTCCCATTTGATCTCAACATGACCCAAACTATCTACATACCCTTCCTCAGACTCATCATCCATGAAGTCCACCAGATGACACTAAGATTGGTGGAGTAACAGATAGTGAAGGGGACTGTCGGAGAGTGCAGCAGAATATAGATAGATTGGAGAGTTGGGCGGAGAAATGGCAGATGGAGTTCAGTCCAGGCAAATGCGAGGTGATGCATTTTGGAAGATCCAATTCAAGAGCGAACTATACGGTAAATGGAAAAGCCCTGGGGAAAATTGATGCACAGAGAAATCTGGGTGTTCAGATCTATTGTACCCTGAAGGTGGCAACGCAGGTCGATAAAGTGGTCAAGAAGGCATACGGCATGCTTTCATTTATCGGATGGGGTATTGAGTACAAGAGTTGGCAGGTCATGTTACAGTTGTATAGGACTTTGGTTCAAACACATTTGGAATACTGCATATAGTTCTGGTCACCACATTATCAAAAGGATGTGGATGCTTTGGAGAGGGTGCACAGGAGGTTCACCAGGATGTTGCTTGGTATGGAGGGCGCTAGCTATGTTGAGAGGTTGAGTAGATTAGGATTATTTACATTAGAAAGTCGAAGGTTGAGGGGGGACCTGATTGAGGTCTACAAAATCATGAGAGGTATAGACAGGGTGGATAGCAAGAAGCTTTTTCCCAGAGTGGGGGACTCAATTACTAGAGATCATGATTTCAAGGTGAGAGGGGAAAAGTTTAAGGGAGATATGCGTGGAAAGTTCTTTACGCAGAGGGTGGTGGGTGCCTGGAACGCGTTGCCAGAGGAGGTGGTAGAGGCGGGCACAATAGCGTCATCTAAGATGAATCTAGACAGATACATGAATGGGCAGGGAGCAGAGGGATACAGATCCTTGGAAAATATGCAAAAGGTTTAAATAGAGGATCTGGATCGGCACAGGCTTGGAGGGCCGAAGGCCCTGTTCCTGTGCTGTAATTTTCTTTGTTCTATGTTCTTAAGTCCTTCTCTATGCTGAATATTGACACAAAGTACTCATTTGATACCTTGCCCATTTCCTCTGGCTCCACACATAAGTTCCCTTCCCTGTACTTAAATGGGCCAACCCTCTGCCTGGCTACCCTCTTGCTCTTTATGTATGTACAAAAAGCCTTGGGATTTTCCTTAATCCTGTTGGCCAATGACTTTTCATGATCCCTTTTAGCCCTCCTGAGCACTTGCTTAAGTTTCTTTTGACTTTTCTTGTATTCCACCCTTGCTTCGTGCGTTCCCCGCCTCCTAGCCTTGATAAATGTTTCCTTTTTCTTTTTGATAAGGCTCACGGTATCTCTCATTATCCAAGGTTCCATAAACTTGCCATACTTATCCTTCATCCTTAAAGGAACATGCTAGTCCTGAGTTCCCAGCAACTTACACTTGAAAGCCTCCCACATGCCATATGGTGATTTGCCCTCAAACATTTGCCTCTAATCTACATTCTTCAGTTCCTGCCTAACATTGTTGTAATTAGCCTCCCCCCAATTTAGCACCTTCACCTGACAACTACACCTATCTTTACCCATTAGTACCTTAAAGCTTACTGAATTGTGATCACTGTTCCCGAGCTGCTCCCCTACTGAGACGTCGACTCAACCACTTAGCCAGGCTCATTCCCCAGTAGTTGGTCCAGTATGGACCCTTTCCTTGTTGGACTATCTACATACTGTTTCAAGAAGCCCTCCTGGATGCTCCTTACAAACTCTACCCCATCCAAGTCCCAAGCACTAAGTGAGTCCCAGTCAATATATGGGAAGTTAAAATCGCCCACGATAACAACCCTGTTACTTTTACATCTTGCCAAAACCTGCCTACATATCTGTTCTTCTATCTCCTGCTGACTGTTGGGAGACCTATAGTAAACCCCAAACATTGTGATAGCACCCTTCCTGTTCCTAAGCTCTACCCATATTGCCTCGCTGTGTGAGCCATCCGAGGTGTCCTCCTGCAGTACAGCTGTGATTATCTCCTTAACAAGTAGTGCAACTCCCCCACCCCTTTTATATCCCCCTCCATCCCGCCTGAATCATCTGTATCCTGGAATGTTAAGCTGACAGTCCTGTCCCTCCCTTAACCAAGTCTCTGTCATCACAAAAATATCATAGTTCCAAATACTAATCCAAGCTCTAAGTTCATCTGCCGTACTTGT
This sequence comes from Rhincodon typus, assembly GCF_021869965.1. Taxonomy (NCBI): domain Eukaryota; kingdom Metazoa; phylum Chordata; class Chondrichthyes; order Orectolobiformes; family Rhincodontidae; genus Rhincodon; species Rhincodon typus. The sequence goes on along the minus strand of NC_063335.1, from coordinate 60,346,315 downwards.
TACACTTCTTGCACTGAAACAGATGCACTTCAGTCCACCAGATCCGCTTTGATCGGCAACCACACTCTGACTGCTCTTCCCCTGAGTCTTACTGGCCATATTCTCTGGTTCCCTTTCAGTCCATTCACCTTTGCTTTGGTTCCCAGCCCCCTGCCAAGCTAGTTTAAATCCTCCCGAGTGACACCAGCAAACCTCCCAGCCTGGATATTTATGCCCCTCCAGTTTAGATGCAACCCATCTTTTTTATACTGGTCCCACCTGCCCCTGAAGAGATCCCAAAGGTCCAACTATCTGAAACCCTCCCACACCATCTGTTTAGCCATGTGTTGAGCTGTACTATCCTCCTATTTCTAGCCTCACTGGCACATGGCACAGGGAGTAATCCTGAGATTACAACCTTAGAAGTCCTGCTCTTTAACTTTCTACCTAACTCCCTGAACTGCTGCTGCAGGACCTTGTCACACGTCCTACCTATGTCATTAGTACCAATATGTAGCACAACCTCTGGCTGTTCACCCTCTCCCTTCAGAATGCTTTCTGCCCATTCAGAGACATCCTGGACCCTGGGACCAGGGAGGCAACACACCATTCTGGAGTCTCTTTTACATCCACAGAAGAGCCAAACTGTACCCCTAACTATAAGAGTCCCCTTCAACTACAGCTCTAGTGTTCTTTGTCCTTCCCTTCTTAAGAACAGAGTCATCTGTGGTGCCTCCAGTCTGGTTGCTGCTGCTGTTACTCCCGATAGGTCATCCACCCCCCAACAGTATCCAAAATGGTGTACTTGTTAGAGAGGGGGACAACCACAGGGCATTCCTGCACTAGCTGCCTGCCCCTTCAAGCGGTCACCCATCTATCTGCCTGCACCTTGGGTATCACCACATCTCTAAAAGTACTGCCTATGACACTTTCCACCGTTCTCATGCTCCTAAGTGCATCCAGTTGCTGCTCCAACCTATCCATGTGGTCTGTGAGGAACTACAATTGGGTGCACTTCCTGCGGATGTCGTCATCTGAGATGCTGGAAGCATTTAATATTACAGTCCACTGCTGAGTGCAACCAAAAGCTAGGGGTGACACATCTCACAAGCGCAGTACTTAACCCCACTCACTGACTGCCATTTCTATCCCCAATCAAGCTGCTTAAGAAAAATTATTAAACACTTACCCTTACTTATCGCTGCAAATACACAACTGTCACTTGACAACAGCCCCTCCGCAATCCACCTTCTGGAAGCAGTGACTGCATTGATGCAGATCTTCCCCTCGTCAGCCAATTAGCGTCACCACTCTCCTGCCCTCTTCATTAGCAACTCTGCCAGTGCTATCACTGTAGTGCATGTGGGGTGATCCTATAATTTTTTTATTCGTTCACAGGATAAGGGCATCGCTGGCTAGACAGCATTTATTGCCATCCCTAATTGCCCAGAAGGCAGCTAACAGTCAACCACATTGCTGTGGGTCTGGAGTCACATGTAGGCCACACCAGGTAAGGATGGCAGTTTACTTCCCTAAAGGACATTAGTGAACCAGATGGGTTTTTCCAACAATTGACGATGGATTCACAGTCATCATTAGATTCTTAATTGCAGATATTTATTGATTTCAAATTCCACCATCTACCATGGCAGGATTTGAACCCAGATCTCCAGAACGTAATCTGGGTCTCTGGATTAACAGTCCAGCGATAATACCACTAGGCTATCACCTCCCATTACAACTATGTATCTGCTGAGGCTAAAGGCTGTTTCTTCAGTGCACCCTTCAAAGATGGACCACTCTTTCTTGAATCAAATCATAGAATCATAGAATCCCTACAGTCTGTCAGGCCATTGGATGATGGGTGGTTATGAAACTGACCTTATGTCGAATCCCATTTGACTTTAAGTAGCAACTAAAGCCCCTGCTGTTAAAAGATGGCCTGTTATTTGTGACTAGTAACTCTGGGACACCGTGTGTCGCAAAAGATGTACGCAATTTTTCTATTGTCCCGTCAATGTTTGATGAATGGACTCCATGTCCAACCACCATGAGTGGACGTATACAATGACTAAAAATATTAAACCCATGAAAGGACCTGCAAGTGGACATGCAACCAAATCCAATGTTTACTTAACCATTCACACGGATGAGGGGAACTGCTGGTGGTCCAAAAAGGTTTTTATTCTAGCTGCAATGGCTCTTTCGTTTCCCACACTAATATCAATGCTTTCAGTTTGGAAAAGACTGGATCCTTGTATCCGAAGTCTGATGTTAGCTGTGACTTGTAGCATATCCAGAAAACTCAATGTCATGACTAACTCTTCCACTGGGGTACCACAGGTGGTATATCTGCTAATGGCAGGCAGCTCAATGCATCTGCATTCACTATTTGGCCTCCCAGATGGTGTTTTAATTTGTAATTATAAGCACTTAACATTACAGCCCACTGCTGAGGGCAACCAAAATCTAGGAGTGACACTGCCTTATTCTCTAAGCAGAACAGTTAGGGGTTTGTGGTCCATTTTCACCCATAAAGATACTGGTGGAATTTCCTGACTTCAAATATGCAGGTGGCACGGTGGTTCAGTGTTTAGCACTGCTGCCTCACAGCGCCAGGGACCCGGATTCAATTCCACCCTCGGGCGACTGTCTGTGTGGAGTTTGCACATTCTCTCTGCGTCTGTGTAGGTTTCCTCCCACAGTCCAAAAATATGCAGGGTAGGTGGATTGGCCATGCTGTAGTGCGCAGGGATGTTTAGGTTCAGTGGGTTAGTCATGGGAATGGGTCTGGGTGGGATGCTTTTCAGAGGGGTGGTGTGGACTTGTTAGGCCGAATGGCCTGTTTCCACACTGTAGGGATTCTATGACCACCAATCTTCTTTTTTCTATCTGGGCGTATTAAATTCTGCATTAGCCAGAGTCCTGGATGCATAAGATATTGGGCATTCCTCTCCAGTGGGTCACTTTATGAGCCAATTTCATCCCAATGCCATACAGGGATGCTTCACACGTCAATACTAGATCTTTCTGGGATCATAGTGAGCCAACACATATTGCAGGATGATTGCTGTTTCTTTAGTTCATTGAAAGGTAGAGTCTGTCTGAGACCATTTCCAAATTTGGCCTTCTTATGATTTGATGCAATCATGCCAGAATGGAGGCCAAATTGTGCATGAACTTTTCATAATAATTTACCAGACCCAGAAATGACTTAAGCTCCTGGGCAGACATGGGGACCAGGGCACGTTCAATTGCTCTCGCTTTATCTTTCAATGGGCAAATCCCATTCTTGTAAATGCTGTAGCTCAACCAGGTCACCGGGGCATCTGGAATACATGCTTTTCCTTTCTGAGGTGTATAAGTGCCTCAGAAAAATGCCTCAGGACTATATCGAAGTACTCTATGTTTCCTGGGATAGTAGGAACTGCAGATGCTGGAGAATCTGAGATGACAAGGTGTAGAGCTGGATGAACACAGCAGGCCAAGCAGCATCAGAGGAGCAGGAAAGCTAACATTTTGGGCCTAGACCCTTCTTCAGAAATGGGGGAGGGGAAAGGGGTTCTGAAATAAATAGGGAGAGAGGGGGAGACAGATAGAAGATGGATAGAGGAGAAGATAGGTGGAGAGGAGACAGACAGGTCAAAGAGGCGGGGATGGAGCCGGTAAAGGTGAGTGTAGGTGGGGAATTAGGGAGGGGATAGGTCAGTCCAGGGAGGATGGACAGGTCAAGGGGGCAGGATGAAGTTAGCAGGTAGGAGATGGGGGTGGGGCTTGAGGTGGGAGGAGGGGATTGGTGGGAGCAAGGACAGGTTAGGGAGGCGGGGACAAGCCGGGCTGGTTTTGGGATGCGGTAGGGGGAGGGGAGATTTTGAAGCTTGTAAAGTCCACATTGATACCATTGGGCTGCAGGGTTCCCAAGTGGAATATGAGGTGCTGTTCCTACAACCTTCGGGTGGCATCGTTGTGGCACTGCAGGAGGCCCAGGATGGACATGTCGTCTGAGGAATGGGAGGGGGAGTTAAAATGGTTCGCGACTGGGATGTGCAGTTGTTTAGTGCAAACTGAGCGTAGGTGTTCCACAAAGCGGTCCTCAAGCCTCCACTTGGTTTCCCCGATGTAGAGGAGGCCACAACGGGAACAGCGAATACAATATACCACATTAGCAGATGTGCAGGTGAACATCTGCTTGATGTGGAAAGTCTTCTTGGGGCCTGGGATGGGGGTGAGGGGGGAGGTGTAGGGGCAGGTGTAGCACTTCCTGCGGTTGCAGGGAAAAGTGCTGGGTGTGGTGGGGCTAGATGGGAGTGTGGAGCGGGCAAGGGAGTCCCAGAGAGAGTGGTCCCTCCGGAAATGAGATAAGGGTGGGGAGGGAAAAATGTCTTTGGTGGTGGGGTCGGATTGCAGATGGCGGAAATGTCGGAGGATGATGCGTTGGATCCGGCGTTTGGTGGGGTGCTATGTGAGGACGAGGGAGATTCTGTTTTGGTTGTTATTACGGGGAGGCGGTGTGAGGGATGAGTTGCGGGAAATGCGGGAGACATGGTCAAGGGCGTTCTCAACCACTGAGGAGGGGAAGTTGCGGTCCTTGAAAAACGAGGACATCTAAGATGTTCGGGAGTGGAATGCCTCATCCTGGGAGCAGATGCGGCAGAGGCAAAGGAATTGGGAATAGTGGATGGCATTTTTGCAGGAAGGTGGGTGGGAGGTGGTGTATTCTAGGTAGCTGTGGGAGTCGGTGGGCTTGAAATGGATATCGGTTTCCAGGTGGTTGCCAGAGATGGAAACAGAGAGGTCCAGGAAGGAGAGAGAGGTATCAGAGATGGTCCAGGTGAACTTAAGGTTGGGGTGAAAGGTGTTGGTGAAGTGGATGAACTGTTCGAGCTCCTCGTGGGAGCACGAGGCGGCGCCGATACAGTCATCAATGTAATGGAGGAAGAGGTGGGGTTTAGGGTCAGGGTAGCTACGGAAGAGGAATTGTTCCACGTAACCTACAAAGAGGCGGGCATAACTTGGGCCCATGCGGGTACCCATGGCCACCACCTTTGTCTGTAGGAAGTGGGAGGAATTGAAAGAGAAGTTGTTGAGGGTGAGGACGAGTTCGGCTAAGCAGATGTCCCAGTCGCGATTCCCAGTCGCGAACCATTTCAACTCCCCCTCCCATTCCTCAGATGACATGTCCATCCTGGGCTTCTTGCAGTGCCACAACGATGCCACCCGAAGGTTGCAGGAACAACACCTCATATTCCGCTTGGGAACCCTGCAGCCCAATGGTATCAATGTGGACTTCACAAGCTTCAAAATCTCCCCTCCCCCTATCGCATCCCAAAACCAGCCCAGCTTGTCCCCGCCTCCCTAACCTGTCCTTCCTCCCACCTATCCCTTCCTCCCACCTCAAGCCCCAGCCCCATCTCCTACCTACTCGCCTCATCTCGCCCCCTTGACCTGTCCGTCCTCCCTGGACTGACCTATCCCCTCCCTAACTCCCCACCTACACTCACCTTTACTGGCTCCATCCCTGCCTCTTTGACCTGCCTATCTCCCAATAAAGGTCCTAAATGAGACCCTGCTGGCACAACAGTCCATAGAATGAAAAAACAAACTCTACCCTGCTGCTCAAAGACTTCAATGGATTCACTAGTCTTCTTTCAATTCACTTCAAAACAAAAAGGTGGACCCTTACCAGAATGCCTTTAAATAAGTGGCTTTAACTTGAAGTCTGGTTCACAGCCTGTTCTATGTCCAGCCAGATGATTTATTAGTTTTATGATCAATGTCCTGAGAGCAGCCACTAATTGGCTGAAACATAGGTGTATGAGTGAGTGGGCGCTGCACATCCAGGTCTGTCTCTCTCAGCCTGCTGCTTAGCACCAATTCCAATCCGTTCGATTCGCCTCTTTTGATTCTCCCTCCTCCTCTTCCCAATCCTGTTCTTTAATCTCATTGCTTAAGGAGAATCCCTGGTGGTCGCTCTGTTAATATGCATCCCAGAGGCTCTTTTGCCCTCATTGTGTCAATTTATCATTTTCTGCCACTTAGTGGACCTAAGGATGCAGAGGTAGTGCAAAAGAGGGCAACCTGCTTGCTGATGTAAAAATACAGGTCATCTCAACAGGAGATCATATCCAGGGTGTTCTCTCTTGCATTAAACTAAGCTAGCATCCTTACGTGTATTATAATGAAGATGCTGACCGAAATCTACCACCTCTTGCAGGTAGACCTGCAACCTCAGTAGAGTAAAAACAACACTGCCAGTGGCTAGGTAGGTGATCTTGGTCTTTAGTTTCCTCATGCCAGGATCCATGTAGGCTAGAGCAGGCAGCACCCAAAATAGTTTGCTGTCCACTACCATAAAAGGGAGGTGACTGACACTCTTTGTTCCTAAAGATCCTTTGACAGCACTTTCCATACCGGTGACCACTTCCGTCTTGAAGGCAGCAGATACACGAGAATGCTACCATCTGCGAGTTTCTCTCCAAGCCACTCATCATCCTGACTTAGAAATATATTGCTGTTCCTTCAGTGAATTAAAAAGGAATCACTAGACCAGCAATCCAGAACCCAGGTTAATATTCTAAACACATGGCTTCAAATCTCAGATTACAGATGGTGAAATTTGCATTCTGGAATATACATGTAACTCGAGACCCACAGTAATGTGGTTGACTCTTAACTACCATCTAGCTAAATATGGATGGGCAATACATAATAGAATGCCTATAAACCATGAACAAAGCTTTTGAAAAATAAACAAACAAATTAAGAGCAATTATTATGTTCTGTAAACTAGAGAGGTGTCTTTGTGCAATAACAAGGTGTAGAGCTGGATGAACACAGCAGGCCAGGCAGCATCAGAGGACAGGAAAGCTGACGTTTCAGGTATGGACCCTTCTTCAGAAAAAGGCTTTGTCTTTGTGCCTTTGCTAAGCTTCCCTAAGATACAAGGTATCATTGACTGCACACTAGTGATGGTATGAGCATTTATGAATATATATGTAGTCACTACAAATGGGTCCTACTCCGTAATGTACAAACAGCACATACAGATGTGTATGTTTCATTCTAAACACTGAAAGACAAACCGCTCAGTTCAAGAGCAATTGTGGATGAGCACCAAATTCTGGCCTTGCCAGTGATGCCTGCATCCCATGGAAGAACAAAAAAAGATATACTGAGAGGACAGTCAAATGTGTAATGAGAAGATGCATTAGATAGGAACATACCTACATCTTCAATGGTTCGGTCACACCACTGGCCATTGCCTCAATTATGGCTGCTCTGATGGTAGCCGGTCAATTTCCCTCATGAGATGAGGACATGCAACATTCCTGTTCCCATTTCTTAAGTGATTTCCCTCCAGTTACCTTGTCCTACCAAGAGAAGAGAGAAGTGTGTCGGTGAGTGTGGTGCATTTGTGTGACATGCTTGTCTTTAGAGCTACTGTGCCATGATGTCTAAGGCTATGATTTTGTAAAAAATTATTCACAAGATGGATCATCCATTCTGAGGAAGTGTCACCGGACCTGAAACGTTAACTCTGTTTTTTCCTTCACAGATGCTGCCAGGCCTGCTGACCTTTTCCAGCAACTTTGTTTTTGTTCCTGATTTACAGCATCCGCAGTTCTTTTGGTTTTTATTATGGATCGTCATTCATTGCCCATCCCCTAACTGCCTAGAGGGCAGTTGAAAATCAACTACATTGTAGGTCTGGAGTCATATACAGGCCAGACCAGATGAGGATGGCAGGTTTCATTCTCTTTAGTGAGCCAGATGGATTTTTAATGACAATTGACAATGGATTAATAGTCATCAGTAGATGCTTAATTCTGGATACTTTTTATTGAATTCAAATTTTACCATCTGCTGTGGTAGCATTTGAATCTGAATCTGAGTCCCCAGAATATTCTGGATTAATAATCTAGCAATAATACCATCAGGCCAGCACCTCTTTATTAGGTATGAATTGTGCCTAATAAAGAATGTTAAAATGTAAGGGATAAGTTAATGGTGAATTTAGCATCCATGGCTCATTGAAACAAATATGACTTCTGAAGCTATTGTTACTGACCTTCACCAGTTGTGTAAGATTATTGAATTTCTTACAGCACTTAAAGATGGCAGTCATGGCACCTTCAAATACCAAACCGTTACATTGAAGTGTTAGTTTATGTTATGTTGTGAAATCTCTAGAGTGAGGTTTAAATCAGTCTTTCTGACTCATGCAAACTCATGTCACCACTCACATCAAAATTAATTTTCACTATTGTCATTGCATTTTGAGATAATTATTATGAAATTTGATTGAACTGCACAATGTAATAAGCAGAAGAATTTAAGGTTACAAATTTTAGGTGCATATTAAAATAATGCAAATGTGAACTTGAATTCACTATTCTGTAGCAGTGCATTCCTGTAATTGAATAATTCATTTAATTTGCCATGCCAATATTCAATTCTAAACTGGAAGAGATAAGCAGGATTTTTACAATAAAGGCATAAATCACTATCACTTTGATGTACGGTGCACATTATTTTAAAATAATCCATTACAGTTTGACATGGCAGTCAGTTTTTAATTTCACTGCATGTAATTAAGTTGATGCCATAGATTGGCTGATCATTTGGCTATAATTATCAGTAAAAAAAATGTAATTATTTACCCAATTTTATCCAATATGAAGTTTCTTTTAAATGATTCCTGCCCTGATAATCTTTCAAAGACAAACATGTTTATCATTGTAATACTAAGTTTCTTTACTTTAAAGCACTACTGGTGTCTCCATATTATCTTGCTACACTTGAAATTAACCTTTTAAAATGTAATATTTTCCATTGTTAAGCAGTTGTCATTTATGCAGAAGATGTGGTTTGACTTTACCTTCCATTGTCAGATCCGCAGTCCTAACTACTGTCTCTGTGAAATCGTCACACCCCACTACATGTTAACAACATAACATTCATTAAACATGGAATGTAATTCAGAGACTGAAGTATCAGTCTACGTTGATTTATTGTCATTGGGAGGGAGAAAAGTCCAACTTTGAAATATGCATCGGTAGGTGGGTGGATTAAACTATTCTCAATTGGGGTCAGCAATTTAAATACTTCAAATGAGCCTGTGTATTTCACACTCAAGCCTTTTATTTTTAACAGTTGTTGTCAAGGTTTTCTGTAGCTCAAAATATCTAATAATTAAGAGGAGACCAGATCCATCTGATAGTGTCTCTCATAAAACAAATTGTGGACACTGCAAGAGCAAAGGTAATGTTCTATGACCCCATCTCATCATCACATCTGCCTGATCTGTCACTTTTTCCCTAACACCCTCCCATTTGTCCCCACCCTCTGTAAAGTAGGAAGGATGTGAGTGATAGCAAACAGGACAGGAGTAGAATGGAGTTTTCAAGTGCAGACCCATCCCCCTGTAACCCACCTAATCTATACATCGCTGAACACTCTGGGCAATTTAGCATGGCCAATTCACCTAATCTGCACATCTTTGGACTATGGGAGGAAACCAGAGCACCTGGAGGAATCCATGCAGACATGGGGAGAATGTTCAATCTCCACACAGACAGTCACCCGAGGGTAGGATTGAACCTGGGTTACTGGCGCTGTGAGGTAGCAGTGCTAACCACTGAGCCACCATGCCGCCCTTTTGTATGATGCTTCTGGGGGCCAACACAGGTAGAAGAGGCGGTGATTGAAAAGTGCTTGAAGGCACCATTTCCAGGTTGTGCTTTGCCGCTGATTAGATAGATAAGAAACTATTCAAGTCATCTCAGCCTACTAGGTGACAGTGGAGAGGGAGGTGTGATCAATTATGTCAAAGGTAACACGCAGGTCGGGAAGATCAAGGGGGAATAGTTCGTTCTGGCAACAGTCATATAGGATATCTTTGTAGCAACAGCAAAAACTTAATTGCAGGAATTCAAGTTAGGTGTTCCAGGAAAGATGGGCATGGATTTGAGAGGCAACAGCAAGGAACTTGGAGAGGAAAGGGAAGTTGGACATGTGGTGATACGTTTTTTTGAGAACAGTTATGCAATTTCTCCTATATAGTTGTTGTATGGCAATTACTTTCTAGTTTTGTGATCCATTTAAACAGTATCCAAATGGGAGAAGAAATTGAGTTTGACGGCTACTTGATACAACTGCCTAAAGCATTATTGATCTTTGTGCATTTAATTTCAGCAAAACAAGGCTAAGTTTATGAATTTGTTCTCAAATGCCTTTCTCACTTTTTATTAATCATCTACATAATCCCCTCTGGAATGTTTATGTAGTTTCTGCTACAATCACTAAGTCAGCTAATACATTCTAAATCCTCACAATCTACTGCAGATAACACAAAGGTTTCTATCTCTCTCTGCTATATCTCTCACCTTGAATCTCATACTCATGTTCCCTAATTGTAAACTCTTCAATTACTGTAAACAATAGGGGAGAAATTCAACATTATCATCATTTAAGTTTGTAAAACGGTCAAATTAATGAACAGATTTTGCAAGCTGATGTTCTCTTATATGAAAAGCACAGTGTAAGTATGGTTTGCTGTTGTTTAAGTAACCCTAAGGAAAATTGATTAGTGCCAATCAGGAGCAGGCACAGGATTTATTACTCCTACATTACCAACTTCCAGGACAAAATTGAGAATTCCTGATGGTCAATCAAGTAGCTTGAAGTTGATGCGACTGCATGTCAATGACCTTGTTTAGAGATGGTAATGAAACATATAGTTGCTCCAACTTCCATAGGGAAACAGCAAATTCCTGTTTACAGGTACAATCTGATAAAATCACTTGCCATTCCGCCAGATTCCCATTAGAGTTATGGCAGACTACAATTGGAACTGCTGAGTAAATTTAGATGCATATTAATTCTGGTATTGATTTGACAAGATTGAATGTAAATAAATTGCCAACCAAAAGCTTTCACAGTGGATCAATTAACAAATGCACTGCCATGGTAGAAATGAACTATAGTAACAAAAGCTTATCCAATTGAACAGAGTTAATCTTGGTTTGAATTGCAGTATAAATACTAAACTGGGGTCTTAGAAAACCTAGGCAAGAAACTCAGGGGTCTTTACTCCTGATAGTGATATCTGTGCATAATTAATGGCTTGTGGCAGCACAGTGGCTCAGCGGTTAGCACTGCTGCCTCACAGCACCAGAGACCCGGGTTCAATTCCACCTTCGGGTGACTGTCTGTGTGGAGTTTGCACATTCCCCTTGTGTCAGCATGGGTTTCCTCCGGGTGCTCTGGTTTCCTCCCACAGTCCAAAGATGTGCAGGTTAGGTGGATTGGCCATGCTAAATTGCCCGTAGTGTTCAGGGGATGTGTAGATTAGGGGGATGGGTCTGGGGGGTGATGTTCTGATGGTTGGTGTGAACTTGTTGGGCCAAAGGGCCTGTTTCCACACTGTGGGGAATCTATTCTAATTCTATGATTCAAACTGGGGCTTCAGTATGGAAACAAAAATAAAACAGTCTGTCATCACTAATGACTACTTGACTGACATCAGTGACCATGGAACTATGTATCAATTTCAGTGAGAAGAGGAGGACAGAAAAGTTCAAGGAGTCTAAAAGAGAGAAAGACAGATCAAACTACATTAATACTTATTATCAATGAATACATGTTGTGTTTTAAAGTGGAAGGTCAATGGGGGTGCATCTACTTCCTTTCACAGGTAATGTCTATCTCAGCTGAGCTGCCTCAAACAGAAATAAAGTATATATACATAAAAAGGAACATGATATATAATCTAATGGTGAATTGAAATTGAACAAAAGGGATGTCCATGAAATGAATGTTTTAATCATCAGATTGAAAAATAATGAATTGAAATTGAAGGGTGTTCTGAAGAACATAGAACATAAAACAGTACAGCACAGTATAGGCCCTTTGGCCCACGATGTTGTGCCGAATTTTTACCCTAAACCTAAGGTCTATCTAACCTCCACCGCTACCTTATACTATCATCCATATGCCTATCTAATAGCCGTTTAAATGCCCCTAATGAGGCCAATTCCACTACCCTCTCTGGCAATGCATTCCACAAAGAAGGTCATTGGACCTGAAACATTGACTCTGCTTTCTCTCCACAGATGCTGTCAGACCTGCTGAGTGTTTCCAGCAATTTCTGTTTGTGTTTTAGATTTCCAGCACCTGCAATTTATTATTTTCTTCTTCAAAGTAGGAACTGATTGATTTTACATATGCTTGTTGATATATCTATGCTTGATATTTAATCTCTAATTAACCTGAAAATGAATTAATATTGATGAAAGGAAATGATTAAGATTGTCCCTTGTTTAATTTTTCTGAAGGATGTTATATTAACACATTCATATGAAAGTTAAATGTAATTAAATTTCGCACTGAATTCATGAATTTTACTGGTCTTCTCTACATTAGTTTATTTTACTGTGGCATTAGTTTGGGGTAGTAGACAACCCATAGTCACGTAGCTGGAAAAGAAATGTGTGAGAATGATCTACTGATGTCTACAAATGTTTGACATTTGGACTTGGAACCAGTGAGATTACAGAAAGTGAAACTGACACAGATAGAAATCTGGATTTGCATGTTTAGGAAGGCAGTCAAATTTCCAAGGTGATGTCATCACTGTCTTTGAGATGAACTATGAAAACTAATAGTCGTAATAAGTGGAAGGGTGGAACTGGTCCACCTCTGGACAAATCAAGTCCTAAAAAGATCCCTGCAGATTAGATCCACAAGACATCAGGGACACATTTGTTAGCATTATCCATATTAGAGAGCTTGTAAAAAATATACTATCCCCTTGCAACCACACATGTGGTACCCCAGGGCTAAGATCAATTCAGAAAGAGAGATGCTTCAGAAAATTAGCTGACAGGTTTTGATACCAAACAAGTTCCCCTCAAAATATTTTAAAAAGGTAGCCTAGACCCTAACTTTTTCTTATTTTAAAGACAAATGTAAAGTGCTATGCTCTAGATGCAATTTGACTGGTCAAACTACTCACTGTGAAGCAAAACACAAATTATTCAAACACTATAGTTAAAATACAACAAAAGAAAAGAAAAAAAATAGAATAACTTAACTCTATTGGAAAACTTAACGGAGTAATAGATGCAGTAGCTATTACTAAACAACTGTTCCAATATAGTAACATCGCATAAACACATGCCTTGGCAAAAAGACAAATTCAGAAATCAGAGTTTTGCACGTGCAATGCACACAGTAGGAAAAGAAACCCTAACTGCTAGCTGTAACTGAGAGAGGGGAAAACATAGTTTCTACTTCTTCAAAGCTCCAGCAGTTTCTTCTAAAAGCTGAAACTAAAAACTAGAAATTCTAGTTGAGAGCTGGCAACACCCAGCCAGACTGCTGCTATTGTTCCAACCTTAGGAAAAAACCCAAGGCCTCACAACTGTTCATGTTACCGTAGACTACTTGGTACCTCTAGATTAGACTCTTTCTTAAAAGAAACCAGGACAAAATACATCTCTTAAAGCCACATCATTGTCATACTACATGAAAAATGTTTATCTCTGAGAACATCAAAGGTAGCTGCTGTCATCATATGTGAATATCTTCAACAACCTTTCACTAAGACCTATGGCCAGAAAAGTCCAAGAGACTTTTGGGTATGAAAGGAATTAATTCAGACGGGATATAGATCAGTCATGATCTTAAAGAATCACTGAGCAGCTTCAAAAAGCCAAATAGTTATTCCTTATTTTACTTCTTCTCTTCTTCATCTTTTTGTCAGCTCAGTAATTAATCCAAACAGGTCTGGCAGGAGGAAGACCTTTGAACAGTGTAAGAATATTGGATCCTGTTTGGGTTGCAGCTAGAAATTGTCATAAATTTGTCTATTTATCCACAAGGTGTGGGTATTGCTGGGACCTTGATAGAGATCTTTGCATCCTCTTTAGTCACAGATGATGTCCATAAAACTGGCAAACAATTAATGTTGTTTCTTTGTTTGAGAAGAGCAATAAGGACTTTTTTTAATTAAAAAAAATATACTTTATTCGTAGAAAATACAAAAAAATAAACAAATTTTCACCTACCCGGTCATGCTAGCCGCCCCGGGTTACCCTGGGGGTACGTACACCAACTAAAGGAAAAAAAAACAAAGGAAAAAGAAAAACTCCAGTGGTCATGTCTACCTGTAGTCATAGTTGGCCCCCTGACCAGTTGGAGGAAGCGCCAGCTGGGCCCAGTTTCTGAACAGGGCCCTGTTACGATACAGCTGAGGGGTCTTACACGGTGGTCTTTCCCCACCGAGCCTTGGCGGCGGCTGCCCCAAGCTTTAGTGCGTCCCTCAACACGTAGTCCTGAACCTTGGAGTGCGCCAGTCTGCAACACTCGGTCGGGGTTAGTTCTTTCAACTGGAAGACCAGCAAGTTGCGGGCAGAACAAAGAGCATCTTTCACCGCATTGATGGTCCTCCAGGCGCAGTTGATGTTGGTCTCGGTGTGCGTCCCGGGAAACAGCCCGTAGAGCACAGAGTCCTGTGTCACGGAGCTGCTTGGGACGAACCTCGACACAAGCCACTGCATTCCCCTCCAGACATCCTGCGCATAGGCGCACTCCAGAAGGAGGTGATTGACTGTCTCGTCCCCCCCGCAGCCACCTCGAGGGCAGCGTGCAGTGGCGCAGAGAGCCCGGGCATGCATGAACGATCTCACTGGCAGAGCCCCTCTCACCACCAGCCAAGCAATATCCTGGTGCTTGTTAGAAAGTTCTGGCGATGAGGCATTCTGCCAAATGACTTTGGCAGTCTGCGAGGGGAACCACCCGACAGGATCCACCCTCTCCTTTTCCCGAAGGGTCTCAAGGACGCTACGTGCCGACCACTGCCTGACGGCCTTGTGGTCAAAGGTGTTTCCCTTCAAAAATTTCTCCAAGAAGGACAGGTGGTACGGGACGGTCGAACTACTTGGAGCGTTCCGCGACAGCGAGGCCAAGCCCATCCTTCGCAACACCGGGGACAGGTAGAACCTCAGTAAGTAGTGACACCTAGTGTTTGCATACTGAGGATCTACGCACAGCTTGATGCAGCCGCACACAAAGGTAGCCATCAGGGCGAGGGTGGCGTTCAGCACCTCCTTCCCCCCATTTTCTAGGTCTTTGTACATGGTGAGAAGAGCAATAAGGACAATGCAGAAAATTATAGGCTGATGAGCCTTAATCAGTGATAAGGAAATTATTGGAGAAGATTCTTAGGGACAGGATTTACTCATATTTGGAAAAGAGTGAACTTAGTAGGGATAGTCAAAATAGCTTTTTGTGGAGGGGGCCTTGTCTCACAAACATGTTTAAGTTTTTGAGGATGTGAGATGATTGATGAGGATAGGTCAGTGGATGTTGTTTGCATAGATTTTAGGAGTATTTGACAAAGCCCCTCATGATAGCCTGGTCCAGAAGATTGAGTCACATGTCATCTATTGTTTATTGGCAAGTTAGATACAAAATCATTCAGTCCACACTGATTCATTCAGTTAAATATGCAAATGAAGGTCAAAACCAGTAAAATAAAATCAACAAACCATCATTCATTCAGAAGTTCAAAAAAAAACTACAGACATTTGGAAACCAGCAAGTAGCAGAACTACTCAGTGGGTCAGGAAATGTGTGGAGACAGAGTTAATTTTTCAATTCTGGTACAAGGTAATTTCAACCTGAAATATGAACTCTGTTTCTCTTCACAGATATTTCCTAATCTGCTGTGTATTTGCAGCTTTTTTTCTTGTTTTTGTTAACCGTCATTTGTTGTATGGTTCTGAGAAGCTATTTTGGGCTTTCACCCAGCACTCCTGTTATGCTGGTAAAGCATGAGATAAAATTTAGAATTCTCTCAGAAAATCAGAGATGGTCGATATCATTTTCTTGTTTCTGGTGTTCATTGTTTGGGTTTGAAATGCTCTTGCTGAGCAATATTTCCACAGCTATTTGTTTACCATTGGAAATTAAAATATTGTTAACTTTCTTTTACTAAGGTTTCTGATCCTCTGATCAAGTTGGGAGCATTGTTTTTGACTTATAGTTTTGAGAATCTTGATGTGGAATTGTGCAATGTATTTTGTTTAGTGTTCTGAAACTGCAAAATATGCAACATTGAGGGAGAACATAATTTATTGGATGATCCTGTAATAATTATATGCTTATAATTGTTGAGTAACATTTGATATATGCAAACATCTTTTCACAAAAATAATAGATTCCTAAATTGACAATACCAAAAGTTCAAGTCGTTCTTTAGCATGGTTAGAATCACATTCAATGCAATCTGTATTCACCGAGGCTTCATTTCTCTTTTCTCGGTTCCTGACCTGCTGGAGTTCACAGTAAATTATGAAGACTTTTTGGAAGTTGATTCTTTGCACAATTTGAGGTAGCTTACTGGTCTGACAGACTGTATACTGGGGATTACTGTAAATAGATTTTAAATGGGCGATATCTTTACAATTTTTCTAATTTAATCATTTTGATAAATGAAATTTACTTAAGGTTATCTAATAATTGGGAATTGTTAAAGTAGTTAAAATAGATATTGAAACTTTTCATCTTGCGTTCTTGAGGAGCACAATAATACCAAATTTCAATAGGAATGAAAATCAATGATTGACCAATCAGCATCCTTTACTCACGTAAGTTGTTGCTCCCTTTGAAATGGGTTTTCTTGCATCTGTACTGGCACAAGCTGAAAAGCTTTGACAAAATGTCTTTTTTTCCTTTAGGTTAAATTCAGGTTAAATTGCTGAGATGAAAAGAAATGGATGGACAAAATCTGTTTTGAAACAGACTTTTCAGTTTTTGTTCATGCTTGTGATTTTTCTTTTACCTTTTCAGTTTGTAATACAATATTTTATTAAAACAGTTCTGCTTTAAAAAAAAAAATTGGGGTGGCACAGTGGTTCGCACTGCTGCCTCACAGCGCCAGGGACCGAGGTTTGATTCCACCCTCCGGCGACTGTCTGTGTGGAGTTTGCACATTCTCCTTGTGTCTGCGTGGGTTTCCTCCGACAGTCCAAAGATGTGCAGGCTAGGTGGATTGGCCATACTAAATTGCCTGTAGTGCACAGGGATGTGTAGATTAGGTGGATAATAGGAATGGGTCTGGATGGGATGCTCTGAGGGTCAGTGTGGACTTGTCTGGCCAGAGGGCCTGTTTCCACACTGTAGGGATTCTATGAAATTCTTAGTAATATAAGACAGAGGGCAGTTGTGGACGGGTGTTTCTCTGACTGGAGATCTGTGACCATTCGTGCTCTGCAAGAATCAGTGATGGTACTTCTGTTGTTTGGAATATATACAAATTATTTTAGATGAAAATGTAGGTGCTCTGCTTAGTAAGTTTGCAGATGACATGAAAATTGGTAGAGGTGTGAGTAAGGTCCTCAAAGGATATGGCAGGATGGAGGTGAGTTGCAAAGTTTGGGTATGCGGGTTAGGTGGATTGGCCATGCTTAATTGCCCATAGTGTTCAGGGATGTGTAGCTTACGTGGGTTATAGGGGGATGGGTCTGGGTGGGATGCTCCAAGAGTCGGTGTGGACTTGTTGGGCCGAAGGGCCTATTTCCACACTGTAGGGATTCTATGATGATGATTCAATGAAAGTTGATCAGAAAATGTCTAAGCTGGACAGATATGAGCTGGTGCATTTTGGGAGGTCAAATGTAAGAATACAAAGTAAATGGCAGGAACCTTGGGAGCATTGATATACATAGGGATCTTGGGGTGCTAGTCCATAGCTCCCTGAAAGTGACAATTCAAGTGGATAAGATGGTGAAGAAGGTCTATGATATGCTTGCCTTCATCAATCAGGGCACTAAGCATAAAACTTGTCAAATCATGTTGAGCTATATAAAACTTTAGTTAAGCCAACACTGGAGAATTGTGTGCAGTTCTGGTCATCACACTATAAGAAGGATGTGGAGGCTTTGGAGAGAGTGCAAAAGAGGTTTACCAGGATGTTTCTTGAATTGGAGCGTATTAGCTATAAAGAGATTGGACAAACTTGGATTGCTTTCACTTAGAGTGGTGGAGACTGAGCAGTGACCTGATAGAAGTACATAGAATTATGAGATAGGATAGGGCAGATAGTCGGAGTCTTTTTACCTGAGTAGAAATGTTGAATACCGGGGGCATAGTTTTTAAGGTGAGAGAGGGACGGTTTAGAGGAGATGTGTGAGGAAGGTTTTTACACCAAGTTTGGTAGATACCAGCAACACACTGCCAGGGGAGATAATAGAAACAATGTTTCAGAGGCACTCAGGCAGGCCCATGAATAGGCAGGGAATACAGGGATATGGATCATGTACGGTCAGATAGGATTAGTTTTGAATGGCATCTTGGTTGGCACCGACATGTTTGGCTGAAGGGCCTGTTCCTGTGCTGTACTATTCTCTGTTTCTCCAGTCCAGACAACATCCAGGTAAATGTACTCTACGCCCTCTCCAGTGCTATCACATCCATCCAGTAAAGTGGGTTCCAGAACTGCACACAATACTCTACCTGTGGTCTAGACAACATTTTATATATTTAATGATCTCCCTGCTCTTAAACTGTATGCCTTAAACAATAAAGGTGAGTATACTATATGCCTTCTTAACCACTCTATCCACCTGCCCTGATACCTTAAGTTACCAGCGTACACACGCTGCAAGATCCCCCTGATCGTTGATGCTTTCCAGGGCCCTACCATTCATCATCAACTCCCTTGACTTGTTTGGCCATGCCCAAGTGCACCACCTCATATTTATCTGGATTCAATTCCATTTGCCATTGATCAGCCAATCTGACCACCCCATTTATAGCCTTTTGATAGATAGATAGAAAGATTGAAATTTATTGTTACTTGCCTTTGTGAAAATACAGTAAAATGTGTATAAGTCACCACAAAACCACAAAATATTTAAGTACATAAATTATATATAAAAAATGAGACAAATTTAAGAAAAATATCATTTTTGTTTATTCTACAGCTTCTTGGTTTCACAAACCAGCCGCTGCCAAAGGCCGGGGCCTGTCCAACTGTCCAGGATGGCAGGGGTTGAGGGGTGCCTCTCAAACTTGCCGAGAACCCAGGTCCTGCTGAAAATGTGGGGAACTGAAGGCCTGTCAAAACCACCAAGGACCAGTCCCTGTCAAAACTGCAAAGGATCAGGGCTTGTCGAGAATGCTGAAGTCGAGGGGCCTGCCGAAACTCCCAATGACCGGGGACCCGTCAAAACTGCTGAAGACACAGGGCTATACGACTGAAACTGCTGAACATCAGCCTCAGCAAAAAGAAAAGATGAATTTAATACAAAAGGTGAAATTAAGAAAAATTAAAAATGTGAGAAAAAATAATGAAAGAAGAAGGATGTGGCAGGTCAGCTGAAAAAGAGTGGATAGTCCAGGAGCCCGATCATTACTTAACCTGCTGTCTCCGCCATCTTGCTGTCATAAGTGCAATTTTGTCATGGGGTGCACATAGGGAATGCCAAAAGCAGTCAAAAAAGGAGAGATTTGAGAAAGTTTTTAAGGGAGGAAAAGAAATGGTATAGCTATGATAGTTAAGTAGAGGATTCCAGAAGAAAACAAACTGTACAAACATCCAACAAGCATATAGACTAGATTAATGGTGACTTTAGATGAATGTGGGATTTTTAGACAAAAGCAAGAGATATCTAACTTTAGGCAAGGCAATGATGGGAATTTTGGAATCAACATGCTGAAACACAGGATGCCTTTGGTGTTTAAAGTGAATCTGTGTCTGGCAAAGGAATTGCATTCTCCTCCAAACCCAGGAATTAAAATAAGGCAGAATGTGAAATGGGTGTCAAGTACCAGGGCAGGAAATTGCCTCTATTTAAACAGCGTATCTACCTCTATTCTCTTTGGATGTGGGGGTTGAAGTTGGCCTTTTAGCTTGTTTTGATGTTGATGTTATGTTGCCTGAAATAGTACTGAAAAGTATACTGGGCCACCTATTAAAGTTTCATTTTCATCTTAGTCCCTGGTATACTAATGTTGCTGTTTATTTGTTTTTGATGCTTTATTTGCTTTAAGTAAAGGAATTTCCTGGTTCCCTGCAGGGATGGGTATTTTCAAGTAGCGCAACAAAATATTTGGCTAATTTAAATTAATTGTTGACAGATTGGGAAGTTTGTCCAAAAAGTAACATGGTGTTGTTCATTTGGTAGGGGATAAATAATGGGCACAATATATATATATGCCTCAGGAATGAGACACTACATGCAGCATCAGTTATGTCACAATGGCACTTTTATCTGTATTCCCAGAACATGGTTTCCCTAGAATCTGAAAAATGATGGTGCAGTCCTACAGTTTTATGCAGGATGAAAAAAGGATTTGTAATTCAATTGAAGCTGCACACAAAAATATGTGAATAAACTTTGACATGATTTATTCATTGAATTTAAAATCAGAAATACTCACTGACTGACAAAAACTGAAAGAACTGCAGATGCTGTAAATCGGGAACAAAAACAAAGTTGCTGGAAAAGCTCAGCAGGTCTGGCAGCATCTGTGAAGAAAAAATCAGAGTTAACATTTTGGGTCTAGTGTCCCTTCCTCAGAACTTTAATCACATAAGTAGTAGGTGTTATTTCTACCTTCCACAGTTTCTTATTCAGATCCAAGAGCTGCCCTGGATCCCTACAGCTTTGAATTTAATTAAGTTGAATTAATTTAGTTTGTTTCCATGGAATGTTGCCAAATACCAGTTAGAAGTTTAATTATACAATATTGTAGGATTTATCAAGGTTAATCTGCATTATTTCTTTCAACAGGAAATCAAGGAATTGACTGGATAACATCTGCTCCATCTTAACACATTAACTGCTATAGAATAGTACAGCTAGTTAAGTTCATTTATGAAAATCAAATCAATTATTTTACAAGGAATTGAGGAATTTTCCTTGGAGGTAAGACTAATAAGCCTGGAGTTGCTTTTGTTTATTTCATCACCCTTTGAATTTGATGGTTACATCTGTCTTTTTCCTTCACACTGACTTTTTGATAGTGATCACCAGTATGTTATACATCACATTACCAGTACTTCTTCATCTAATTAGAGGATCTAATCTACAAGGCAGGTCTCTGTGTACATTGAAATAACAGTGGGGAAGAGGGGAGAGAAGGAGGGTATAAAAGAGAGGAAATAGAATTGACAGAGTGAAATAGAATTGGAAATATACATAATTTTGAAGGAATAAAGATGGCAATGAGAAGAGCAAGCATAATAAGCGAACAGAAAGGGGTTGGACTGGAGACAGTTTCACTAATGTTTTTTTCTTTTTAATTGTAAGAAATTACACAAAAGATCAACAGGTCTCCGGAAATTTGTAAATACAGAAATAAAACAATGTAGATGCTAGAAATCTGAAATAAAAACAGAAATACTGTGGCTGTACCTGTAGAGTGAGAAACAAAGTTAATATTTCAGATCAATGTAATCAACCCCTCTCTACTTTCTACAAACCTTCCTCCTCCTGCCACACACAGTGTAATCACCCCTCTTACTGCATACAAAATCAGAAGTCACACAACACCAGGTTATATTCCAACAGAGTTATTTGAAGTCACAAGCTTTCGGAGAGCTGTTCCTACGTCTGGTGACAAAGGAGCAGCATTTCAAAAGTTTGTGATTTCAAATAACTCTGTTGGAATATAACCTGGTGTCATGTGACTTTTGACCTCGTCCATCACAGTCCAACTCCAGAACCTCCACATCACACATACAAAATAATCAGTGTGTTTTTATCATGTGGGGCTTGGAATAAGCTGGTTTTTGGAAACATAAGGAGAATGCTA
This sequence comes from Rhincodon typus, assembly GCF_021869965.1. Taxonomy (NCBI): domain Eukaryota; kingdom Metazoa; phylum Chordata; class Chondrichthyes; order Orectolobiformes; family Rhincodontidae; genus Rhincodon; species Rhincodon typus. The sequence goes on along the minus strand of NC_063335.1, from coordinate 60,324,511 downwards.
AGTCTAAGGTGTTGGTTAGATGACCTTTTTATTAAACACACGGCTACATTAAGCTTAGAATAAGTACACGTCTTTCCTCAGAACCTACAATCAGAACTGATGTAAGTTAGCTACTTACATTTGAGTATGAACGCTTTATTCAACAACCAACTCCTCTCCCCTGCCCCATATACAATAATCTTTCCCCAAAATCTATTTGCCAACACTACCCCACCCACTTCTGGTTTAATTCCACCGCCTGTGCAGTAGAGGCTGCAGCTTGGGGTGAGAAGCATGTGTAGTTTGAGCAGCAGCTCAGCAAACCCACTTTTCTGCCTCAGTCACAACCATCTTGCTTTTCACCACACACAGTCAGTGAGCCATACTGGCTAGCCTCTGCATGCAAGGTATCAGACCCCACACCCACAGCCTGAAAAAGCCTGCTGCATACACTTAGTTACGATGGCATGGTGGCTCAGTGGTTAGTACTGCTGCCTAATAGCCCCAGCGGCCCAGGTTCAATTCCAGTCTTGGATGACTGTGTAGAGTTTGCATGTTCTCCCTGTGTCTTGGGTTGGTTTCGGCCAGGTGCTCCAATTTCCTTCCGCAGTCCAAAGGTGTGCAGGTTAGGTGAATTGGCAATGCTAAATTGTTCCATTGTGTTCAGGGAAGTGTAGGTTAGGTGGATTAGCCATGGGAAATGTCAGGTTACAGTGATAGAGTGGGGGTGCTGGATGGGATGATCTTCGGAGGGCTGATGCAACCTTGATGGACCGAATGGCCTCTTTCTGCAATGTAGGGATTCTAATTCTAGAGTCCACTGGAATACCAAAATTTCATTGTGTCATGCATGCTGCCTAGGAACAGAACGTTTTGAAAAGAAATTTTGGCTGACTGTTTCAACACCTTCTTGAAAGCCTCTGTAACAGGGATCAGACAAGTTATTTTATCCAATTTTCTTCTCTCTACTAGTGTATTCATACTTAAACACAGAGTGATAGTGAATCAAGCATTGCATCCTAAATTGATTGAACGTATGCTGCTTCTAAAGAGGAACTGCAAGGGACCTGGGATCATGCTGTGTATTGCCTTCAAAATTGTTAATTGCCCCAGAAATAAATGCAGTTTAGAACCCTGCATGTGAAATTTGAAATAAAATATAACGTCTTTTTAAACATTAGTCTAATAAAATTACATAGATGCCCACATATAATGTTATTCTTTCAGAGTGGTCCTTGAAACTCATTTCCTGCACCCAGCCCAAAATCAGTAACAGTTGAAGGAAAAGAGGTTTGGAACTAATATAACATAGTTCATATCAATTAAATTGCTGTCAACAACTGGGTAAGTACAATATCTCCTGGAGCTAAAGACTCGGAGTCTTTTATTAAACTTAATTTTTCCATGTGGGCAATGTTAAGAATATATTTATTGTCCATTCCTGTTTAGACTGTAAGGGTATGGAGATTTTTGAAACTGTTCCTGGTGTTAATGGTGTTTGTACAATCGTACTGGTCAAAGATTGAATGTTTTAGCAAATATTTGCAACTGGTATGGGATGGAGTAAATTCACAAGGAATTAAGAAGTATAATCTAGTAAATGTAGGACTGGAGTCCGATGTAGGCTGAACCAGTTGGAAGCACAAGACTCCCTTTTCATGAGGAAGATGAGCAAACAATGCACACTGTGCACTTCACTAGTTGTAATATTTTGGTCAGCTACAGGCATAATAACAGAGGTATTCATTGCAATCATCAGTCAGAAAAATCTCAGCATATTAACCCTGATGATGTCCTGACGACAGAAGACAGAATGAGCCAGGATTTAAACATCAATATTAAAGTTCCATTGTCAGATACAGGAAACTTCACATACTGACATTTAATATCTTATTCCTTAGAATTTCATTTGAAACTTGCTTTTATTTTATTCACTCTTGGGTTGTGGTCATCACTGGCTGAGCCAGCATTTAATGCCCACATCTAGTTTCTCTTGGTGGTGACCTTCCTTCTTTTTGTGTCAGTACATTCACAATGTCATTAGGGAGTTCCAGAATTTTGACTCAGTGATGTTGAAGGAAAAAGAATAATTTCCAAGTCTGGATGGTGAGTGGTTTGGAGGAATACCAGCAGGTGGTGATGTTTCCATGTATCTGCTGCCCTTGTCCTTCTACGTGGAAGTGGTCATGGATTTGGAAGTGCTACCAAAGGATCTCTGGTGAAATTCTGCAGTGCATCTTGCAGATGGTGTACACTGCTGCTACTGACCATCAGTGGTGGAGGGAGTGGAAGTCTGTGGATCTGATGCCATTTAAACGGGCTGTTTTGTGCTGAATGGTATCAAGTATCTTGAGTGTTGTTGGTACTGCAAACAACCGTGCAAGTGTGTAGTATACTATCACACTACTGACTTTGCTTTGTAGATGGTGGGTAGGCTTTGGGGAATATCTCCACTTCTGACTTTAAGATGGAGGGAGGTTTGTTGATGAAGCAGCCAAAGATGGTTGAGCCTCAAACATTATCCTGAAGAACTCCTGCAGAGATGTCCTGCAGCTACGCTGACTGACCTACAACAACCACAACCATTTTCCTTTGTGCCAGGTATGACTCCAACCAGCAGAGAGCATCCCCCAAATCCAATTGCCTCCAGTTTTGTGAGAGTCCCTTCATGCCCCACGATCAGGTTGCACCTGAACCGGAAGGGCACAAATATCCTGGGAGGGAGGTTTGCTCGAGCTATACGGGATGGTTTAAACTAGATTGGCAGGGGGTGGGGAACCGGATTTGTAATTCAGGGGATGAGGTATTCAGCCTTCCAACAGACACAACAGTGAGTGAGGTTGTTAATAAAGAAATGTGGTCGATGGAGCGAAATTGTGGACACAGGGATGGTTTGAAGTGTGTATATTTCAATGCTAGAAGTATCAGAAATAAGGCAGATGAACTTAGAGCATGGGTCAGTACTTGGAACAACGATGTTGTAGCCATTACAGACACTTGGGTAACTCAGGGACAGGAATGGTTGTTGGAAGTTCCGGGATTTAGATGCTTTAAAAGAAATAGGGAGGGTGGAAAAAGAGGCGGCAGAGTGGCATTGCTAGTCAGGGCTAGTATAGCAGCTACTGCAAGGCAGTTCGAGAATGATATGTCTGCAGAATCAGTTTGGTTTGAGGTCAGGAACAAGAAAGGAGCAGTCACTTTGTTGGGGATTTTTTACAGACCCCTAATAGTTGCAGAGAAGTTGGTGAGCGGATTGGGAGGCAGATACTGGAAAGGTGAAGAAGTCACCTTTGACAGCTGATTTACAGCATTTACCCATATATGTTAGACCTGTTGGTAGGAGAGCATTTTGGCAGTAGCAATTATAACTCTGTTACTTTTACAATAGTCATGGAAAAGGAGAGGTACATACAGCAGGGTAAGGTTTATAATTGGGTGAAGGGTAATTATAATTCTGTTAGCCAAGAACTGAGTAACATATAATGGGAACAGATACTGTCAGGGAAGAGCACTATAGAAATGTGGAGATTGTTTAAGGAATGCATACTGCATGTGCTCGATATGTTTGTTCCTAGCAGGCGGGGAAGATGCAGTGGAGTAGGGAGCCTTGGTTCTCGAGAGAGGTCGAACGACTGGTTAAGAGGAAGAAGTATGCTTATATAAGGTTTAGGAAACAAGGATCGGAAAAGGCTCTAGAAGGATACAAGTTAGCCAGGAAAGAGCTGAAGAAAGGGCTTAGGAGAGCTATAAGGGGATATGAGAAAACCTTGGCAGATAGGATCAAGGAAAACCCCAAGGCCTTTTACACATACGTGAGGAATAAGAGAATGACCTGAGAAATGGTGGGGCTGATCAAGGATTGTAAAGGGAATTTGTGCACGGAGCCTAAAGAGATTGGAGAGGTCCTTAATGAATACTTTTCTTCGGTATTCACAACTGAGAGGGACCCAGTTGTAGGGGTGGACAGTGTGAAACAGGCTGGTAGGGTAGAGGAAGTCGATGTTAGTGAGGAAGATGTACTAGGAATTTTGAGGAACTTGAAGATAGATAAATCCCCCGGGCCTGATGAGATTTATCCAAGGATTCTATGGGAAGTGAGGGAAAAGATCGCAGGGCCTTTGGCAATGATCTTTTTGTCTTCACTGTCCACAAGCATTATGCCGGAAGATTGGAGAGTGGCAAATGTCATTCCCTTGTTCAAAAAAGGGAATAGGGATAACCCCGGAAATTATAGGTGAGGTGATTCATTTTGGAAGGACAAATTTGAAAGCAGAATACAGGGTTAACAGAAAGACTCTTGGCAGTGTGGAGGAGCAGAGGGATCTTGGGGTTTATGTCCACAGTTCCCTGAAAGCTGCCACCCAGGTAGATAGAGTTGTTAAGAAGGTGTATGGTGTGTTAGCTTTCATTAATAGAGGGATTGAGTTCAAGAGCCGTGATGTTATGCTCCAGTTATACAAAAGTCTGGCCACATCTGGAGTATTGTGTCCAGTTCTGGTCACCTCATTACAAGAAAGATGTGGAAGCGTTGTGGAAAAGGTGCAGAGGAGATTTACCAGGATGTTGCCTGGAATGAAGGGAAGGTCTTACGAGGAAAGGTTGAGAGAGCTAGGGCTTTTCTCTTTAGAACGACGTAGGATGAGAGGTGACTTGATAGAGGTGTACAAAATGATCAGAGGTATAGATAGAGTGGACAGCCGGAGACTTTTTCCTAGGGTGGAGTTAGCTATTACGAGGGGGCATAGTTTTAAAGTGAGTGGAGGTAGATATAGGGAAGATGTCAGAGGTAGGTTCTTTACTCAGAGAGTTATAGGGGCGTGGAATGCATTGCTGGAATGGATAGTGGAGTCAGCCTCATTAGGGGCGTTTAAGCGGCTATTGAATAGGCATATGGATGAAAGTATAAGGTAGGGGTGAAGGTCAGATAGACCTTAGTTTTAGGGTAAAAGTTCAGCACAACATCGTGGGCCGAAGGGCCTGTACTGTGCTGTAACTGTTCTATGTTCTATGTTCTGTGATCAAGTGTAGACTTAACATCAAGGGTAGTCATGCTGGAATTCAGTTCTTTCGTCCATGTAATGCTAAGGCTATAATGAAGTCACAAGCTGAGTAGCCCTTTTGGAAACTTTGATAATATTTGCTTCAGAATGTCTTCTTCAGAAAGACATATGTTCTATTGGAAATAATATACAAACATTCTTTCACTCCATATTAAAATTCATTATTCTTTCCAAGATTTTTTTCTTTTTTAGCAACGAAATTTTGAATGTCAGTCACTTCAGGTCTGAAGCTAGTCCAAACAAGTCAAGGTTGAAATAAAAACAGAAAGTACTGAAGAAACCCAATAGATTTGTTAACATCCAAGGCGAAACAGTTAAAATTTTGAGTCAAATATGAATCTTTGGAAGTGTTGAAAATTAATTCTGCATAAAATATCAATACTTTTTCTAGTGATTACAATTATTTCTCACAAATTTAATGACAGTACAAGCCATTCCTAAACTTCAAATCAAAGACACACTATGTCTCATACCATTTCATTGTTCATGTCATTTAGAATTGGAGTATTTGTGAAAAAATATCCTTTATCTCCTCTACCCTCTACTCCTCTGCCAGCTGAACAAAGTTAGCTGCAGGGTTGCATAACAACTACAAAACAAATGTGTTAACTGGTAGTCCAGTGAAATGGAAAGATGTCACTTGAGGGCAGGGAATGAAATGTGTAATTCCAGATTAGATATATCTATCCTCCAATTTCATTGGCTCTCCCTTAAGGATTTAATTTGAAATGGAACACTTTAATTGTTTACCTATTAAGTGCAACGAACTGCCTCAAGCAGTTTCTGTTCTTCCAGATAAATCACTTGGTATAAAGAACAAAAGGCAATCATCTATTAGTCTAGACCAGTAGTTTTCAAACTTTCCTATGTAAACAATTCCCTATTCACTTTCTTCAATACTTTCTCAGGATTCCCTGCATTAACCTTCAAAAGACTATGAAGCTTTTATTAATTACCGTACAGTTGATTTCTTCTAGTCTTGTTTTTAAGTGAAAGCAGAGGAACTGGCTCATTAAAATGAGCAGTTTGCATGTGGCATTGCTGGTAGTCAGTTGAAAATTTTAACTCTGAACGTAATTCATGTAGAAGAGTTGTTCTCAAACCAGAGTCCTAAGAGACATTGCAGGTGACTTTGAAATGCTTTCTCTTATAGATGAGTGTGAGTGAGTGAGCGAGTGAGTGAGTGAGAGAGAGAGAGCAAAAATAGAAAGGGAAAAAGAGAAAAAAAGAATAAAAGCAAGTCGCCAGCTTTGTAAAGAATTAATAATCCTCTCTTTTTGTGGTGGCAACCGCATTGGCTGTCATAGTTTTCAGCGTTGAATTTCAGATTTACTTCCAGTGGAATGGTAGTGGAGGGTAGTAAGGAGTCCAGCTTCTGCTGAGATGATGGTGCAATTTCAATACATGCGGTCGCTAAGTGCCGTTATAATGTTGCATTTCCTGCTGATAATTTCCAGCACTTTTATTTCTTATAGTAAACACTTGTTGGTTTGAATGTTGTAATCATGAAAAAGCTGCAATTTGACTTGGTAAATTTTCCACCATGTTGCAATAACGTAAATTCCTTATGATTAAATAATATTGAGAAATTGTTTTGGATTGCACAGGTCTGTAAAGTATTGTCAAGAACATCACATTCCCCTAAACACCATTTTTAATAGAATTGGAGGAAGGAAGCAACAACCAGCTTGTGTTTATAAAGTACATTTAACACAATAAAACATTCCAAAGTACTTCAGAAGCATTATATAACAAATATGGCACCAACTCATATAAGGAGAAAATAAGGCAAATGACCAAAACCTTGGTCAAAGAGGTACATTGTAAGCAGTGTCTTAAAGGGGGAAAAGTAAGGTAGAGGGCCAGAGCTTAAAGCCTTGGCAACTGAAGGTCATGCCACGAATGATTTAAAAAAAAGCTGCAATTAGAGGGGTGCTACATTTCAGAGGGTTGAAGAGCTGGAAGAGATTGCAGAGATAGCAACAAGGGATGCTGCAGGCCATGGAGGGAATTGGAAACAAGGATGAAAATTTAAAATCAATGTGTAGTTTTACTACGAGCCAATGTAGGTCAGTGAACGTAGGTGATGGATGAGCAATCCTTGAATTGTTACTAAACAGTTGCCTGTTTTCTTAAAGGCATTATTCAAACATTCTATATATGCAACTATTTTATATTTTGATTATTATATAGTATTATAAGTTAATTTGGAAATTGATAATTACTAATCCATTTGTAAAGGGGGTGCTTTAACCAAAGCATTTTAAGAACCACTGGCTTAGAATATATTAACAGAATCATGGATGTATGGCAGCTGAATAAGTGAAATTGATTTTGATCATGTAATATTATGTTTTTGTTTCTTGATTTGCAAAATGTGTGACTCTGCACACAATATCAATATGACAGGGTGTTCATAATGCAGATAGGTAGTAGGTGCAGACAAAGAGGAGAATAAAGGGGTTTATGAGTTGTGGTATTTCAACTTAAAAAGTCAAAAGTATTATGGCTGAATTTTTTGGAATAAATGATTTTATTGTCATGTGTATCTTATAGTGAGAAAAACAGCAAAATAGAGTGGAAAGCCTTTCCACTGTCTTCATGATCCAGATTGTTTAAAAGTGTGGTGGAGTTTGGCATTGTTGTGCCAAATCCTAAAATTAGAATTATTGGGTATCTGGAATGGTGCACTTGTTTGAGTTTGGAATATTGAGGAAAAAGTCTTATTATGTGGTGGCAATGATACTAAAGGAAGTATAGTACAATATTAGTAGAAGTTAATATGGCTGGTAGGGAATGCTTTGTTACTGTTCCCATTCCCCTCCATAACAGCTTTCAGGCTGTTCATAATCTTAATTTGTTTTTTGACTCTGAAATGACTACCTGACACCTTACTCTCTCCATCATAGAAACTGCCTAATTCAAGCACCATTATGTTTCTTATTTCTACATCTGCTGCTGACAGTATTACATGCCTTTGTTACACTTCCAATGTTCCAAAATACTACAGCTGCCCTGTCCAGACCAACTGTGCTTCATTGACTTCATCGGTTCCCTTGGACTCAAGTACACAAAAAACAGTAAATCACCCTCCTTCCACTCATGATGGTAAAAACTTGACAAAAACCCAGAAACGATCTCCTACCTGGGACAACTTTCCTAACATATTCCTTTGTATCTGGTCTTTAAAGAAAAAAATAAGACAAATCTAACTACAAATAGAAATTTTTATCAGTAATTAAAACCTATGATTTGCAATTTATATACAACCAGAGTTCAAGACTATATCATGAGCAGTCCTACAATATTGATTTCCAGGTGGTAATAGACCTGACACATTCTGAAGGATGCAAGCTGGGACCTCTTGGATTTCTCACCTCAGTGCGTACACAGTAAATGCCTGGGAAATTGAAACTTCTGATCGGCAAATACCTGATATCTGGAACCCTCTGAAAAAATTCTCAGCTAGAGTCAGAATCTCTGGGTTTTGACTTGCTAACTTTAATAGTTAGCCAGTAAATATTCAAGGAATTTAGACCTGACCTAACTCACGGCTAACTATAAAACTGACACTGGGCACATCCCATTGGAGCTCCCAATCCCCCAGCAAGCACCTGGCTCAATGCACCAGCCTACTCATAAATGCACAACCAACCACATCCACCTCTCCACAGACATTCTCCCCTCTTTTTTCTTTTATTCATTCACAAGATGTGGATGTTGCTGTCTGGCCAGCATTTATTACCCATCCCTGGTTGCCTTTGAGAAGGTGTAGTGATTTGCCTTCTTGAATTGCTGCTGTCCACCTACTGTGGGTTGATCCACAATGCCATCAGAGAGGATTTCCAGGATTTTGCCCCAGTGGCAGTGAAGGAACGGTGATATATTTCCAAGTCAGGATGGTGAGTGGCTTGGAGGGAAACTTGGGAGGTGGTGTTATATGCTGCTGTTGTCCTTCTGGAAGTGGTCGTGAGTTTGGAAGATGCTATCTGACGATCTATGATGGATTTCTGCTGTGCATTTTTTGGATAGCACACACTGCTACTGAGTGTCAGTGGTGGATGGAATGGATGTTTGGAGCTATGTTGCCAATCGAGCAAGCTGGTTTGTCCTGTATGGTGTCAATTTTGAGTGTTTTTGGAGCTGAACCCATCCGAGCAAGTGGGGAGTATTCCATTGCACTCCTGACATGTTCCTTGTAGATGCTGGATAGGCTTTGAGGAGTTAGACAATGAGTTACTGTCCAAAATATTCCTTGCTTCTGACCTGCTCTTGTCGTCACTGTGATTATGAGATGAGTCCAGTTGAGTTTCTAGTCAATTGTAACCTCCAGGATGTTGATAGTGGGGGATTCAGTGATGCAACACCGTTGAATGTCAAGGACACGTGGTTAGATTGTCTCTTATTCGTAGAGGATGGTGAAGGCAAGCACTGTGGAAGCTAAAAAGCTGCAAAAAAAATACAGCCAAGTCAGGGGTTGGTTGCTAAGAAAGTGCCAGATTTCTTCAAATAATTTAATTGTGTGGATATGGTTCACTCATGTCCATTAGGAGGACCAAGTAAAGAAATTAAGATTTTATGAGATACAGGAACAAGTCAATCTTTGATGGTGAAAGATGAGGAGATATGTAAATGAGAAGGACTATTGCCAGAAAATGTGGCAATATGTGGAATTCATGGTGAGTATGCACTGCTCCATTATATAAGGTAAGGCTCGAGAGTCCAGTGAAAATCTGTGAAGAGGTAATTAAGGTAACAGAGAAGTTCTCTGTTCTGGAAATACAGTTTAGCCTCTGTAATGATATAGCTGGATACAGGCGGGAGTGATGCCTACTGTGGGTGAAAAGCCAGTGGAAAATTAAGTAACTGAGGTGTTACAGGATGTATATTCTGGGATTTTTCTTGACTGCGTGGTAACAAGGTCACAAATCCACATGTTGGAACAGGAGAAGAAATCAAGGAGTAAAGATCAGGAAGTTGAAGTTCAATTATCAGAAACTATGTTTGATCAGGACGAGGAAAAGGTTGACCTGCAAAAGATGACTTTGGATTGTGAAGTAACTGCACAGAGGCCAGTATCCCATCACCAAGTCGCCCTTTATTTGTTTGTGCACATTACACTGAATGTGGCCTGCCAGCTCGGAATCAGTCCCCTGAACTGAAGAGATTCTAAATCTGTTAACATTGGTCAGCCGTTGTCTCCTGATTGGCCCAAGTGACAACCCCAATCAAGAACTGCGTAGTCAGTGGGTCCACCCGGTTCCAATCACTAAAGATTGGGGATTGCAGATTTTATTTAAATAAAGAAGGATCTGCCCACAGTAGACAGGGAACAGCTCCTTGCAGGTAAGTCTACAGCAGAGCAGTGGGGGGAATTCAAAAAGGATCTAGGGAGAGTAAAGGTCTAAAATGTACTCTTTAGAGGGAAGTGTAGGAGCAATATGTTCAGATAACCCTGGATGTCTAGGACAATTCTGGACTGGATATGGAAGAATTGTACAGCTTTTGGCAAGCCTAAAGGGAGAATTTAGCTTCAGCCCTGAAGGAATACAGGAAGGGAACCTCAGAAAGCAATTAGATTCAGGCAAAACATATTTTGTTTGTTCTTTCTCAAGATGACCCACATATTTCAAAAAGTAACTTGATAACTCATTTGAGATATTTGATATATCTCTATGTAAATTTATCCAAATTCAAAGTTCTGTTTACTCCCTCAAAGTCACTGACAATTTTTATGCATTGAAACCACTGAGGCTGCGTGCATGCATTTTATCATTTCCCAAAACTCCTTTACATTTTCAGGTAACTATTCAATTTAAATGTTCAGAATACCAGGGCATGTGAGACTTAATATAATTTTTGACATGATATGCTTAAGTGTACCCAGGCTTTGTGGTTTTGAGATTCCTGATACTCAATACATGTAGTGTTTTCACTGTAGTTCTCCAATGCTGAGATGTGTTAACAAATGGCTTGATGGGTCGAGGATGCCTCATCCATCACAGTGTTGCAATGTTGAAAGTCTGCAGACAAGTTCAGAAGTTCGCAGCTATCAGTGAAAGCCTTCAGTATTTTCAATTCTCTGAAAAACAAACGTATTCGTCCATTCCACTTCCAGCAGAATGGATTAATTACTAATGGTTTACTATTGATTTAAAGGCATAAAGTGAAAACTCCTGGATGTAATTGTGTCACCAGCCTCTCTTCCTCCTGTACAGAATTAAGAGTGTTATAATTAACAAAGGAAAAGCTTAGCTCCCTTGTTAGGTTGTACTCTTTTTTAAATTCCTTAATATCAGTTATCTCAGATTTTAGAATATACTATCAAATAATTTTGTTCAAAGAGAACTGCATTTCCAAAATACCAATTTTTCTATTACCTAGATACTTTCATACTAAAGTACATTTATTTAAAATGAGCAAATCTTGTTACCCAGAGCTAGTAATTTAGTTGACACAGTTTCTGAAAGTTCACTCTGGCTAGAAAATGAAATTCCAAACATGATAATTTAAACATAATGTTTATGAAATTAAAAATTCCTCAGCATCTTTCTTCCAGCCAAACACAAGGAGAAAGGAGGAGATAAGTTATGTCTCTTAACTTAATTTTTCTTTTTCCAATTAATTTTAATCAAATGTAACCAATTCCAAGAGCTACTTTTATTTTATCATGCTTTAAGATACAAATTCTAAACTTATTGCTGGTTTTTTATTCTTTAGATGACCACTGCTTATTCCTTGAAGGGACATTACATAAGCAATACATGTTTCATGCTGATACAGGCACACATCGCGCTGGTGGAGTTGCATATCCTCAACATTGATTTTCAGACCCCATGAAGTCTCATGGCATCAGGTCATGCTTGGCCAAAGAAATTTCTGACTATCACATACTTTCCTACCTCAGAAAAGAGATCAGTCTACCATGTTGAACACTAATTAGAAGGTGCAGGCAGTGAGGAAACCAAGAAATAAAAACTTACAAGACTAAACCCTACATATCACAGACTGGTCAAACTAGTATTGATAGGCTAACCACTGCAAATTTTGTGGCTACTATGTTTGTTCTTTACAGAGTATGCCATCCTTTATATTGTGTTGCACTGCTGCCATGTTAGAAGGATCCATTCAAATACATGTACTAGTCCAAACCAGGCAATCATTAGGCACTGTGGCCTTCAGCAGTATAGTTTACTTTGACCACAATCTCTTGCCTCACAGCCAAATGTATTGCTCACTCTAAGTCACAGGATCAGTTCTGCTTTAATGTAGGGTGCATGCCAAGAGTAGCACAAGGTGTGCTTAACAATGAGTTGTTAACCTAGTAAAACTACAACACATGACTGCGCATGCTAAACTGCATACAATAGCAAACAGTGTCCCACAAATTTGATTGAGATTTTTGAGGATGTGACGAAGAAGATAGTTGAGGCAGAGTGGTAGACATTGTCTACATGGACTTTATTAAGGCTTTTGACAAGGTTCCACATGGTAGACTAATTCGTAAAGTTAGATCACAAGGATTCAGGAAGAGCTTACCAATTGGATATAGACTTGGTTAGAGACAAAAAAAACTGCAGATGCTAGAATCCAAGGTAGACAAACAGGAGGCTTGAAGAACACAGCAAGCCAAGCAGCATCTGGAAGAAAGGAGAAATCAATGTTTTAGGTATTACCAGTCCTGAAGAAGGGTAATATCCAACATGTTGATTTCTCCTTTCCTCCAGATGCTACTTGGCTTGCTGCGTTCTTCCAGCCTCCTGTTGTCTAAATTGGATACAAAATTGACTTGATGGTAGGAGACAGAGGATGGTGGTGGAAGGTTGTTTTTTGGACTGGAGGTCTGTGACCTGCAGTGTTCCACAGGGACTGGTGCTGGGTCCACTGTTGTTTGTTGTTTAAATAAACGATTTGGATAAGAATATAGGAAGCATGGTTAGTGAGTCTGCCGAAGATACCAACATTGTTGGTATAGTGGACAGCGAGGAAGGTTATCGAAGATTACAAATGGATTTTAATCAATTGGGCCAATGGGCTGACAGGTAGCAGATGGAGTTTAATTTAGATAAATTAAATTGAGATGTTGCATCTTGTTAAGAAGAATAAGGGCAGGATTTTCACAGTTAATGGTGGGGCCCTGGGGAATATTGTAGAATGGAGAGACCTCAGGTCATAGTTCATTGAAAGTTGCATCACAGGTAGACGAAGTGGTAAAAAAGGCATTTGGCACACTTGCCTTCATTGCTCAGACCACTGAATATAGGATTTGGGATTTTATGTTACAGTTGTACATGACATTGATGAGGCCATTTCTGGAATACTCTGTACAGTTCTGGTTGTCCTTCTATAGGAAGGATATTATTAAATTGGAGAAGGTGCAGAAAAGATTTACAAGGATGTTACCATGTGTGGAGGGTTTACGTGATAAAGAGGGGCTGGGACTTTTTTCACTGGAGTGTAGAAGGTTGAGTTTATGGAGTATATAAAATCATGTGGGACATTGATAAGGTGAATAGCAAAGGCTTTTTTTTCCCTAGTGTTGGGGAGTTCAAAACTTGAGGGCATAATTTTAAGGTGAAAGGAGAAAGATTTAAAAGGGACCTGAGTGGCAACATTCTTACACAGAGGGTGGTTCATATGTGGAATAAACTCTCAGAGGAAGTAATAGATGCAGGTACAGTTACAACCTTTAAAAGACACTTGAACAGGGACATGAATAGGAGAGGTTTGCACGGATATGGACCAAACGCAGTCAAATGGAACCTGTTTAGTTTGGGAGAATTGGTTGGCATGGACAAGTTGGACCAAAGGGCCTGTTTCCATGCTGTATGACTCTATGACTCTATGATCTCAGCTGATCTATCTAATGACTGTGGCTTCAAATTTCCTGTCCCTTGACTGGGCATTCAGCCTCGGCTCTACAATCAACTGTTTTTGCCCTGAGTTGTACTAATTCTGCTGCTTTTTGCTGTGGCCTTTCTCCAGTTATTTTACCTTCTCATGGGAGTTATGAGGTTATGTTGAGCTTCATGTTTTGTACCTCCCTCACACTAACAATTCTACTGGTGAATTTTTTTTTTATTCATTCATGCTTGTGCCACCAGTTATTGCAATTCCTAGCTGCACTTGGAAATGTGACGGTGAGCTGCTTTCTTGAAATTCAGCAGTCTATAGTGGGTATACCCACAATACTACTAGGGAGGTGTTCCTTTGCATTTGTTGCTTTGTCCTTATAGGTGGTTGTGATTGTGAGTTGGGAAGGTCCTGTCTAAAAAGACTTTGTGAAACTCTAAAAATTTCTTGCAGCTGATGCACACTGCTGCTACTGAGTATCAGTCATGGAGGCTATGAATATTTATGGATGCAGTGTCAATTAAGCAGGTTATTTAATTGCTTAATGTCAAGAAACAAAGTTTGCATTCTTTCTTTTTGGAGATGGTCAATGCCTGGCACTTATGCAGTATGAATGTTACCTGTCACTGAAAGAGGTTGGAACGAAGTGGTTTTTTCTGTTGACAGAAAGTCAAGAAAGAGTGAGTGGAAGAACAAAAGACAAACAGCATGATGATGGTAATAAAGGAGAATTAGATATTGTTCAGGTCTTGCACTACTTCAGTATTCAAGGAATTATGAGTAGTTCTGAACATTGTGCAGTCATGAGTGAACATTCCTACTCTGACATTATAATGGAGGATGGTTATTGATGAGGCAGCTGAAAATGGTTGAGCCAGAACACTATTGTGAGGAATATGCAGAGATGGTTGCCTTCCACCAATGTCAACTATCTTCATTTGTGCTACATATGACTCCAACCAGTGGAAAAATTTCTCCCTGGTTCCCTTTAGTTTTGCTAAGCTTCCTTGATGCCACATTCAGTCACATGGTGAAACTTGCCCAAGTGGGAAACAAAGCAGCAGATTAACATCTGTAGTGGTGAATTCAACTACGTGGAAAAATATGAAAGAAATGACAGGGAAGGAGAACTCAGGAGTGGTTATTAAAGTCTCCAGCACAGACACAAATAGGGCAGAGTATTTGGAAAGGGCTAGCAATCAAACACTGGAAAACGAATGACAATGAGAAGAGGGACAGTTAATACAGGACTGAAGGTGTTATATCTGAATGCACGCAGTATAAGGAATAAGGTAAATGAGCTTGTGGCACAGATTGAAATTGGCATGTATGACATCATGGAGACGTGGCTGCAAGGGGTTCAGGATTGGGAACTGAATATCTAAGGATATACATCCTATCAAAAAGATAGGCAGGTGGGCCAAGGGGGTGGGTTTACCATGTTAGTAAGAAATGAAATTAAATCAATAGGAAGAAACGAAGTAAGGTCAGATGGTGTAGAATCTGTGTGGGTAGAATTGAGGAAACACAAAGGTAAAAAAACCTTGGTTGGAGTTGTGTACAGGCCTGTCAGGAAGTCAGGGATAGCATAAAAGCAAAAAAGAAAGCATATAATATGGTGAAGGGCAGTGGGAAACCAAAGGATTGGGAAGCTTACAAAGACCAACAGACGGCAACAAAAAAAGAAATAAGGAGGGAGAAGATTAAGTATGTGGGTAAGCTAGTCAGTAATATAAATTAAGACTGGAAGAGTTTCTTTAGATATATAAAGGGCAAAAGAGAGGCAAAAGTGGACATTGGACCACTGGAAAATGACGCTGGAGAGATAGTATTGGGGAACAAGGAAATGGCTGAGGAACTGTATAATTACTTCATGTCAGTCTTCACAGTAGAAGACACGAGTAATCTCCCAAAAATTCAAGAGAGTCAGGGGGCAGAGCTGAGTATGGTGGCCATCACCAAGGAAAATGTGCTAGTACAACTGATTGGCCTGAAGGTGGATAAATCACCTGGACCAGATGGACTACATGCCAGAGTTCTAAAGGAGATAGTGGATCCTTCTGAAGAGATAGTGGAAGCATTAGTGGTGATCTTTCAGGAATCGCTAGAGTCAGGGATGGTCCCAGAGGACTGGAAAATCGCTAACGTGACACCCCTGTTTAAAAAGGCAGTAAGGCAAAAGATGGAAAATTATAGGCCGAGTAGCCTAACCTCGGTTGTGGGTAAGATTTTGGAGTCCATTGTAAAGGATGATATTTCTGAATATTGGGAAGTTTGTGGTAAAATAGGGCAAAGTCAGAGTGGTTTCATCAAGGGGAGGTCATGCCTGACAAATCTGCTGGAATTCCTTGAGGAAGTAACGAGCCGGGTAGACAAAGGAGAGCCAATGGATGTTATCTACCTGGACTTCAAGAAGGCCTTTGACAAGGTGCCGCGCAGGAGGGTGCTGAGTAAGATAAGGGCCCATGGTGTTATAGGCAAGGTGCTAGCATGGATAGAAGATTGGCTGTCTGGCAGAAAGCAGAAAGTGGGGATAAAAGGGTCTTTCTCAGGATGGCAGCCGGTGACAAGCGGTGTTCCGCAAGGGTTAGTGTTAGGACCACAACTTTTCACTTTATACATTAATGATCTACATGAAGGAACTGTTAACATTCTGGCTAAGTTTTCAGACGATACAAAGATAGGTAGAGGGACAGATAGTATTGGGGAGGCTGCAGAAGGATTTGGACAGGTTAGGAGAGTGGGCAAAGAAGTGGCAGATGGAGTACAACGTGGGAAAGTGTGAGGTCATGCACTTCGGTAAGAAGAATAAAAGCATGGACTATTTTCTAAATGGGGAGAAAATTCAGAAGTCTGAAGTGCAAAGAGACTTGGGAGTTCTAGTCCAGGATTCTCTCAGGGTAAACTTGCAGGTTGAATCAGTGGTCAGAAAGTCAAATGCAATGTTGGCATTTATTTTGAGAGGATTGAATATAAAAGCAGGGGTGTACTACTGAGGCTTTATAAGGCTCTGGTCAGGCCACATTTGGAGTATTGTGTGCAGTTTTGGGCCCCATATCTCAGGAAGGATGTACTGGCCCTGGAGCGGGTTCAGTGGAGGTTCACAAGAATGGTCCCTGGAATGAAAAGCTTAATATATGAAGAATGTTTGAGGACTCTGGGACTATATTCATTGGAGTTTAGAAGGATGAGGGGGGGATCTAATTGAAACTTACAGAATGCTGATTAGCCTGGGCAGAGTGGATGTTGGGAAGATGTTTTCATTTGTAGGAGAGGCTAGGACCCGAGGGCACAGCCTTAGAGTAAAGGGAAGACCTATTAGAACGGAGAAAGGAGAAACTTCTTCAGCCAGAGAGTGCTGAATCTATGGAATTCACTGCCACAGAAGGCTGTGGAGGCCAGGTCATTGAGTACATTTAAGACTGAGATAGATAGGTTCTTGATTATCAAGGGGAACAAATGTTACAGGGAGAAAGCGAGAGAATGGAGTTGAGGAACTTATCAGCCTTGATTGAATGGCGGAGCAGACTCGATGGGCCGAATGGCCTAATTTTTGTTCCTATGTCTTATGGTCTTAACTGTAGCCTTGATGTCAAATGCAACTCTCTGGAATTTATCTCTTTTGTTCTTGTTTCATGGAAGGCTGTAATAAGGTCAGGAGCTGAATGGTCCTGGTGGAATCCGTTAACAACGTATTCCTAAGCAGGTTTTGCATTATAGCACTACTGATTGTTCCTTCTATCACATTACTGATGATCAAGAGCAGAGTAATGGGATGGCATTTGACCAAACTGTGTTTCTTCTGCTTTTTGTGTACATGCCAATCTTGAGCAATTTTCCATTTTATTGGGTAAATGTCAGTTTTGGAGCTTCACTGGAACAGCTTGGCTAGGGGTGCAGCAAGTACCCAGGATAGCAATCATTTAACGGTGTTGCTCTGTGACTGAATAATTCCTAGTCTGGAGTTTATGCAGTCACAGTCAAGTCACAGTCTTGATTACTGTTTCAGCTTCTCTGTTCCAGTGAGGATGGAATGGAGAACTTGTCACCTGGTTAACATGGCCTCTAAAGTGAATTTTTTGAAATTCATGCTCACAAATTGATTTACATTGTTCAATACTAATTTTTCCTGGAAAGTGTGTAACACAAAATTCCTTTTTAGAGCTTTGGTCACTAAGATTGATGTGGTTGAATGAAGTTTTGCCCTTCAATACACCTTGAATAATAAATGATTTGGAATAAATACATATCCCTTTAAAATCAAGCAAATCCATTGCAAACCTTTCCTTTAGCCTTTCCAGAAATTTTGATCAAATCCTTGGCTCTGTAGGCGCTTGGCTCTGAATGGGACCTGTTTGGCATGACAAAATGTAATCCTGTATATCTTTTAAAAAATCTGCCCCTGACACTGACTGTTTGCTTTAGTTTTATACTATGATATGCAGGTATCCCCTGTGGGGGTTCAGTAAGATTTATGTTCATATCAACTTTTGTATAATGTACTGTAGTCATACATGAATAAGTCTTATAGTGCTGTCAAGTGTTGTTTGTGTTCATGGTATCTTTTCAGCACTTAGTCTGCTGGATTATATTTTGATAAATTTTGCAGGCAGAGTTGTGTGACCTTTGTGCACAATTTTGCAGATTTGTCAGCGATATGAATTTATCTGAGTTTTCCCTCACTTGCCAATTAAAATATTGGTTATTGCCATAGAAAAAGATTCTATTTCTACACAAATACGTTCCTGAATTCACAACACCTTGAGAGTCGTTATTGTCGGCTTGCCGGGAACCAGACACATTGTTATGTGTCATCAGTTTAAGCCTGAAACGTTGTATGCAGAGGGACATTTTTTGAGATGTCTTCCTATTCCAATAATGTTAATCAAGACTTGTTGTCTGTTTTGAGTAAAAATTATTTCAGTCCCAAGAGGTTGTCTACGAACATTTCAAATCTCAATGTAACTACGAACACTTCCTTTTCTATGGTTATTCTGCCAAAGCCCTCAATGTAAAATAAATTGGTTTTCGTATTCTGTCGGTTGAACAAGGTTTGCTTCAAGTCCGGTGGATGATGCATCTACAGCAACTAGAATGAATAAGTTTAGATTGCATTGTGCTAAAATATCATAGAGTCATAGAGTCATAAAGCAAAACAGGCCCTTCAGCCCAACCTGTCCATACTGATCAGGTTTCCTAAACTGAACTAGTCCTATTTGCCTGTGTTTGGCACATAACCCTCAAAAGTTTTCCTATCCATGTACCTGTCCAAATGCCTTCTAAATGTTGCAATTGTACACACCCCTACCACTTCTTCTAGCAGCTCACTCCATATATACAGTCTGTGAGAAAAGTTGCCCCTCAGGTCCCTTTTAAATTTTTCCCCTCTCACCTAAAAGCTATGGCCTCTAGATTCCCCTACACTGGGAAAAAGACCTTGGCTATACATCTTATCCATGCCCCTGATGACTTTATAAACCTCTGAAAGGTCACCTCTCAGCCTCCTACAGTCCAGAGGAAAAACCCCAGCTTATCCAGACTGTCCTTATAACTCAAACCTTCCAGCCTCAATAAGATTCGTTGTAAATCTTTTTGCACCCTTTCCAGTTTAATAACATCTTTCCTATGGCAGGGTAACCAGAACTGTATGCAGTACTCCAAATGTGGCCTTACAAACGTCTTGTACAGTTGTAACTTGACGTCTCAACTCATGTATTGAAAGCTCTGACTGATAAAGGAAGGTGTGTCAAACACCTTCTTCACCACCCTGTCTCCCTATGATGCCAGTTTCAAGGAACAATGTACCTGCAACCCAAGGTCTCTATGTTTGACAACATTCCCTAAGGTCCTACGATTAACTGTGTAAGTCCTGCCCTGTTTTGTCTTACCAAAATGCAACAACTCACATTTATCCAAATTAAACTCCATCAGCCATTCCCCAGCCAATTCGCCCAATTGATCAAGATCCCATTGTACTCTTAGATAACCATCTTCATTGTCTACTATACCAACAATTTTGGTGTCATAGTAAACTTGTTAACCATGCCTTCTATATTTGCATGTAAACCATTTTTATAAATGATGAACTACAGTGGACACAGCATCGATCATTACGAAACACTGCTGGTCACAGGCCTCCAGTCTGAACAACAACCCTCTACCACCACCCTCTATCTCCTACCATCAAGCCAATTTTGTATCCATTTGGCTATCTCACTCTGTGTTCTAACCTTACTAATCAGTCTACCACGCGGACACTTGTCAAATGCCTTTCTAAAGTCCACGTAGATGACATTTCCCATAACACAAAGCCGCGCTGATTCTCCCTAATCAGTCTTTGCCTTTCCAAATGCATGTAGATCCTGTCTCTCAAAATCCTCTCCAACAAGTTACTCATCACTGATGTCAGGCTCACTAGTCTGTAGCTCCCTGGCTTTTCCTTTCAGCCTTTCTTAAATAAAGGCACATTATCCACCCTCCAGTCTTTCATTACCTCACCTGTGGCTGGTGATGGTACAAGAATTTCTGCTAGCAGTCCTGCAAAATCTTTCCTAGCTTCCCACAATGTCCTGAGGTATACTTGATCAGGTTCCAGGGATTTATCTACCTTTATGCATTTTAACATCTCCAAGACCTTTTGTTTTGTAATGTGGAATCTTTTCAAGATATCACTATTTATTTCCCCAAGTTCCCGAGCTTCCATGTCTTTCTCAATTATAAAAAGTGACAAGAAATAATTGTTTAGGATCTCACCCTTCTCTGGCTCCATGTACAGACGACCTTATTGATCTTTAAGAGGCTTTACTCTGTTCCTAGTTACTCTTTTACCCTTAATATACTTGTAGGATCTCTTTGGATGCTCCTTTACCTTATCTGCCAAAACTATTACATGACCCGTTTTTTGCCTCCTGATTTCCCTCTTAAGTGTAGTCCTACATCTCCTTAAGGGATACACTTGATCCTAGCTGTCTATACCTAATATATGTCTCCTTCTTTTTCTTGACCAGAGCCTCAGTACCCCTAGTCATCCAGTGTTTCCTACTCCTTCCAGCCTTGTCCCTCACACTAACAGGAACATGCTCACCCTGAACTCTTGTTATCTTACTTTTGCAAGCCTCCTACTTGCTAGCTGTTGGTTCACTTGTGAGCAGCCTTCCCCAGTCAACGTTTAAAAGATCCTCTCCAATGCCATAAAAATTGGCCTTACCCCAATTTAGAACTTTTGCTTGTGGACCAGACCTATCCTTTTCCATAACTGTTTAAAAACTAATAGAATTATGGCCACTGGTCCCAAAGTGCTGTCTCACTAATACCGTAGTCACTTGTCCTGTCTTTTATCCCACGATAAGGTAGAGTTTCTTCCTTTCTTTAGACCCTACAGCCCTCTATTTGAGGCCCCAGAGCCCATTTCTGAGACTCCTGCCAATGTCAAGCAGTGACTCGAGGAGAATGGAGAACGAATAAGAAGAAGTGAGAAAGATGAACTCTATTGCAGTAAAATCTTACACGATATTCAGTATTTTAAGAAGGCACCAAAGCGTGGCAACATTTTGCTTATAATATGCAAAAAAATTTTTATATACATATGACAATAAATTTAAATCTAATCTACTCCTCTCTAATAGGGTCATCTATATATTAATTGAGAAAGTTTTCCTGAACACCCTTAAATTCTTCCCCATCTAAGTCCTTAACACTATGGCAGTCCCAATCTATACTTGGAAAGTTAAAATCCCCTACTATTATGAACTTATTATTCTTACAGCTGTCTGCAATGTCCCTATACATGTGCTCCCCAATTTCCCGCTGACTATTGGGAGCTATTGAACCTGCGTATGACCACTGCCCCAAAGCTACTATCTATCAACCTTTCTGCCAGAAAAATTGCCGACAAATAAGTGGGTCATTTTAAGGATAGATGGCATCAGTTGAAACTATTGCAATGGTAATCGGAATATCTGGGCTGCTATTTACATGTTTAGGTGATGAAAATTCACTGTTGGCTCTTGTCTTCCATGCATCCACCATGATAACTCGTTCTTAGATAATGTGTCTTCAGAATGTAATCTTCCTCTGGAGAATTGGCATTTCTCATTTAGTGTAAAGCCTGCATTCTGCAGATCCATTGATATGTCCCTCTGGTCATATTCTTTCTTCATTTCATCATACAGTAGGATATCATCCATATGGCAAATTATTCCCAGTTTCTGGTCCAGGATTTTAGAAACAGAATCCTTAAAGTATGGAAGCAGGCCATTCGGCCCATCACATCCACATCAACCCTCCAAAGAGCATCCAACACAGACCCATTCCATCCCTGAAACCTTGCATTTTCCACGGCTACCCACTAGCCTGCACATCCCTGGACACTATGGGTAATTTACTGTGGCCAATCCACCTAACTTGCACATCTTTGGACTGTGGAAGGAAACCGGAGCGCCTGGAGGAAACTCACACAGACCCTGGGAGAATGTGCGAGCTCCACGCAGACAGTCACCCAGGGGTGGACTTGATACCGCGTCCCTGGTGCTGTGAGGCAGCGATGTTAACCATTGAGCCACCATGGTGCATTTGGAAACCTTTGGTGCAGAGGAAATTACAAATGGTAGGCAAATGAAGTAATACCACCCAAAAGGTGTAAAGAATCACTTGGTCAGAATCCTGAAATTCCCTCTCTAAATGCATTGGGGTCAACCTTCAGCAAATAGACTGCACACATTTAAGAAGGTAGCTCAACGCCACCTTCTCAACAGCAACAAGAAATTAGCAATGAATGCTGACCCAGCCAGCAATGCCCACTTCCTATCAAAGAATAAAAATAGTATCCAGCAATCTTGACTCTTGACTGTTGGTATCCAGTTTTGTGAAAAACTTCCTTGATGTCAACCTAAGCAAACAATTGTTGACAAATGTAAAGGATGGATTTCTCTTCCAACTCCTTTGTTTAATTGAGTGAGATCCAAACATAATCTTAGTTGTCCATTTGTCTTAGGAACAGTTATTAGCCCTGAGCGTAGAAAAGTAGGAACATAGAAAATAGGTGCAGGAGTAGGCTATTTGGCCTTTCAAGCCTGCATCACCATTTATATATTCATGGCTGATCATACAATCTCAGTATCCCATTCCCACCCTCTCCCCATACTCCTTGATCCCTTTAGCTGCAAGGGCCACATCCAGCTCCTTCTCTTGAATATAGTTAATGATCTG
This sequence comes from Rhincodon typus, assembly GCF_021869965.1. Classification (NCBI taxonomy): domain Eukaryota; kingdom Metazoa; phylum Chordata; class Chondrichthyes; order Orectolobiformes; family Rhincodontidae; genus Rhincodon; species Rhincodon typus. The sequence goes on along the minus strand of NC_063335.1, from coordinate 60,301,412 downwards.
GCCCCAACAGCTTCCTGTGGGAGAAACTTCCATAGGTTCTGAGTCTCTCTGAACTCTCTGAGTGAAGAAATTCTTCCTTATCTCAGTCCTGAATTGATCACCCCTTATCTTAGACTGTGACCCCAACATTGGACTTCCAACATTGGGAACATTCTTCCCACATCTAGCCCATCCAGTCCCATCAGGATTTAATATATTTCTGTGAGATTCCCCTCATTCTTCTAAATTCCAGTGAATACAAGCCCAGTTGATTCAATCTTTCCTCATATGTCATTCCTGCATTCTGTGATTCAGTCTGGTGCACCTTTGCTGGACTCTCTTAATAGCAAGAATGTCCTTCCGCATATTAGGAAACCAAAACTGCATACAATACACAAGGTGTGGCCTCACCAAGGCCCTCTATAACTGTAACAAGACATCTTTACTCTTATACTCAAACCCTCTCTCTAGAAGGACAGCATGCCATTAGCTTTCCTCACTGCCTGCTACATCTGTAAGCCAACCTTCAGTGACTGTTCTACCATGTCATCCAGGTTTCGTTGCACCTCACTTTTTCCTAAACTGCCACCCTTCAGATAATAACTTGCCTTCCTGTTTTTTTTTTTACCAAAGTGGATGACCTTACATTTATCTGCATTATATCGCATTTGTCAAATATTTGCCCACTCAGCCAGTCAGTCCAAGTCAACCTCTTATTATCCTCCTCACAGCACACACTGCCACCCAATGTAGTGTCATCTGCAAATTTGGAGATATGGCATTAAATTGCTTCGTCCAATTGTTAATTAAATTCTGAGCAGCTGAGGTCCCAGCACTGAACCCTGTGGCAACCACTCACTACTGCCTACTACTCTGAAAAGGACCCATTTCTTCCAACTCTCTGCTTCCTGTCTGCCAATCAGTTCTCTATCCATGTTAATACATTACCTCCCATACCATGAGCTTTAATTTTCCTTACTAATCTCTGTGTGGAACCTTGTCAAAAGCCTTTTGAAAGTCCAGATATACAACATCTATTGATTCACCATTTTCTACTCTACTGGTCACATCCTCAAAAAATTCCAGAAGATTTGTCAAGAGATGATTTCCCTTTAGTGAATCCATGCTGACTAGGACTGATTCTGTCACCACTTTCCAAATACTCAATTATTTCATCCTTAATGATTGACTCCAGCATTTTCCCCACTACCGATGTCAGGCCAACTGGCTTATAAATCTCCATTTTCTCTCTCCCTCATTTTTAAAGAGTGGAGTTATATTAGATACCCTCCAGTCCATTGTAACTCTTCCAGAGTCTACAGAATACTGGAAAATGATCACCAATGCATCCATTATTTCTAGGGCCACTTCCTTAAGTGGTCTGGGATGCAGAGCATCCGGCCCCAGGGACTTATTGGGGTTTAATCCCATCAATTTCACCAATACCATTCCCTGACTAATAAGGATTTCCTTCAGTTCCTCCTTCATGCTTGACCCTCCATCCCCTAGCATTTCCTGAAGATTATATGTGTCCTCCTTAGAGAAGGCAGATCCAAAGTATTTATTCAACTGGTGTGCCATCTCTTTTTGTTGTCCATTATGAATTCACCTGATTCTGACTGCAAGGGAACTACATTTGTCTTCACCAGTTTTTTCTCTCCACTTATCTATTGAAGCTTTTGCAGTCATTTTTCATGTTTTCTGCAAGTTTACTTTCATATTCTACTGCACCATTGTTGGTTCTGGCACTGGTAATATGGCATCATTTTCAATCGTACTGTTTAACTATTATTTTACCTTTCCTGTCAGAGGACAAGGGACTTTCCTGGGAGCATACCAGTGGTAAGTTATCACTGCTGTTTCAATTTCCACAAACCACTCAATAGTTTTGGAAATTCTTGCAAAATTATTTCCTGTCTTCATTCTATTGTATTATATCCACACTTTCTAAGAGACAAGTCTGCTAAATCAATGCAAAAGAAGTTGGAGATAAGCAAGAGGCTAGCACTGGAGAAAAATTGATTTCTTTCATAGGGCTACATGAGATTATATAGGTAGGAAGAGACAAGGTCATGGAGTGATCTAAATATGTAGCTGAGAATTTTATATTGTAAGGCTTTGGAAATTGATAAGTGAGGTTAGAGATAATAATGAAAGTTAGGATATGTCAAGCGGAGTATTGAGTGAACTGAAGGTTATGGTGGATGGGAGAACTGAAGTGTTGCTATCAACTAAATCTACCAACTATGAAGAAAAGTCTAATGCAAGTGCTGTTTTCCTACATAAACCATTCTTTGAGATTTTCAATTCCTTGATTTCACAATATGGCATCGACAAGGGATCATTTCTTTTTATTCAAAGAAAAAAACAAAGGCCATTTGTTGAAAGATTCCTTCAAACAAAAAAAAATCTTGAAAGGGGTTAAGTAACTGGATTTTCTATTCAACAATGAGAAATCTTTACTTTAATTTTACCTTTTGTTACAGGACTTGTATGAGCAAAATGTACAAAGGCTCAAGATGGTCTATAAAAGATAAATCTTTTGATTGGATGTGAAGTCTTTTCATATCACAATTGCTCTATAATAATCATCTTAGTTAATTTTCATGCTGGGTAGAATAAAGCCAGATGCAGCCTTTCAAATAGAATAATCTGCATATATGCACATTTGATTTCATAATGTTCATGTGTCCCAATTGTAGAACTTGGCATCATATTAAAAGCAAAACTCATACCAATTTTTGTCCTTTTCCCACGATGCTTTAAAAATTAGAGCAATGCACTTTTCTGAAATACAAATTTGTTTTTATCCAGTGCATGCATTTAAAAAAATACAAACATTAGCAACTGAAAGAAAGTTATATTTTGACCTTAAGGATGAATGATTACAAAATAAATTTGATATTGATTCAAGATAACATCAATGTGCAGTTTTTAAAATATAACCAATTATTTCATAAAGGCTGAAGGGAAATCCGACACTGAGCAAGAACTGAGTGAAAAGTTAGGATGATTGATCGAAGCTGTGAATCAAGCAAGCAAGCTTTTTCAGGCCATGCTTGCAACTAGGAAAAGCGGTCGCAAAGCAGAGGGTGGCAGTAGATTACAGAATCCCTACAGAGTGGAAGCAGGCTATTCAGCCCAGTAAGTCCACACCAACCCTCTGAAGCACATCCCCCCAAGTCCCACCCTCCCATCCCTGTAACCCCACATTCCCCTTGGCTAATCCACCTAGCCTACACATCGTTGGAAACTATGGGCAATTTAGCATGGCCAAGCTGCTTAACTTGTACATCCGTGGACTGTAGGAGGAAACCTGAGCACCCAGAGGAAGCACACAGAGACAGGGAGAATGTGCAAACTCCACACAGACTGTCACCCAAGGCCGGAACCGAAGCCAGGTTCCCTATTGCTGAGAGGCAGAAGTGATAACCACTGAGCCACCATGCCATATGTTGGAGTGAGGCTATGGGGCAATAAACAAGAATCAGGATTTGACATCAGTGATTGGACATGGATAGCAGATGCTCAGGAACTTAACAAGGAGGACTTCATTTTATGTGACCAACTTGGATTGCATTGGATGAAGCCTGAAAGATGAGAATAAAAGAATTTGAACTGCCAAGCCTTGTGGTGATGATGACACCGTAATTTTAGTGAAGTAAGCGTATAATGGAGATGAACGTATTGTGATAAATGTAACTGATGAACTAGAACATGACTGGCAGCGGAATTTAGAACTCAGTTCAGTGTGAAACAAATCACAATAGATTTGGACTGAGCCTGAACGCAAAGATGAGATGGGAAATGGGAAATCAATGACTGAGTTGTAAAGTTTCTGATAGGAATCAAATCATAGGTCTTACCAATATTTAGCTAAAATAACTATCAAACTCTAACAGGTTCAGTTAGACAGCACTGTTTTAATTATGGACTTGAGAGCGATGGCAGCATACACATAGAAGCTAAACTACTGTTTAGTGTTAGTGCAGTACATGCTGCAGTACATAGATCAGAAAAAAAGAACTTGAGAGCATGAAGGAGAAGAAAATAGAGGAAATGTGCTGATTATGTTGAGATAGGTAAAAGTGCAACAATTAAATGATAGATGGATCACAGAGAAAAGCAGTGGAGGAAAATAATGTTATCAATTAGAATGAAATCTTCAGAAATATCAAGGCAAATGAGAACGATTCACAACAAGCCACAGGCTATGGCATGCTTACCTTTATTGGAAGGAGCATTGGGTGTAAGGATAGAAAAGTTATGCTGCACCTTTACAGAACTTTATTTCGGCCATGCTTAGAATCTTGTGTACAGTTCTTGTCATCACACTACCAGAAGGATGTGGATGCTTTGGAGAGGGTACAGAAAAAGTTTAACAAGCTGATGTCTGGTATGGGGGATTTTAGCTATGAAGAAACGTTTGATATACTGGGTTTGTTTTCAATGAAACACAGGAGGTTGAGGTGCACCTTGATGGAAGTTTATAAGATTTGCAAACAGCATGATAGAGTGGCAAGTATGAAGCTTTTTCCCAGGGTAGAGGGGTCAATTACTAGGGGACACAGGTTCAAGGTGCAAGATTAGGGGATAAGAAGTTTAAAAAGGATGTGTGAGGCACGTTTTTCACACAAAGGATGGTGAGTGCCTGGAACACACTGCCAGAGGTGATGGTGAAAGAAGACACAATAGCAGCATTCAAGCAGCACCTGGACGAATACATAAATAGGAATGGAATAGAGTCATAGAGTCATAGAGATGTACAGCACGGAAACAAACCCTTTGGTCCAACTCAACCATGCCGACTAGGTATAGAGTCATAGAGTAAAAAGCATAGAAACAGACCCTTCAGCCAAAATTGTTCCATGCTGACCCAGCTAGTTCTAATTGCCTGCATTTGGTCCATATTCCTCTAAACCCTTCCCATGCATGTACCTATCCAATTTTTTTTTTAAGATGTTGCTATTGTACTTGCCTCAAACACTTTCTCTAGCAGCCCATTCCATACACACACCACTCTCTGCGTGAAGAAGTTACCCCTCCTTAAATCATTCCCCTCTCACCTTAAATGTATGTCCTCTAGTTTTCAATTCCCCATCGTTGGGGAAAAAGACTATATGTATTCATCCTATCTATGCCCCTCATGATTTTATACATCTCAGTAAGGTCATCCTTCATTCTCCTATGTTCCAAGGAATAAAGTCCTATCCTGGCCAACCTGTCTCTACAACTTAGGCCTACTAATCCTGGAAACATCCTTGTAAATCTTCTTTGCACACTTTCCAGTTTAGCTATGTCTTTCCTATAATGGGATGACCAAAAATGTACACAATACTCCAAGTGCAGTGTTACCAACAACTTATACAATTGTAACATAACGTCCCAACTCCTATACTCAATGCCTCAACCGATGAAGGCCAGCATTCTAAATTCTTCACTACCCTGTCTACCTGTGGCACTGCTTTCAACAAACTATGTACTTGTCCTCCTAGGTCCCTCTGTTGCACAACACTCCTCAGGACCCTACCATTTACTGTATAAGTCCTACCTTGGTTTGACTTTCCAAAGTGCAACACCTCACACTTATCTGTATTGAATTGGATTTGCCAATCCTCAGCCCACTTCAACATCTGATCAAGATCCCTCTGTAAATTTTGCTAACCTTCCTTGCTTTCAACGATACCTCCTAATTTTGTATCATCCGCAAACTTAGGAATCATGCCTTGTACATTCACATCCAGATCATTTATGTAAATAACAAATAACAAACAGCCATGGCACACCACTAGTCACAAGCCTCCAGTCCGAGAAACAACCTTCAACCATTGCCCTCTACTTCCTACCGTCGAGCCAAATTTGAATCCAATTAGCTAGCCCTCCTTGAATCCCATGAGACCTAACCTTCATGACTAGCTTGCCGTGCAGGACCTTGTCAAAGACCTTACTTACATCCATATAGACAACATCCACTACCCTACCCTCATCTATTCTCTCAGTTACCTCTTTGAAAAACTCTAAAAGACTTGTCAGACATGAATTCACGTGCACAAATCCATGCTGACTGTCCCTAATCAGACCTTAACTATCTAAGTGTTGGTTGATCCCGTCCCTCAGCATCGTCTCCAACAACTTGCTTACCACTGATGTCAGGCTCCCTGGCCTGTAGTTTCCTGGCTTGTCTTTACTACCTTTCTTAAACAATGGAACAATATTAGCCACCCTCCAGTCTTCCAGAAGTTCACCAGTGGCTAAAGATGAAGCAAAAATCTCTGCAAAGGCCTCTGCAATTTGTTCCCTAGCCTCCCACAATGTCCGAGTATAGGCTTGATCAGGCCCAGGGGATTTATCCACCTTAATGCGCTTTAAGGATGTAAACATCTCCTCTCTGGTAATATGTATGTCGTCCGAAACATCCTAGATAAATCTAGTCCCATTTGCCAGCATTTGGCCAATATCTCTCTAAACCCTTCCTACTCATATATCCATCCAGATGCCTTTTAAATGCTGTAATTGTATCCGCCTCCACCACTTCCTCTGGCAGTTCACTCACCACCCTCTGTATCCTTTTTAAATCTTTCCCCTCTCACCTTAAACCTATGCCCTCTAGTTTTGGAACACCACCACCCAGAAAAAGACCTTGGATATTCACCCTATCCATGCCCTTCATAATTTTATAAACCTCTATAAGGTCACCCCTCAGCTTCCAACGCTTCAAGGATAATAGCCCCAGTCTAATCAGCCCCTCTCTCTAATTCGAACCCTCAAGTCCCAGCAGAATTCTTGTCAGTCTTTTCTGCACCCTCTCAAGTTTAACAACATCTTTCCTGTAGCAGGGCAACCTGAATTGTACGCAGTATTCTAAAAGTTGCAAAATAAAAATCAAAATGGACATTGTATTTTTATTTTCCTGATGTATAACTAAAGTGCATAGCTGATATTTATCAATCACATGGAGTACCATGAGAAAAAAAATTGAGAATCAAACTCACCTGATCCCTCAAAGGCTCCACACAATCTAACCAACAGAGATCTGACATCGTGACTTAGCATATTTATTGGTATTAATTTGTCTCCTATGTCATGACTGCACATAAAAAAAATACTCTCGCATTCCATCCTGTTCTCTGGCCACTGGCTTGAAGACAGATTATGCTTTGACTGATCATCCCCGAAAATTCAACACATCTTCTTCATAGAAATTTCTATCTTTCGATAAATCTTTAATATTAAATGTCCTGGGCAAAGCAATAATGTCTTCAGGTTTATAACTGTAATAGTCTCCTATCCAGCTTATTAGATCACAATTCTCTGATCTTGGGTTTCTGTTGTACTTGTCTATATATTTCTTTACATTGTATGGGCAAGATTTTCCAAGTATTATTTGCAGCAACTCTATTCAACTAAGGTTTGTGAACAGGTCTTTTGCTGAATCCAACAGACGTCTGCAGGCAAAAGAAAAATCAGAACATAATTTGCATAATATAATAAAATGAATACCTGGATTTTGTTCCCGCGGGCAGGGGTGCAATTAGAAAAGTTCATTACCCAGCCCATCTGTCTTTGAGAAAAATGTCCAAAGAGGGGGATCTTAACTCTTGGCTGGATCGGAGGGAATGTACCTGGCTTGTGCAGGAGTTTGATTTGCAGTAGGTTCAAATAGCCCTGCTAGGTTCAGGGTTCTCCCCTTGTTAGGAAAAAGAGGGTTTCACTATAATGGAGCATTGTATTTTCTTAACCACTACAGTGAGCTTTGTGTCAATAGGTGCATCTGAGCTTTCATTGAGATTATTCCGAACAAACATAGGGTATATTTCAAAGGGAAAGAAATGTTTGGCATCTCTTTGTGACTTGCAAATCACTTCCCAAAATGCTTAGATTTGTGGGCAGAATCAAAAGGTATGCTTGGTAAAATCTGTCTGACCAATTTTTCAAGTGTTTATTCAACAAGGTAGTTGTGAAGCTATAAAGCAAGTAGAGCACTATTATAATTCTCCAAGTTTATATCTACCTTTCTCTTCAGTTCAGTAGTCATAGAATCCTTAAAGTGCAAAAAGAGGTTGTTTAATCCATCAAGCCTGCACCAACCCTCCAAAGACATCTCACGGTAACCTCTCATGGGGTTTTGACCATCGCTATCCCACCTAACCGGCGCATCACTGGACATTACAGGGTAATTCTTAGCATGGCCAATCCACCTGTACCCATTCTGTACCGTGGGAGGAAACCCACACAAACACAGGGGTAACGTGCAAACTCCACAAAGTTGCCCAAAGCTGGATTTGAACCCAGGTCCCTGGCACAGTGAGGCAGCAGTGCTAACCACTGTCTTCATGCTGCCCAGAATTGTCTGAATATCTTCTAATCAGAAGTGAACCTCACATTACGATTTCTAATTATGTAGAATTGTAACCCAGAATTTAAGAAAAGGACACTTTTCTTTATGTGAGCCAGCTAAAGAAACATAATCCAGAAAAAAAGCACGATGGCACAATAGTTAGCAATGCTACCTCACAGCACCAGGGCCCTGAGTCCAATGCCAACTTTGAGAGACTGTGTGGAGTTTGTACATTCTCCCCATTGTCTGTGTGTCTTTCCTTGGGTGGTCCGGTTTCTTCTCACAGTCCAAAAATGTGCAGGTTAGGTAGATTGGCTATGCTAACTGCCCATAATGTCTAGAGTGGGAAATGCAGGGATGGGGCAGGGAGTGACTCTGGTGGGATGCTCTTTGGAGGGTTGCTGTGGAATCGATGTGCTGAATGGCCTACTTCCACATTATAGGGATTCTACAATGATGACATGACTGAATGATTCTCAGTTTGAAATTGAGATAGATGGAGTAAATAGTGTTTAAAGAGTATGACATTTCTAACTCGCCATTTCTGCCATCTCTAAAAAGATGCCATCACAAAACACATTTTCACCCTCACCCTCTTCCCTCACTGTCAGTATTCACCAGGCTACTCCCTCTGTGACACTCTGGTTTACTCCTCTATCACTGCTAACACTTTCTTAAACACTTATCACACCTTCCCATGCAATCACAAAAAGTGTAACACCTACTCATTTACCTCCACCCTTCTCTCCATCCAAGACCTCAAACATACCTTCCAGAAGTTGCTCACTAAGGAACTGTAATCCTTTTTGCAAACGTTACTGGTTGGCAATAGAAGGATTGTACTCTCAAAATAATGTGGGTACAACGATTAGCACCTTGCATCAAGGGGAAGCCAGTGATGACTGAGAATCCTAATGCTCTGACTATTTGACTCATCAGCAAGGGGGGTTGAAATTGAAAGGTGGTTTCAGTCAAAAATGGCATCAGTAACATCCCAGATGCAGTTATGAATGGAGTATTAGTAGATGCCATTGAGTTTCCCAGTTGCTCCCTGAAGTACTTCTTTCAATCTAGTCTACTGTGTTCACCGCTCACGATGAGGTCCCCTTTACACTGGCGAGACCAAACATAGATTGGGTGACCGCTTTGCAGAACATGTCCATTCTGTCCATAGAACTACCAGTAGCTTGACGTTTCAATAAACCACCTTGCTTCTATGTTAACATTTTTCTCCTGAGCCTGCAATAGTTTTCCAAAGAAGCTCCATGCCAGCTGGAGAAACAACACTTCATTTTCCAGTTAGGCACTTTACCATTTCTAGGACTCAGCATTGAGTTCCATAATTTCACACTGTCTGAACTATATTGCAAAGACTGATCTGAGTGGTCCAGGCATCAAAACCTCAACCTCAGAAAGCCTACGGTCTTTTCCACAAGCCCTTTTAAAGTGTGAACAATGTTCTACCTTTTCTCTGCATACATCAACAGATTTCTTGCAGGTGTTATGAAACATCTTTGAGTGAGCCAAGGACCTTAGCATGATGCAAGCAGCTGTGAATGCTCTAGCATGCAGAGGTTATGGCAGCTACTGGGATATCGGCTGGAAATCTCAAACATTTCTCTTCCCTGGTCACAGATTAGTTGCTCACTAAGGAACTGTAATCCTTTTTGCAAACGTTACTGGTTGGCAATAGAAGGATTGTACTCTCAAAATAATGTGGGTACAACGATTAGCACCTTGCATCAAGGGGAAGCCAGTGATGACTGAGAATCCTAATGCTCTGACTATTTGACTCATCAGCAAGGGGGGTTGAAATTGAAAGGTGGTTTCAGTCAAAAATGGTATCAGTAACATCCCAGATGCAGTTATGAATGGAGTATTAGTGGATGCCATTGAGTTTCCCAGTTGCTCCCTGAAGTAGCAGACAAACTAAGCATAGCAGCTACCTTGGCCAGCCTTGGGATGGGATTGCCACCTGTTCCTTTTGAATACGAGCAGTTCTGGAATGATGAGCATCCTTCAACTCTGTCTCATTGCTGTTACTATTTGGAGAAAACTGCAGCAAAGGCTATAAAAAAAAGTGTCTCACCATTCCATTGTGCCTGCTTAGTCAATCATATCCTGCTACTTCTCCCTCTGTGGGTTGGGTAGCCACTGTTGGAGGTTGGGTTGGGTTTGTTAAAACTCCTATCTCTGATGTCCCCTTTGCCAATCACTTCTTAGCAGGAGTAATGTCACAGAACAACTGGATTGAGATCTGACATTTCATCTCAGATGGAATAGATTCTGAGGCTGTTGACTTGCTCACTAAGCTGGCTTGTTTTTGTTCAGACGTTTCATCATCATGCTAGGTGACCTCATTAATGGAGCCTCCAATGAAGCAATGTTATTCTACTCTGCTTGGAATTTATATTGTCTGGTCCATTATGGTGAGTACTGTCATTTGCGGTTTTGATCTGTATGGGTTTATATATGGGGTCCAATTCTATATGTGTGTTGATTGAAGTATGGGTGGAGAACCATGCCTCTAGGAATTCCCATGCGTGTCTATGTTTGGCTTGGGCTACTATGGTTACTTTGTCCCAGTTAAACTGATGGCCTTCATTATCTGAATGTACAGGTATTAAGGAGAATTTCATTGTGCCAGCTGATGTTCGTGTATTCTGATGGCTAGTTTCCTTCCTGTCTGTCCAATGTAATGTTTGTGGCACTCGTTGCATGGTATTTTGTAAACCACATTCATTATGAGTGTTGTGGGAACGGGGTTTTTAATCCTTGTAAGAGTTGGTCGTAGAGTGGCTGTGGGCTTGTGGACCATCAGGATTCCTAGTGGTCTTAGGTGTTTCGCTGTTTGTTCCAATATGTTGTTGAAGTAGGGCAGTGTGTTCAATGTGTTAGGTCGTACTGTGTCCTCCTGTAGTCTGTTTTGCACCTGAGTACTTGACATTTCCACCCTAGGAAAAAGGCTCTGACTATCACCCAATGCATGCCTCTTATAATTTTATGTACTTCAATAAGATCGTTTCTCAGCCTGCATTGCTCAAGAGAAAACAATCCAGCCTATCCTTATATGTAATACACTCCAACCCAGGCAATATCCTCGTAAACCCCTTTTGCATCCTCTCCAAAGCCTCCACATCCTTTCTTTTGTGCAGTGACCGGAACTGCACGCAATATTTCAAATATGGGTGAACCAAAGCTTTATACAACTGCAATAGGACCTGCCAACTTTTATACTTAGTGTCCTGGCAAGAAGGAAAGCATGCCATACACTTTATTTACCATCTTATCAACTTGAGTTTTCACATTCAAAGAGCTATGGACTTGCACTCCAGGATCCCTCAATGTATCCTACTACAATGCTACTTGCTGTATATTTTCCTCTTGCATTTGACCTTCCAAAATGCATCACTTCACACTTCATAGAGTCCCTACAGTGTGGAAACAGGCCCTTCAGCCCACCAAATCTACACCAACCCTTAAAGCATCCCACCCAGACCCATCCCCCTATAACCCACCTAATCTACACATCCCTGAACACTTTAGGCAATTTAGCATGGCCAATCCACCTAGCCTGCATATCTTTGGACTGTGGGAGGAAACCAGAGCAACTGAAGGAAAACCAAGCAGGTATGGGGAGAACGTGCAACTCCGCACAGTCGGTTGCTCGAGGATGGAATCGAACCCAGGTCCCTGGCACTGTGAAACAGCAGTGCTAACCACTGAGCCACCGTGCTGCTCCAACACTTGTCCAGATCAAACCACATTCTCCATCCAAAATTCCAACTGATCTATATCATGCTATATTCTTTGACAAACTTCCACACTATCCACAACTCCACCAATTTGTGTTTTTCAGCAAACTTTCTGATTGGATTTCCTACATTTTCATCGAAATCATTCATAGATATTAAAAACAACAGAGTCCTACCAGTGATCCACAGACCTCCAGTCAGAAAGTCATCCCTCTCACTGTCATCTATGACCAAGGTAATATCCAATTTACCAAATCACCATGGATCCGATGTGGCTTAATATTCTGGGCCAGACTACCATGAAGGACCTTGTCAAATGCTTAAGTAAAGTCAATTTAGACAACATCCAGTGATCTACACTCAGTCATTTACATCACTTCCTCAAGGAACTAAAAAAATTCGCATTGTGAGACAATACCTTCCCTGCGTAGGGCCATGCTCACTCTCTCAAATAAGTCCATTCATTTCCTAACGTGAGTAAATCGTGTTCCTAAGAATCTTTTCCAATAATTTCCCTGCCACTGATGTGAGGCTCACTGATGTATAACTTCCTGGTTCATCTCTTCTGTCATTCTGAAACTACTTGGCTACTTGGCAATCTTCTAGGACCACACTTATGGCTAAAGAGGATTCAAAGATCTATGTCAAGACCTCCCTTGCCTCCTTCAGTATCCTGGGATGGATCCCATCAGGTCCTGGGGTCTAACCTACCTTATTGGTTTTCAAGATATCCAACACCTCCTCCTTCTTAATATCAACATTGCCTAGAGTATCAACATACCTCTCCCTAATCTTACCATCAACTGTGTCCCTCTCCTTGTTGAATAGAACATGCACCTTCTCTGGCTCCATGCATAAATTCCCTCCTTCAGTGGACCTATGCTTTCACGAAAACCCACTTGCTGGTAATATACACTTAAAATGCCACAGAAATTTCCTTAATCCTAGTTGCCAAGACCATTTCATAGCTAGCTGGACCTCATAGAGTATGAGATAGCACAGTGTGACGCTGCAGGACCACAGCAGGCCAAGCAGCATCAGAGGAGCAGGAAAGCTAATGTTTTGCGTCAGGACCATCCTTCAGAAATGGGGAAGGGGAAGGGGGCTCTGAAATAAATAGAGAGGGGGAGGGTTGGGCTGGGGAAGGTAGTAGGATGGTGATAGCAGGTAGGTAGTGGTGGGGATTGGTCAGTGAGGTGAGAGGAGCGGATAGGTGGGAGAAAAGACGGACAGATCAAGGAGGCAGGGATGAGAGGGAGGGTTGGTCTTGGGATGAGGCTGGGGGTGGGGAGATTTTGAAGCTGGTCAAGTCCACATTGAGACCATTGGTTTGTAGGCTTCCAAGGCGGAATATGAGGTGCTTCTCCTTCAGTTTCTGGCTGGCATCGTTGTGACACTGGAGGAAGTCTAGCATGGACATGTCGCACAGGAAGTGGGAGGGGGAGTTGAAGTGGTTCGTGACTGGGAGGTGTTATTTGTTGTGAACCAAGCGTAGGTACTCTACGAGCGGTCTCCAAGCCTCCGCTTGGTCTCACCAATGTAGAGGAGGCCACATCGGGAACAGCGGATACAATAGGCCACATTAGCAGATGTGCAGGTGAACATCTGTCTGATGTGGAAGGTTTTCTTGGGGTCTGGGATGGAGGTGAGGGGGTAGGTGTAGGGGCAGGTATAGCACCTCCTGCAGTTGCAGGGAAAGGTGCCGGGGATGGTGGGCCTAGTGGGGAGTGTGGAGCAGACGAGGGAGTCACGGAGAGAGCGGTCCCTCCGGAAGGCAGATAAGCGGGGGGAGGGAAATATATCCTTGGTAGTGGGATCAGATTGCAGTTGGCAGAAGTGGCGGAGAATGATGCGTTGAATTCAGAGGTTAATGTGGTGATACGTGAGGACAAAGGGAATTCTGTCTTTGTTTTTATTGCGGGGAGGGGGTGTGAGGGCAGAGGTGTGGGAAATACAAGAGATGCGGTCGAGGGTGATTTCGATCACTGAAGGGGGGAAGTTGCAGTCCTTGAAGTACGAGGACATCTGGGATGTTCAGGAGTGGAACGCCTCATCTTGGAAGCAGATGGAGCGGAGGGAGAGGAATTGGGAGTAGGAGATCACATTCTTGCAGGAAGGTGGATGAGAGGAGGTGTAGTCTAGGTAGCTGTCGGAGTCGGTGGGCTTAAAATAGATATCAGGTCCTGGCTGACAGACTATAACAGGAATGTCAGAGATTCTAACATTCTGCCTGCTGACACTGGCGAGGCTGTGCCAGAGTCAAGTACGCTTGGTACGCTTAGAGTATCGATGCTCAGTTCGCGACAAATAACAACATCTCCCAGTCGCGAACCGTTTCAACTCCCCCTCCCACTCCCTGTGCAACATGTCCATGCTAGGCCTCCTCCAGTGTCACAACGACGCCAGAGTCAAGAACTTCCTACATGTCAATAAAGGGTGGCTTGCTGACAGGATACCAGCCTCTGAACTAACCCATTCGCAACAGTCGTCTTTGAGATGGGGTAAGCATTTCTTGCATTATGTCATTATTTTTGAAGTTTGAATCATTTGATCCTGCCATCGAAGACTGGGCCCAGTATGTGGAAACAATCTATTTTTTTTTCTGGGCAATTGACATTGGGGCAGATACAAAGCAATGAGTAATTCTCCTGACATCTTGTGGACCTACAGCTTTTTCTGTTATTAGGAGTCTAACTTTCCCTGAGCTGCCAGATCCTAAAGCATTAAGAGTTGACAGATTTAATTAAGGAATATTATGATCCCAAGCCTCCCTTAATTCTGAGTTGCTATCGTTTTAACTCGGTAATTCAGGAAGCAGGGGAATCCGTGCCGTGATTTTTTGACTCAGTTAAGACAACTTGTAGAGGCTTGTGACTTTGTTTTATCCTCTAATGAGGTGTTTAGAGACTGTTTACTATTTAGGATTCATGACGTAGCCATGAAAAAGTGCCTGCTAGCTGAAGCCCAACTGCAAATTAAACAGGCACTATAACTGATAAGTCATTGGAAAATGTAGCAAGTGGAGCATTTGAGTTGAAGGGTATTCCAATGGAAGTGGACACCTTCGTTTGTCTGACTGCGCTTGGGGAACACCACTTGAGTGCAAGCAATTCATTGCCTCACTCAAGACATATCCTGTTCAGAGGGATTCTAGTTCAGCCCACAGCAAAACCCCAAAAACAAAGCCAAGCTTCAGCCAAGCGGCTAAGGATCTTGGTGGCAAGCTATTGCAGTTGCTGCTGGAATGTGGATTCCAACAGCAAAAAAGTCCTATTGGACCTAAATTGACTAAAAATACTCGTAGGCCGCGGTATCCATGAGAGTGCATACCCTGCAAAGTCCACCTACATCTGTTTTGGAACGGTTCATTTGCTTAGCAACATCATCTCAGAACCAATCAAAATAAGTGTCTGGTTAAATTGTCTTTCAGTTCCAATGGAGGTAGATACCGGCATGACTCTATCAGTGATTGTAGAACTAGTTTTTAATAAAATTCATTCTGGAATCCAACCCTTGAGTTTCCAAAAGACCTCAGCTAGGCTGAGAACCTATGCTGGGGAACATTTACAGATTAAGGGTACAACTTTGGTTCCAGTGTCTTATGAGAAGCAGCTGGTTCAGTACCAGTGACTGTAGTAAATGGTATGGGCCCAAGCTTGATGGGGCAAAATTGGTTGAGAGAAAATCATCTAGATTGGCTCATAATTTTTCAATTAGAAAATGGCTGCCTGAGTGAAGTCCTAATGAAATACCCAGAAGCCTTCTTGAAGGTCTAGGAACTATCAATGTTGCCAGGGCCACCTTGCATGTTGACCAGGAAACAATTCCAAGATTCTGCAAGGCCCGCCTAGTGCCATTTGCCCTATGGACAAAAGTAGAGATAAAAATCAGAAGGTTGGAAAGTGAAGGAATCATCAAATCAGTCCAATTTGTCGAATGAGTAGCGCTGGTCATACTGATTTTAAGTTCTACAGAATAGTTCACCTTTGTAGGGATTTTAAACAAATGATAAGCTGCTTTTTTGCAGCTGGATAAGCACCAAATCCCTCAGATAGAGGACTCATACGCAAAGCTGGCAGGGGTCTGTCCTTCACGAATCTTGCAATTGCATTTAGACAAGGATTCTGAGTAGTATGCTACAATCAAGAGCCATAAAGGTTTGTACCAATATACGTGGCTGCCATTTAGGGTATCGTCAGCCTGTTAATTTTATTAGTGGATGATGAAGAAAACTTTGCAAGGTCTACCTCAGATCAACATTTATTTAGATGACATGCTAATAACAGGGATGACTAATAAGGAACACTTACAGAACTTGGACATAGTCATTAGGTGTTTTTCCAAGGTGGGCATACGCCTAAGAAGGGAAAAATATATGTTCAATGATCTCAAGTGACCTACTTAGGCTACAGAGTCTACATGACTGGGTTACACCCATTGGAAGATAAAGTGCAGCTCCCCCACATCTGTGGGAATGGCCAGGTAAATCTTGGACTCACGTACTTGTTGACCATGCAGGTCCTTTCACGGGCTCAATGTTCTTAGTCGCTGCAGATGGCCACTCAAAGTACATGCATAGAGTCCGTTCTTCAAACATGAGCACACATCTTTTTCAATACACAGACTCCCAGGAGTGTTGGTGACAGCTAATAGGCAATCGTTTACCAACAAGGAATTTGGTTGTTTCCTAAAGTCCAATGGGCTTCAACATATAAGGACAGCTCCATACCATCTATCATCCAATGAACTGGCAGAAAAAGCAGTCCAAATTTGAAGGCAAGCTTAAAAAAACAGCCTATAGGTCTCGCTAGTTACCAAGCTGTCACAGTTCTTATTTGATTATTGGACGAGCACACACGCAATTACATGAATAGCATTGGCAGAGTTGCTAAGAGATAGGAAACTCCACACCAGGTTAAATCTAATCCTTATGTTCCTAGGGTTGGGCAAAATGGTATCAGGAATGCGAGTGCCAGACCGAAGACTTCACCAAGCAAGCGAGTTTACTGTGGGGGATGAGGCTTGGTGAAATGGCCCTGCAGGTAAAAGGCACGGTCATTGCGAGGTCAGGACCAGTGATGTATAAAGTTCAAGTCAGTGCGACAGTCCTCAACAAGCACATGGGCCATGTGAAAGCCACGAACTTGCAAACAGTGCCGGAGCAAAACGTGCCCTCTCCTTGGAACAGTTGGAAAGGCTGCCGGAACTCTTGGTTTACCCTCTCCATCAAGCGTTGACAAGATATCTGAATCTGAGATGGACCTGATAGATATAGTCACATCAACACCTTTGCTGGCGGAAAAAGAGAGTGAATTTCTACTGAGGCATTCCTGCCTTAAGAGGCGAGCTCCCATGCGTTACATGCCGCCCATATCAGATGCCAAGGAGTAATTGTGGAATTATTTCAGCCCTATTTAGCCCTCTTAATTTCTTAAGTTCTTTCCTGCTTCTTTCATAATAGTCCTGTTTGCTTTCCCTTTGGGAAGCCTTACTAAAGCTTCCTTTTTCTTTTTTACTATACTTTTAATATATCCTGTTATCCAAAGTTCCCAAATCCTGCCATCCTTATCTTTCATCCTCACGGAACATGTTGGTCCTGAACTCTGATGAAGTTGCCTTTAAAAGACTCCCACATTTCACATGTGGATTTACCCTCAAACAGCCTCTCCCAATCTAATTTCTCCAGTTCCTGCCTCTTACTGTTATAACTAGTTTTCACCAGTTTTGCACCTAGGACCAGTCTTAATCTTATTCCTAACTATTTTAAAACTTAAGGAATTATGATCACAATTCTCAAAATACTACCCCAGTGAAATCTGATCAAATGGTCAGACTCATTCCCCAGTACAAGGTCTCCTGCAACCCCTTCCCTAGTTGGACTATCTACATGTTGGTTCATTAAACTGTCTTGGGATCACCTAACAAATTCTTCCCCATCTAAGCCCCTGGCACTAAGGGAGTTTCTGTCAATGTCAGGGAAAAAGCACCCACTACAAAAACACTGTTGTTTTATATCTGTTTTTAATCTGTTCCTGTATTTCCTGTTGGGTTTTGGGAGGCCTGTAGTATAACCCCCATCATCGTGATTGCACCTGTCTTATTCCTGAGTTCTATTCACTTGTTCAGCCTTCCAAGATGTCCTCTCTTCATACAATCATAACTTTCTCCCTAATCAATAATGCAACACTGCCACACCTTTTACACCTCTCTCTAACACCTAAAACATCTAAACCATGGAACATTGAGCTACCAGTCCTGCTCTTCTCTCAGCTTGGTTTTTAAAAGGGTTACAACATCACAGTTCCATATTCTAATCCAGGGTCTAAGCTTTAAGGTTACACTCCTAGCCTTAAAATAAATATACATCAGATCACCAGTCCTGCCCTGTTCATTATCTGGCCCCGCCTGTTCTTCCTATTAAACTTACATAACCTCCTTCACAATCACTCCATATGCTGATATATTGCTCTGGTTCCCATTTCCCCAGCCACACTTGTTTAAATCTTCCTGAGTGACACTGTCAAACCTCCTTGCAAAGATATTGGTGCCCCACCAATTCAGATGTAACCCATCCTTCTTGTGCAGATCCCTCCTGCCCTGGAAAAGATCTCAATGATCCAGATATCTGAAGCTCTCCCTCCTACATTAGCTCTTTAGCCATGCATTCAACTGTGCTAATTTCTTACTTCTCGCCTCACACAGCACAGTGAGTAATCCCAAGATTACAACCCTAGAGTTCTTCCTTTTCAATTTTCTATCTAACTCCCTAATTTCCCTTTACAGGACCTCATTTCTCTTGCTACTTATGTCATTAGTATTGGTTTGGACCACAACTTTCACTTTCAGAATATCCTGTGCTTACGCACAGACACCAGGGAGGCAAAACACAATCTTGAAATCTCACTCATAGCAGCAGAAATGCCTGACTGTGCCCCTGTCTGTAGAGTCCTCTATCACTAAGCCTCGCTTACATTTTGACTCTCCCTGCTGTACACCAGAGCCAATCGTACTGCCAGTGACCTGGCTGCTGCTGTTGCTTCTCATGAGAGGCCATACTTCCAACAACATCCAAAGTGGTATACCTGTTTGAGAGGGAATAACCACAGGGGTCACCTGCACGACCTGTCTACCCCTTCTGGTGATCACCCATCCATCTGGCAGAATCTTTGGCATGTCCACATCCTTGATGCTCCTATCTACGCTCCTCAGTGAATCCAATGCCACTCCAACCAATCCATGCGAGGTCGGAGAGATGTTGCAGGTGGACACATTTCCTGCATTATGTGGAGGTGCCAGTGTTGTCCATCCCAGGGTGGACAAGGTCACAAGATCTCGGAGCGTGCTCCATCGTCAGGTGAAATCTTCCTGCAGACATAGTTTTCAAGGACATTTGACTTCTGCGTGATTGCCCATAACTCACAAGAGGAGCATACCACTCCACTAAATGCCATTGCTTCCCTTCTAGTAACTACTGGATTAAAAGAAAAGAAAAGGAAAGATCTTACTTTTTCATACCTTAATGCTGCTGGCAATCTTCCGCGAAGCCTGCACTTTGACCTCAAGAGCAACACTTCGACCTCGCTACCGAGGCTCTGCTAATTCTAAGCCACAACCAAATTTTATAACAGTCTCTCCTTCACCTTTTTTTCGTTGAAGGAGGAAGAAGGAAAGGGAACGTTACAATTACATGGTGGCTCAATGGTGAGCATTGCTACCTCACAGCACCAGGGACCCAGGTTCAATTCCACCCTCGGGCGACTGTCTGTCTGGAGTTTGCACATTGTCCACGTGTCTGCGTGGGTTTCCGCCAGGTGCTCTGGTTTCCTCCCACAGTCCAAAGATGTGCAAGCTAGGTGGATTGACCATGCTAAATTGCCCATAATGTCCAGGGGTGTGTAAATTAGGTGGATTAGACATGGGAAATGCAGGATTACAGGGAAAAGGCAGGGAAATGGGGATGGGTCTGGGTGGGTGTTCTTCGGAGGGAAATGCGGACTCGTTGGGCCGAATGGCTTGTTTCCACACTATAGGGATTCTATGATTTTATGAAAATGAAGTCTGGCATCATCACCTTGCGTGGCCTACTTGTGACTCCAAATCCACAGCAATGCAGTCAATTCTTAACCATCCTCTGAAATGACCTAACACGTCACTCAGTTCAAGGAAAATAAAAATGGACAACAAAAGCTGCTCTTGCCAGTGACACTCACATCATGTAAAAGAATCAAAATAAATAAACCCAAAAAGAATGGGTTAATATCACACCACCTTGGGGCTAGAGCAGTTCTTTTCAATACTGTCATCAAGACAGGAAAACATTGTCAATAATGATAGTCAATATATTGTTTCTCTTTGCAATTTCTAATGATAACTTGGATCCCTAAGGAATAGAAAGCAACAATGTGTAACATTCAGTCTTTCTAAATTAGTACCAAGTAATTATCTACCTTTATTTTACAATGCTGATATATCTTGATCTTTAGACTGGAACACAAATATCACCTCAGGAAGAAGCTTATGTTAATCTGAGCGTAACAGCTTTTTTTAAAAAAATCAATAGATTTATGATTCTGTGACAAGGGGGATTCTTATCCTAAAGAATTAAGTTCTTACCACTTGCTGGTAGGATGTATAGGAGGGTGTACAAGAGCAGTAAGGTGCTTAAGGATAAGGATATTAATGTTATTCTGAGCATAAAATGGAGATGTACCAGATGATTCCAGGAAAATAAAGCTATAATTATCATGAGACATTGGAGATATGGAACCACTCATTGAGTCAGAAGATCATGGATTCAATATCAGGACTTCAGAGCAAGTATTAGGCTATGATCTCTATAATAGTGAGGGTGTGTGCTGCACCATCACAGCTGCCATCTTTTGGATGAAGGCTACTCTTTCCATGTCAGATGTAGAAAAATGATCCTGCTGTCTATTTTGATGAATAGGAGGGGAGTTGTCCCCAGAGGCCGATATTTATCCTTTGATGAACATCACAGACATATTACCAGGTCTTTGTCACTATGCTGTTTGTGGGTGTTTTTACACACAAATAGGGTGTCTTATTTCCAACATAAAGTGGTGACTATGTTTGAAATATTTCACTTTTTATAAAGCGTTTTTTCTGTCATCACCATGGTCGTTTTTTTGAAAGAAAACCAATTGCTAGAGAAACTCAGCAGGTCTGGCAGCATCTGTTGAGAGCAAGCAGAGCGAATATTTTGAGTCCAATGACCCTTCTTCAAAACAGTCTTTTTTTCCTTCTTTTGAGAAGGCTAAGAATAAATTTATTACAGCATCTCTTCATTTGTAAAGAGTTTAAAAGTAAGTAGGGAAAGAGAATTTACTCAGAGTGTAGAATCAGTGATAAAGGTTTAGAACCTTAGTTAACCACTAAGAGGCAAGCATGGAAATTAGAAGAAATTTCCTTTTACAGAGGGTAGAGGGTTATTAAGGGATTTAAGGTTGATAATTGATATAAAGCAATAGTAGATACAGGAGCATTGCAACTCTCAAGGGAAAAAAAAAAATTTCAAGCAGGGGAAGTTGCAAAGTTAAGTTAAGACAGGGAAGGAATCAGTTTCAGATTATTAGTGCAAAAAGCTATCAGAGGCTCGTAGGACTCAATGGCATCCATGTTTCCACCCCTGTCTTAAATGTCAATCCAGCAATTTTAGAAGGGAATCCTTAAAGGTAATTGACAACGCTGTCACTTGTGTGTATTAGTCTAAGCTACAGTCCAGTTACTGCACTAGATGCCAAGTAGTAATTTATTTTATTATTAAAAGTAACCATGGACACTATGGATTCAAGCATCAAGGTAAAAATGAATATTGGTATTCTTGAGTATTACTGAAAAAATATAGTTTCTGTTGAAATTTTTCATCTTGCTCTCAAAATACTTGACAAGAAATACCAATGTAAAGGGCAAACAATATTTCTTTTGCAAAAGAGGAGATTGCTGATTAGCTGGCAAGTGGTCTGTTATTGGTAGAGGTGGTGCAATGCAGATTCACCAGTTAATGACAACTAACTGTTAACTGTGAATCTTTGTTTACATTTTAAATAATGAAGGCTGGTCAAGGCTCTGCCTAAAAAAAATACAGCAGATAATGGCTGCAATGAAACAGACACAGTATGTGTATAGGTTATTTATGGTAGCAAAGGACAGGGGCCTGTGTACATAGATTCCAGTGCACATAAGTATACCATTCTACAAGCCTGACTGACAATCCTAAATTGTTTGCCAACATAATTCTTTGTGCACTTGGGGTTATGTAGCAAATGTTGTCTAATTGTGGAATCACATCTAATGTTGATTAAGGTGCTTTGAGTTTTGCACGCACAAGTTGATTGGTTACAGGTGATACCCTGACTGTTGCAAACAGCTAAAAGGAATTGTTACTTGATATGATCCACCAGTCTCTGGAATTTACAGCATAGATAACTTAGCATCACACAAGCACTGAAATCCATTTTACGTCATTGCTCATTTATGAGATAGGCTCAAGGGCTCAACACCATCCAGAACAAAGCAGCCCACTTGACTGGCAAATCATTCAACACCTTAAAACATTTATTTTTCTCCACCACTAGCACACAATAGCAACAGCATGCATCATCTACAAGATTGACTGCAGCAACTTACCAAGGTTCTTTTGCATCCATAACTCTACAAGGACAAGGGACAGCACCAGCTGCTGGAGTTTTCTTCCACACAAGTCACATTACATCTTGACCTAGAACTACATCAATATTCTTTCATTATTACTGGATCAAAATCCTGAAACTACCTTCCTATTAGCACTGTGGGTAAACCTGCACCATATGGGCTTCAGGGATTAGAGAAGACAGCTCATCAAGTATAGTTAAAGTGATTAGTAAATGCTGGCTTTGCGAGCAACATCCACATAATAAACAAATATATATTTAAAAAAGACCCATGCTGTTTAGAGTTAAACATCTCATGTTATTTTCTGTGGTATATTTTCTGTCTCTGAGATGAAAAATATTTTGTGCTTTTTGAGATTGCATTTGCATGACTGTTTCTAATTGTGCGTGGCATTCTCAATTTACTTTGATTTTGGCAGCGCCCAATATACAGACGTATATAGGTGAACTTTTAAAAAAATAATTTCAAAGGCTGAATTAATTTCATAGAAAATAAATTAAACAATTCTGATAAATTAGTATAGTGTATAAACCTTGTGGCTCTAAAATAATATTCCCCTCAGGAAGATGATTCTTAAAACCAAGTCTGTCCGACTGACCATTATTCATTGTGATTTCCTAGAAACCTAAAGTGACAGGAAAACTATTCACAAAGCTATAATTGCAGACAATTTTTCACACCATGCTTTTGACAAGATGATGGTGTTATATGTATCACTTTTAGTGTTGATCATTAAATTAACAATTTAAGAGAAGGACAGAATGTTTGATTACCTCAGGTTTCCATTCTTACCAAACGGAGTGAAATTTTAAGTGCTACAATTACTCTTTATCTCAAAACTTTTTTATGCTTGGAATAATGAATTTATATATGTCATCTTTGAACTCAAAAGACTAAAATCACCTCTATCATTCAGTGAAAAATCAGTTGGAAGGAGTAATGAATACCTTGTTTACTGGCTGTATTTTTTTTTCCATTTTGAGCAATCACCTTCTCAAACCTGAAGGCATATTTCTAGCAATGTGAAGCATGGATATTTTCTTGTGACAGTTCGACTAAATGAAATTGTCAGTCTTTATTCACCTCTGTCTTTAGTAAATGATGCCCTTTCCACTTGATTGCCCACTGAGAAAAACTAAAGTAGTTATTTCTTGATAATGGCTCAACCACTTTGTGTCTTTTGCAGTCTCTGCAATGATATTTGGATTTGCCTGATCAAAAAACTTTGAAATGAAATAATTGAATTGAAAATAGAACATAACAAACACAACGTTCAGGAGAATAACATTTTCATTGTGAAGCTTTATTTTTAAAAGCAGTATTTTGATTTGGTCTGACTTCACTCCATAAAATGTGTTCCTTTGTAATCCACTGCTGCTCTGATTATTGATGATTGCTGTTGATTACATCATTACCTAAAATATACAAACAGCATCAAGCCAATAAGTTAATAATTGAAAATACTCCAAATAAATGAAATTATTTTAATCTTAATCTTTGTGTGCTCAACATAGCTACCATTAAAGTCCTTTTGAATATCATGCTGCAAATAAATCAGATATGAAGTGTCGTAAACTTGTCTTCATTAAGTGAAGGTAATTAGTGGAAATATCTTAATTCTAAAAACTGTTTTCCTATAATCATAGAAATACTTTGTGATACCTAAGTGATGTAGGAGCTATACATTAAAGTCCTAAGAATAGGTTAGAGGCTAGGAATTCTGAAGTGTGTCAATCACTTCCTGACTTCCCAAAGCCTGTCCACCACCTACAAGGCACAAGTCAGGAGTGGAGAGGAATGCAGGATCCCTGATTTATGAATATCTGATTCACGAACGTACATACTTACAAATATGATCCTATACCAAAGTGTAATTTTAAAGAGCCAACATACGAATATTTTCTGCACTTACGAATGGGTATTTTATATTATTCTAAAATATGTCCCAACTTGTGTGCAAATCAACTTGTGAACAGACTCAAGAACAGAACACATTGACAACACAGACACTGACTGTACTCCTATTTCCCTGGGTGAATGCAGCTCCAACAACACTTAGGAAGCTTCATACCAGTGATTGTAGCCCACTTGATTAGCACCACATCCAAAAATCATTCACTCCCTCAATCACTGATGCTCAGTCAATGCAATGTGTATCATCTATACTTAAGTGAGGAACAAGAGGATGGCCAGATTGAGGGTAGGGCCGATCATGGATAGTGGAGGGAAATTGTGTGCGGAGTTGGAGGAGGTAGGGGAGGTCCTTAATGAATACTTTGCTTCAGTATTCACCAGTGAGAGGGACTTTCTCATTTGTGAGGACAGCGTGTAACAGGCAGATATGGTCAAACAGGTTGAGGTTAGCAAGGAAGATGTGCTACAAATGTTGAAAAACATGAGGATAGATAAGTGCCCTGGGCCAGACGGGATATACCCAAGGTTACTATGGGAAGCAAGAGAAGAGATTGGTGTGCCTTTGGTGATGAGCTTTGTGTCCTCACTGTCCACTGGAGTAGTACCAGATGACTGGAGGATGGCAAATGCCATTCCCTTGTACAAGAAAGGGAATAGGGATAATCCTGGAAATTACAGACCAGTCAGTCTTACTTCTGTGGTGGGTAAATTATTGGAGACAACTCTGAGAGATAGTATTTATGATTATTTGGAAAAGCACAGTTTGATTATAAATAGTCAGCATGGCTTTGTGAGGGGGAGTTCATGTCTCACAAGCCTTATTGAATTCTTTGAGGGTGTGACAAAACATATTGATGAAGACAGAGCAGTGGATGTGGTATATATGGATTTTAGCAAGGCATTTGATAAGGTTCGCCATAATAGGTTCATTCAGAAAGTAAGAAGGCATGGGATGCAGGGAAATTTGGCTGTCTGGATACAAAATTGGCTGTCCAATAGAAGACAGAGGGTGGTAGTAGATGGAAAGTATTCAGCCTGGAGCTCGGTGATTAGTGGTGTTCCGCAGGAATCTGTTCTGGGACCTCTGTTCTTTGTGATCTTTATAAATGACTTGGATGAGGAAATGGAAGGGTGGGTTAGTAAGTTTGCCGATGACACGAAGGTTGGTGGAGTTGTGGATAGTGTGGACGGCTGTTGTAGATTGCAATGGGACATTGACAGGATGCAGAAATAGGCAAAGAAGTGGCAGATGGAATTCAACCCGGAAAAGTGTCAAGTAATTCATTTTGGAAGGTTGAATTTGAATGCAGAATACAGGGTTAATGGCAGGATTCTTGGCAGTGTGGAGGAATAGAGGGATCTTGGGGTCCACATCCATAGATCCCTCAAAGTTGCTACCCAAGTTGATAGGGTTGTTAAGAAAGCGTATGGTGTGTTGGCTTTCATTGATAGGGGAATTGAGTTTAAGAACCACAAGGTATGCTGCAGCTCTATAAAACGCTGGTTAGACCACACATGGAATATTGTGATCAGTTCTGGTTGCCTCATTATAGGAAGGATGTGGAAACTTTAGAGGGGGTGCAGAGGAGATTTACCAGGATGCTGCCTGGACTGGAGGGCAGGTCTTATGAGGAAAGGTTGAGGGAGCTAGGTCTTTTTTCATTGGAGTGAAGAAAGATGAGAGGTGACTTGATAGAGGTATACAAGATGATGAGAGGCATAGATAAAGTGGAAAGCCAGAGACTTTTTCCCGGGGCAGAAATGACTGTTATGAGGGAGCATAATTTTAAGTTGAATGAAGGAAGATATAGGGGAAATGTCAGAGGTAAGTTCTTTGCACAGAGAGTGGTGAGTGCATGGAATGTACTGCCAGCAGTGATAGTGGAGTCAGATACGTTAGGGACATTTAAGCAATTCTTGGATAAGCACATGGATGATAGTAAAATGTAGGGTATGCAGGGTAGATTGATTTTAGAGTAGGGTAATAGGTCAGCATAACATGATGGGCCAAAGGGCCTGTACAGTGCTGTACTGTTCTATGTTCTATGTTCTATCTACAAGATCCCTGCAGAAGTTCACCAAGGTTTCTTAGACAGCACTTTCCTAACCCATCACTGCAGTGAATCTTGTAGATGGTACACACTGCTGCTACTGAGCGTCAGTGGTGGAGGGAGTGAATGCTTGTAGATGTAGGACAATCAAGCAGGCTGCTTTGTCCTGGATGGTGTCATGCTTCTTGAGTGTTGTTGGGGCTGCACTCATGCAGGCAAGTGAGGAGTATTCCATCACACTCCTGACTTGTGCCTTGTAGATGGTGGACAGGCTTTGAGGAGTCAGGAGGTGAGTTACTCGCTGCAGTATTCCCAGCTTCTGGCCTGCTTTTGTAGCCACTCTGTTACTGTGGTGAGTCCAGTTGAGTTTCTGGTCAATGGTAATCCCCAGGATGTTGATAGTGGGGGATTCAGTGATGGTAACACCATTGAATGTCAAGGGGCAGTGGTTAGATTGTCTCTTACTGGTGATGGTCACAGCCTGGCATTTGTGTAGGACGAATGTCACTTGCCACTTGTCAGCCCAAGCCTTGATATTGTCCAGATCTTGTTGCATGTGAACATGGATTGCTTCAGTGTCTGAGGAGTCACGAATTGTGCTGAACATTGTGCAATCATCGGTGAACATCCCCAATTCTGACCTTATGATGGAGGGAAGATCATTGACGAAGCAGCTGAAATGGTTGGGCCCAGGACACTACCCTGAGGAACTCGTGCAGAGATGTCCTGGAGCTGCGACGATTGACCTCCCACAACAACAACCGTCTTCCTATGTGTCAGGTATGACTCCAACCACCGGAGCGTTTGCCCCCTGATACCCACTGATTCCAGTTTTGCCAGGGCTCCTTGATGCCACACTCACTCAAATGCAGCCATGATATCAAGGGCTGTCACTCTCACCTTATCTCTGGAATTCAACTCTTTTGTCCATGTTTGAACCAAGGCTGTAATGAGATCAAGAGCTGAGTGGCCCTGGTGGAACACAAACTGGACATCGCTGAGCAGGTTATTTCTGAACAGGTGCTGCTTGATAGCACTGTTGATGACACCTTCCATCACATTACTGATGATCGAAAGGAGACTGATGGGGCGGTAATTGGCCAGGTTAGATTTGTCCTGCTTTTTTGTGCACAGGACATACTTGTGCAATTTTCCACATTGTCGGGTAGATACTAGTGTTGTAACTATACTGGAACAGCTTGGTTAGGGGAGCAGCAAGTTCTGGAGCACTTGTCTTCAGTACTATTGCCGGAATGTTGTCAGGGCTGGTAACCTTTGCAGTATCCAGTGTCTCCAACCGTTTCTTGATATCACATGGAGTGAATCAAATTGGCTGAAGACTGGTATCTGTAATGCTAGGGAACACTGGAGGAGGCTGAGATGGATCATCCACTCAGCACTTCTGCTTGAAGTTTGCTGCAAATACTTCAGCCTTGTCTTTTGCACTAATGTGCTGGGCTCTTCCATCGTTGAGGATGGGGATATTTGTGGAACGTCCTCCTCCAATGAGTTGTTTAATTGTCCACCACCATTCACGACTGGATGTGGCAGGACTGCAGAGCTTAGATCTGATCCATTGGTTGTGGGATCGCTTAGCTTTGTCTATCACTTGCTGCTTTCACTGTTCGGCATGCAAGTAGTCCTGTTTGGTGGCTTCACCAGGTTGATACCTCATCTTCAGGTATGCCTGGTGCTGCTCCTGGCATGCCCTCCTGCACTCTTCATTGAACCAGGGTTGATCCCCTGGCTTGATGGTAATGGTTGAGTGGGGGAATATGCCGGGTCATGAGGTTACAGATTGTGCTGGAGTACAATTCCCCTGCTGTTGATTGCCCACAGCGCCTCATGGATGCCCAGTATTGAGTTGCCAGATCTGTGCGAAGTCTGTCCCATTTAGCACGGTGATAATGCCACACAACACGATGGAGGTTGCTCTCAATGTGAAGGCGGGACATTGTTTCCACAAGGACTGTGCAATGGTCACTCTTACCAATACTGTCATGGACAGATGCAACTGCAGCTGGCAGATTAGTAAGACTGAGGTCAAGTATGTTTTTCCCTCTTGTTGGTTCCCTCACCACCTGCCGCAGACCCAGTCTAGCAGCTATGTCCTGTAGGACCCAACCAGCTCGATCAGTAGTACTGCTGCCAAGCAGTACCAAGCAGTTCTTGGTGGCGGACATTGAAATCCTCTACCCAGAGTACATTTTGTGTCCTTGCCATCCTCAGTGCATCCTCTAAGTATTGTTCAACATTGAGGAGTACTGATTCATTAGCTGAGGGAGGATGGTATGTGCTAATCAGTAGGAGGTTTCCTTGCCCATGTTTAACTTGAAGGCATGAGACTTCATGGTGTCTGGTGGAGTCAATGTTGAGGACTCCTAGAGCAACTCCATCCCGACTGTATATCACTGTGCAGCCGCCTTAGCTGGGTCTGTCCTGCTGATGAGACAGGGCATATCCAGGGATGGTGATGGTGATAACAAGGTGTGGAGCTGGATGAACACAGCAGGCCAGGCAGCATCAGAGGAGCAGGAAAGCTGATGTTCCATGATGTTTCAGAAATGGGGGAGGGGAAGTGGTCTCTGAAATAAATAGCGAGAGGGGGAGGCGATGATAGAATGTGGATAGAGGAGCAGATAGGTGGAGAGAAGACGGACAGGTCATGGAGGCTGGGATGAAGCCAGTACAGGTGAGTGTAGGTAGGGAGTTGGGATGGGGGTTTGTCAGTGAGGAAGGATATTATTAAAATGGAAAAGATGCCAAAAAAGAATTAGAAAGATGTTAGGGAAGAGACGGGCAGGATGGAGTTATAAGGCTGGATAGGTTGGAACATTTTCTTCCCTTGTGTGTAGGAGGTTTAGGGGTGATCTTATAGAGATTTACAAAATCATGAGGGGTATAGATAAGGTGAATAGCCAAGATCTTCACCCCATAGTAAGGGAATCCCAAACTACAGTGCATAGGTGTAAGGTGAGAGGGGAAAGATTTAAAAGAGATCTGAGGGGCAACTTTTTCACACAGAGAGTATTGTATATATGGAATGAGCTGCCATGGAAGTGAATACAATTACAACATTTTAAAAGACATTTGCACAGATACATGGATAGGGAAGGTTTAGGGGGATATGGGCCAGATGCAGGAAAATGGGACTAGTTCAGTGTAGGAAACCTGCTCAGCTTGGATGAGTTGGGCTGAAGGATATGTTTCCATGCTGTATGACTCTATGACTCCATGTCCTTAATATAACTGACAAAAAGCAAGGGTCCCAGCACCAAACTGTGGTACACCCCACCGCTGGTGGCTTCCAATTATGAAAACAACACTTCACTATCACTCTTTCTCTCTACATTTTATATTCACATCCAATGACGCACCAGAAAGAAATGTTTGATACATGGTGAGGTACGTAGAGGAGAATTGTGCGCAATAACCTTCTAGAAGACGCAAAGAGAAATCTTCTAAATCCATGTCTTCGAATTTGACATATTTTCATATTTAAAGCCCAGCCATTAACCAGGTTAATCACTGCCACCCAGGAACTGCCCTTCATTGTGCACATAGTGTGAGGGGAGTGAGAAAGAAACTGAGGGCAGATAGCTGGTGCAAGTGAGCCTTCATTGCAAATGCAAATGCAAATGCAAATACAAATGCAAATACAAATACAAATGCAAATGCAAATGCAAATGCACATTCATAAATGCATGACAGGCTGATATCCTTCATAAATACATCCAAAAACCAAAAAGACCTAAAACTGTAGGTCTTTTTGGAAGTGAACACAAACAGATCTATAAACAAGCTGAGTTCTGGCCCTTTGAAAAAATACTTTGCTTGGCCCAAATGGACCTGAAGGGACCTAAATACAATTTTTTTGTCCCAAACAGCCCATATAACCATCTCAGTGAGTGTACAGGTCCATTTGGAGCTTCCTTTTAGGTCCTTTAAGGTCCATTTGGGTGAAGCAAAGCTTTTTTCAAAGGGCCTGAACATGTAATGTACAGACTACAGTGGACACAAAAACCAAAAATATCCTTTAACCAAAAACCTGTTGTTCCCAAGCTTTCCAGATGGAGGATTCCCAACTTGTACTAATTTACATCATCACCCATCTGATCGACTGTCTTAGAATCTACAGTGCCTATGGTCTCATTGTGGTGTTCCCAATATGTTGTGCTGAAACTGGGCAGTCACCCAAATTTGCACCACACTATGGAGAAATTTGCCTCCCAAGTGCAACTTCTCAGAAAGGTAAGGCATTTGCTTACTTCTCAGGAATTACAACACTTCTTATGTTCTTTATCAACATTGAACTGCATTTCTCTGTTGGGCTGCACCACCTCAAGGGAACAGTTTTGCAACTCTGCCAAAGATCTCTGATCAGAACCAAGATAGCAGGATTACCAACTTCAACATCCCTGGCACAGCACCACCTTTCTTCACCTCAATCACATGCCATTATATTGGGACAAGGGGATGGGAACCGAGATCCAGTTCGAACAACATGTTGTAGATTGGTTGCTCCAATAATGATGCAAGATTGTTTTTTGAAGAAATGCTGTGCAAGAGATTGCTGGGAAGGTCAAATTATCGGACTTGACACCTGAAAGTGTTCTGTCCAGGGCCCATGACAGATGTGTACGCCAAAGCCTAATAACCAGGGCTCAACACTCTAGGGGGCCCACATGCTATAGTCAAGGAGCAAGATCATTGTGCTTAGGTTGGGGATTGGTGCCAGTGTTCAGTTCAGGGACCCAGCCCAGGCCAGATACAGGAGCGAGGCCCATGATTTCTGTCCCTGTCCATACTTTTCCACTCATCCTTCTCCAGAAAAGGAGGTTAATAGCCGTCCTGCTTATAGTTAGAGTTATAGCATTCATATGCTATCAGATCACATTTATTTGGGCCTGAGGGAAGAGGCTGTAATGGAGTCCTACTGAAACATGTCTGTAAAGAATTAGTAACTATTCTTTAGTTTTCACTAGTATGATTTCCGGTGCTCATCTGTCAAATACATCCAGTACCCAGTTGTGATATTTATACATGGTGACAGCAGACCCCAAACCTTTTACAGAGGATCCTAGCTGAAGCTGATAAAGGAAGGAAAATGAAAAGCTGATGGCCCAGCAGAATACACTGAAGAGAATACTCACAGTAACTGTTGGAGCAATCAATCATCACTGGAATCCATGAACATTTAGAAGTGCACAGAGCAACTAAGAACATCCTTCCCTCCATTCAAACACCTGAACCTCACAGGATGCATTGACCAAACTGCACATTGGAGAAACTGAAGTTACCAATTCCATCAGTGCCTAACTAACTCTAAACTCAGTAAATAGCGAGAAAAGGATCAGGTCAATGCTCTGCTGAACAGAATCTGCACCTGCACCAATGATATTTTAATATAATAAGGTGTTAATGAACAAATGGCTAAATATAGAGAGATAATTTATGTTTTTGATTCATTCTTAAGATTTCACATTTGAGAAGCTCTTGTAGACCAGGAAGGATTTGCATGGAAACCCAGGGATCTGCAGCAAATTTTTAATTCATTTCGTAATTCCCTCTAACAGGCACCAGCCAAGCATCGAAAAGGGAAGGCCCCCAGGATACCGACAACATAGCAGAGCTGAAGTAGAGGGTGCAGTCACCACCAAAATAACTCCCTAAAAGCGGTATCCCATCACCAAGACACCCTTTATTTACATGTGCAGAGTCCTTCACAATGATCCAGCTACCTTAGAGTCAGCTCAGAGTGAACAGTGTGTCTGACACTCCTGTTCTTATCTGTTAGCCATGGCTCCCTGATTAGACCAGATTAAAAGCCCCAATTAGGGAATTCATATTCTATGAGGTCTACCTGATTGACCTTGTTATAAATCATTACATCCTTTCCCCTGAGTCTGAGGGCTTAGGTGCATTTTTTTTTCTGTAGATCCTCCTGGGGCATTTTAGCACTGAATCAGGTTCCTCCAAATGTGCCTCTGATACATGCAGCGTGCAGTGCATTGTAGCTCACCTCTTGCATCCAGACCATCTCAGAAGAAATTCATTCTCTTCATAAGGCAGAAAAGACAATGAGGTAGTGACATCAGCCATATCCATCTCAGATTCTGATGTATCTTCAATACTCGATGGAAATGGAGAACCCATGGGTTCCAGAATGCTTGGAAAGGCTGTCGAGGAGCTGGGCACATTTTGCTCCCGCACTGTTTGCAAGTTTTCAGTTTTCGTATTGTCCATATGATTGTTCAGGGCTATCACACCTGCCTGAACTTTATACGTCACTGGACCTGACTTCACGTCAACCATGCCTCTTACCCAAGCAGGGCCATACGCATGGTTCTTACACACACTTCATCTCTAAGTAAAATGTCTCTCTCACTTAGGAGTCTTGTGACTGGCATTGGCCATCCTAATGCTGTTTCACCCTACCCCCAGGTCTGGGAGATCAGATTTAACCTAGTGTGGAGTCTTCTGTCCATTAGCAACTCTACTGGAGCTACCCCTGTAGTTGTATGAGAGTGATCCTATAATTAAAAAGGAACTAGGATGGTTTGGTATCTAGTGAAGCCGTAAGCTGTTCTTTAAGCCTGCCTTCAAAGTTTGGGCTGCTCTTTCTGCCAGAACATTGTTTGATGGATGGTATGGAGTTGTACTATTCAACTTTAGAAAATATTCAAATTCCCTGCTAGTATACAATGACTAATGAATGTCTGTGACCAACACTTCGAGGAGACCATATATTGCAAAAAAAATGCATGCAGTTTTTCTAACATTGTCCCCATGTTATATGAATGGTCTCTGTGCACATCCAACCACTTTGAGTGGACGTCTACAATGTCTAAGAACATTGGGTCCATGAAAGAGGTAACTTGGGGTGCCTGGAACACACATAGTCACACAAGGAGAGGCAATGGCCTAGTGGTATTATCACTGGGCTGTTAATCCAGAAACCCAGATAATGTTCTGGGGACCTGAGTTCAAATGCTGCCATGGCAGATGTTGGAATTTGAATTCAATAAATACCTGGAATTAAGAATCTAATGATGACCGTGAATCCAATGCCAATTGTTGGGGGGTGGGGGGAAGCCCATCTGGTTCACTAATGTCCTTTAGGAAAGCAAACTGCCATCCAGACCCACAGCAATGTCATTGACTCTTAACTGCCCTCTGGGCAATAAATGTTGCCCAGCCAGTGATGCCCTCATCTCATGAATGAATGAAGGAGTTGGCATGTAAATAAGTTCAAGGTTTACCCAACCATTCCCATGAATGTGGAGGAGCTGATAATTTTTGTCCTTGTTAGCACTCTGGACACTACCCCATCAATGTGGCTATGTCTGCATCCAATCCTGGCCATTAGATACAACTTCTTGCCAACATCTTCATTTTGGAAGCCCCTGGATGACCTGGTGGAGTTCAGCCAGTACGTGGTGGCTGTCTTTGTTCTGGACAATCACTCTTGATCCCCATAAATAATATGTCGTCCTCTACTCTGATCAGTCTCTCCAGGTCCAAAAAGGTTTCAATTCTGGTTGTGTCAGCCTTTTGGCTTCCCCCGTCATCACTAGCAGTTTCAGTTTTGCTAGGACCAGATATTTCTGGGTCCGAAGTCTGATATTGTCAGCTGTGACTGGAAGCATGTTCAGAAAATTTAAAACCGGCTAGTTGGTGTTCATGTATCCATATTGTTAACTTTCTTCCGGTTTGGCCTATGTAGTGTTTCTCACAGTCCTTGGATTGTGAGAAACACTACATAGGCCAAACCAGAAGAAAATTGACAATATGGATACACAAACACAAATAGCCACCAAGAGACACGACCCAATTCTCACCTGCCTCACTGCACACAGACAACAAGGGACACGAATTCGACTGGGACAACACAGCCATAATTGCACAAGCCAAACAAATACATGGCAGGGAATTCATGGAGACCTGGTATTCCAGCCAGAACTGCATCAACAAACACATTGAATTAGACCCGGTATACAAACCACTGAGAAACAGAACCAGAAGTGATACCAAACACCCCAACAAATGAGGCATATAACTAGGAGGACAGGACACCAGTGCTTCACCGGAGGTGCATTGATGATGTTACCTAGCAGGGTGACGAAACGTTTGCAACCAAGCCCACCAGTTCAGCGAGCATGTCTATAACCTCATCTACAAACCGGGCTACAAATCTTCTTGACAACTTTAAACTTAGTATTAAAGCCCAATGCTGAATTCAGCGTGAAATTGTGGGCAGCACTGCTTTGTTCTCTTTAAGCAGACCTAACAGGGTTTTGCAGTTTAAATGAACTTTCCATAATAATTAACCAGCCCAAAGAAGGACCCAAGCTTCAATACAGATGGGGGAGCTGGCACATCTTTGATCACCCTCACATTATCTAACAACCATTAACCCGGTCTTGTCAACTCTGTAGCCTAGTAGATGACTTGTTTTTCCTTTCTAAGGCATACACCCACCTGGGAGAAACATCCCAGGACTGTGTCTAACTTCTGTAGGAACTCCTTATTGGTCTTCCCTGTGATTACTATATCATTTAGATTAATGGCAGCCTGGGGTTGACCTTGTAAAATGTTCTCTATCGTCTGCTGAAAAATTGAACAGGCTGACAATACCCCAAACTGCAGTCTTGTATATTAGTACAAACCCTTATGGGTATTAACTGTAGTAAACCTCTGGGAATCCTCATCTAACAGCAATTGTAAGTATGCATGGCTGTTGTCCAGCTTCACAAAAGATAGTCCGCCTGGCAGCTTTGCATATAAATCCTTGACGCGAGGGGCTGGGTATTTATCCAGCTGCAAAAAGTGATTTACCATTTGTTTAAAACAACACAAATGTGAACCAAACTGCTGGGCTTCACAATCAGTATGACCAGTGCTGGCCATTCTGCAAACTGAATTGGTTTGACGATTCCTTTCGCTTTCCAGCTTTCTAATTTCTGCCTCTACTTTAGCTCGCAAGGCAAAATGCACTGGGCAGGCCTTGCAGAATTGTGGAATTGCTTCCTGGTCAGAATGCAAAGTGACCCCTTTAATAGTCCCTAGGCCTTCCTGGAATACTTCTGGGTATTTAATTAGGACTTCAGTCAGGCAGCCATTTTCTAATTGAAAAATGGTGAGCCAAACTAGGTGAATCTTTCTCTACCAATTTTTCCCCATCAAGCTTGGGCCCAAGCTTCTTACTACAATCAGTGGTAACTGAACCAGCAGCTTCTCATAAGAGACTAGAACCGAAGTTATACCCATAATCTGTAAATATTCACCAGTGTAGGTTGTCAGTCTAGGCGAGATCTTTTGCAAACTTAAGGGATGGAGTCCGGAGTGAATTTTCTTAAAGACTGGTTTTGCGAACTCTGAAACAGCCACACTATTATCAACCTCCATTGGACCTAGAAGTCCATTTAAACACTTATTTCAATTGGTTCTGGTTTGACTGTGGCTGGGCAATTTAACTGTTTCAAACCAGAGGTAAATGGATTTTCCAGGGTGTGCACTTTCCTGGATACAGGCATACGTTCTCTGACTCAGTTTAAGTCCAGTGGGACTTTTTTGCTGTCTCAAATCCACATACTGGCAACAGGTACATTGGCTTGCCAGCCCAGATTCTGAAGAAAATTTTAATCATTTGGCCAAAGCTTGGCTATGTTTTGGGGTTTTGCTGTGGGCTGATCTGTTCTGGATATGTCCTGAGTGAGGCTATGCAATTGCCTTCACTCAAGTGGTGTTCCACAAGTTCATTCGGACTGGCAAGAGTGCTGTCTTCCATCGGAATACCCTACAACTCATATGCTCCACTTGCCACATTTTCCAATGATAAAGCCAGTTGTTAGTACCTGTTTGAAGTTCAGTTGGGCTTCAACCAGTAGACACTTTTGCATGGTTACATCATTAATCCTAAATACAAAACTGTCTCTCAGCATCTCATTAAATGTTAAACCAAAGTCACTTGTCTCTGCCAGTTGTCTTAACCTAGTCAAAAAGCCCAATTCAGAATCCCTTGGTTCTCAAATTGCCAAGTAAATCCTATAGTGTTTCAGAATTAGAGGAGGCTTAGAGTATTAAAGTTCCTTAAGTAAATTTGCCAAGTCTTGAAAAGTTTTAGCATCTGGTGCCACAGCGAAATTTAGGCTCCTAATAACCATGAAAGCTGTAGGTCCACAAACTGTCAGGAGAATTACTCATTGCATTTCATCTGCCCCAATGTCATTTGCCCAGAAAAGATAATGCATTCTTTCCATATAATGGGCCCAGTCTTCGACAACAGGATTGAACGAGTCAAGCTTCCCAAATAATGGCATGATGCTTACCCAAACTCAAAGACGACTGTTATGAGTGAATTTCTTCAGGAGCTTGCTTTTCTCTCGTTGCCATTGAAATAACTCCATAGAGGCCGGACTCCATCACTGAGTCGCCCTTTATTTACTTTTGGAGAGTTTTTGACACTAATCCAGCTCCCTCAGAGCCAGCTCTCAGGAGAACAGGATGAATGACACTCCTGTTCTTATCTGCCAGCCAGCGCTCCCTGATTGGGCCATCTTAAAAGCCCCAATCAGGGAACTCATATTCTATGAAGTGCATCTAGCTGACCTCATTGCAATAACTTCAACCACTATTAACTGGAATGGAGGCAAAATAACACCACTACTAAGTCTGTCCAGAATTGATGCACAGTGCCGCGTCTGCTGCAGGAGAAGGCATTTCCAAGCAATATGCGACAAGAGGCAGTTTTCAGTTTCAACTTGAAAATTTAAACATTCACAGCTTCAAAGTCTATTAAGGAATGTTTGTGAATGCCAATCACTGACTTTATACAAGTTTCAGAATTCAAAATGAAATATTGGATACAAGACACATATTTTGAACTGGACTTAGGAACAATTATCTCATTTCATTCAAAACTATACCTCAGTTTAAGTCTGAGTATCTCCAGTTTTCAAATCCATAGTCCAGTAGGCACCACCACTGATAATACAAAGTTAGATGGTTGAAACTCTTCGTTACAAGTGAAGAGATATTACTGAAGTCATTTCTGGGTGATGTAATCAGGAATCTTCCTTACTGAGCTGCAGGAAATGCACAGATTTGCACCTTATCTGCAGGGTAGATGAACTGAACAAACAACACAGCCCAAGAAAGTTCAAGAGGGAATTTTGAAACAATTCACTGGACTTGTCAAGCTGTAAACAGCTAACCATATCACCCTAGAATCAACTGCTAAGCCAGTGTGACTATTTACCGTAGGAAAGGTTACACATCCTTTCTGGCATAAGTTCAGAAAGGAGGTTGAAGCCATGCTGCAACCGGAATTATATCACCAGTCACTCAAGCTACTCATTGAAGCTCCAGCTGCCTGGACTGAAGCCTAAGAGTTCTTCATGCATTTGTCTTGACCTCATAGAGCTCAACAAAGCCATGGAATGAGAAACTCATCCAATAGCATCTGTTAATGAGACCTTGACAAATCTCATGGGGAGCTTCAGCTGGATACAAACAGCAGCTTTTGGCACCTCCCATTCAATGAATAATCTAAACAATTAACAGACATCTGCATTAACTACCAGCTAGAGTTGCCTCAGCACCCAAAACCCTCATAACACACCAAGACTAATATCCTAGTGGGCCTGAGGATCTTGTTCATGGCTTCACCATGATGGAGCATAATACAAGGACATAAAAAATATTATAATATTTACAAGCTGCAGAATTCACATTCCAAAAGTATGAGTTCTCCAAATTTGCTATCATTCACCTGGGCCATATTATTGATGCATTTAATGTCAATGCCAATCTAATGTCAAATATGTAGTCATCAAGATTTTCCTCCACCAACTAGTTGGACAGTTTCTATGCAACTTGGCATGCATCAATGAACCACTATTACAACTCCTGAAACAGCATCAAGCTTGAACTGGGATATATCCACAGCAGGTCTTTGATACAATCAAAAAGCTATTTATGTTGACCCAAGTCCAACCTGTTACAACCTGAACCAGTCTTTCATTGTTGCAAGCAGTGTGTTTTCCATTGCTGAGGAGTTGTCTCATTTCAGATCAAACATGATGGCTCTGACAATTGATCTAGTATGCCTCCAGGGCAGTGTCAGTAATGGAGCACAGACACAAAGTCATTGATAAAGAGGCCACATAGGTAACATAGGTCTGTGAAAAGTTCTCAGACTGTGTCCTAGTCCTCAAGCTCATAATCCAAACAGATCACAAGCTAATGGTAACCCTCAAAGAACTCACTAAGATTCAACCTTGAATCTAGCAGCCCTGATTATGTTTATGTAGTTTGTTGTCACCATGGAATATGCCCGAGACAAAACATGACTAATGTTTTGCCCCCTATCATTGTGGGGAAGCCTTTACATGTCTACTTTGTTCAGGACATGGAATGTCTTTGTCAACCAAGTTCTTTCCTGCAACCATGCAGAAATTGTAAGAAATTTATGCAGCTCAGATGGCTGACACTGAGGGTCTACAAATAAGACAACCCTTTCTCACAGGCTTTGTCACCAGAATTTGCATTTTAAAGCAATACTTTCAGTTACGTATCATCTATGCCTTCTGGATGGCATATTTGTCTATAATGATGGCATTCATGTTACCAGCATCCTTAGCATACTTGGGCAATACCAAGTGCCATACATAGGATTGCAACACTGTTGCATGACCTGATTTATCACACTTGACTAACGACAGCTTCAAATACTTCACTGTACATATTGTACATATTACCAGTTCATCTCAATACCCAAAAACAAATTGTAAAGGTAAGTAGAGTGTTTATTCGGTCAGAGTCCTGTTGAGACAAAGCAATGACATTGACCCAGTCTTGCTTTGTTAGCAGTCTGCAAATGTACATAATAGTATTATTTTTTTGGAGCTCCTAACAGAGATTATGACTTAGGTTCTGAGTCTCTTATATACTCTTTAATAAGGCATCACAGAGGCAAACTTAGGTCATGTCAGACAGAAGGAGGAACAGTATTGTAAAAACCAGGACACAACTTTCAGCAGCCACCATGAAATACTCATGGCCCTCCGTCCTGGGAAGTCTGTCTGAATATGGGACCAATACTGATCTGGCTGGGTTTTGAGCCCATCAGTTCATCACTGCTCTCACTTAGGCAATACTGACCATAATGTGCTCAAATACAACAGATTAGCATTGATGTCTATGAACATGCAATCTTTGCAGATCTGGATTGACTGTCCAGATGAACAGGAAGATATCCTGAACAGGAAGTTATCCTGGACTATCCTCCTCCACTAGATCACATGATCCTACCTTTCCTTCAAAACAAACAAGTATATGATCAGCCAGATTAGTTGAGCCACTGCAGCATCTTTTTCTTTGACTCAGAAGGCTTCTCAGTAGTTTATAATGTAAGTGTATTATGGTTAGAATGAAGCACTGGGAAAAAATGTTAGGTGATGTTAGATCACATGAAATTGGGATCTAAGAAAGGAAGGTTCAGGTGGAGTGTTGTTGAATGAAGCCTGGATTGATAGCTAATATTCATTTCCTTGCACCAGTGTGGCTTCTATTCTTCAACTGTCAAAAGCATCCTGAACCCGTTAGTGGTACTTATACAATTTTCTATTTGTCTAAGATCCTGGATCCTCTTATTGCACTGTTCGGTTTAGGAGGTGACCTGTTCCTCATTGGGAGAGATCATCTCTCTGCTGCCCCTCAGATCCCACAGCAGGGTGTCCAGATAACATTCCATTCCTTGGTTGTTCCAGATTCCACCTTAGGAATTTTGGTCTGTTTGAGCCTTTCTGTATCATACCTAGGTCCATTTAAACAGAATTCCTTCCTTTGATACATTTAGTGCTTAATTTCATCCGAGCCTCTGATGAATCAGAAATATAGAAGCAGGGTACAAATGCTGTGGCTTAGTTAAAGAGCCATAACAAAGCTAACTGCAGATCCCAGCTTGTAGTTCATCTGCTAAGAACCACAGTTTTGGCTGCAACTAAGAGTTGAAATTTCTGTTCCATGTTACTGCATCATTAATTCACATAACCACCGTGCTATCTTTGTTTCTACTGCAGCAGTCAAATTTTTGTTGGAAGCTGCTCGTTTTACAATATAAGTTGAGACATCAGGCCATAGATACTGCACCTTGATAGGTCTGTAAATGTTCTTCTGGAGTTGGCCAAAACATGGAGAAGATAGGCTCTATTGTCTGGACGAAGCCATGTATCATACTGGTGCTGGGCTCCGTTTGTGCTTCTTAGTATTCAGTGGAATTGAATCAAGTATTTGCATATGAACACTAATCAGCTGCCTTCTGTAACCTGCCCATCAAAACTCTCAACTTCATCATGTGCAATAGAGCAGCTTACTCTCTTACACATTGGCAATTGTTTGCCCTTTCCCCATCCTAGTTCTCCACTCAAGTGCTCAATGACTGTATATTTCTCCTCTATCCAGTTTTCTGCAATATAGTCATTAGCAGTAACTGTGAGCATAAGATTGGACAAAGATCATTTTCACTTCACTTGCTTCTTTTCTCCTCTATCTAAGCAGTTTCCTGTTCTTAGGTAAGTAAAATGAAAAGAGACTTTTTATTTCTTTCACAGGATGTGGGCAATGCTGGTTCTGCCAATATTTATTGCGAATCCCAAATGTCCCTTGAGAAATTGATGATGAATCACCTTCTCGAACTGTTACAGTCTATTATGGATAGACATCCACTGTACTGTTGGGAAGGGATTCCCAGGATTTTGACCCAGCAGTCATGAAAGAATGTTGATATAGTTCCA
Organism: Rhincodon typus; assembly: GCF_021869965.1. Taxonomy (NCBI): domain Eukaryota; kingdom Metazoa; phylum Chordata; class Chondrichthyes; order Orectolobiformes; family Rhincodontidae; genus Rhincodon; species Rhincodon typus. Next base: position 60,259,906 of record NC_063335.1, on the reverse strand, counting down.
AGCCAGGGGGGTTTGAGTGTAACTGCAGGTTTTGCTGTTCCCACGTATCTGCTGCTGCCATCCTTCTACTGGTTGTGGTCACGGGGTTTGGGTTGTTAAAGGATGAGCTGTGCATCTTCCAGATGATATATACTAGAGAATTGTTTGTCAGTGGTGGAAGAAGTAAATGTTTGTGGATATGGTGATCATGAAGCGAGTTATTTTGCACTGCATAGTGTCAAGTTTTCTGCGTGTTGTTGGAGTTGCAGTCATTCAGGATAGTGGACAATCTTCCATCAGTATTAAAAGTATGCTTTGGAAATGATGGACAAGGTTTGGTGAGTCAAGAAGTGAGTTATTTTCCACAGAAGTCCTAGATATTGACTCGCTCTTGTAGCCACAGCATATATATATATATATTATCATTGGTCCAGTTGATTTTCTGATTAATGATAGCCATCAGGATGTTGATATTGAATTAGTGAATCAGTGAATTAGATTTTATTGTCACGTGTACTCAAGTACAGGGATATAGGAGTACAGTGAAAAGTGTATGGTCGCCATTCCCATTTTAGATACAAAGGTACCTAGGCACAAAATCATAGGTATACAGTAGAAAAATAAAGAAATAAAGTTAAAAGTTCAACGCTACAGTCCTTCTTAAGTGCTCAACCATGGGCCTGGATCCAGGCTCTTTCACACAGAGGCTAACAACAGGAGGAAGCAGTCAGCTAGCTTCAAGTTCCTTCACCTCACCGCCCATCATCATCTTGCTTTTACCAACAACACCGCCACCATGAGCCTGCGCTGAACCAATCTTGGCAATGCAGCCACTGCTGAAGTTGTTGGGTCCTGCACCAGGCACTCAGCCCAAACTTACATCTCTCGTCCACCACTGCTGCCAGGACCACAAACTCGACTCCCTCTGCCCCCACCAGGGAGAAACCTGCAAGAGACATGCTGGACACCTTGAGGTGTCCACGGAAGGCATGTAAGAAAAAGAAGCAGTGAAAGAAGGCAACAAGGTAAAAGAGGATGAGCTCCAGACAGGAGCCTGCACACTGCACTGCTACTTCCACCGCCATCTCCCAGTTGTGGATCAACTGATGATAATGTAATTGAAGGTAGAGTGGTATTGGTTGGATTCTCTCTCATTGAAGGTGGTCATTGCCGGGCATTTTTGTGGTGTGCATGTCATATGCCCATATGGCCCAACATCCAAGCCTGGGTAGATAAGTGACACAAATTGCTTCAGTAGCAGCATATTGCTGAACATTATGCAGTCATTAGTTAACACCTCTGCTCATGATTTTATGATAGAAGGAATGTAATTGGTGAATTAGCTGAAGATGTTCGGGCCTAGTTCAAGGAACTTGTTTCAGCGATGTCCCAAGACTGAGTTGTATTAACCTTGGGTGATTATAAAATTCTGAGCAAACGCAGAACGATGATTTTGCATTCAAACTGCACCTTTCACAACTTTAGGGCATTCCAAAATGCTGAAAGTAAATTGAGTATATTTGAAGTATAGTCACTGCCGTAATTTAGTAATGCACAGCAAATTCCTAAAAGAACAATGTCATAATGACTTGATAATCTAATTTTTAATATATTTACCCTGGAACAAATTTTCACCAGAACATTGGAAATAGCTTCCTGCTCTTCTTTGAAAGAATCTCTGGGATTTTTATTATCCAATGGAGAGAGCAGGCAGATTCTTAATTTGGCATTTAGTCCAAAAACTGGCACCTTTGACAATTTTATGCATTCTTTCTGGCTGAAGTGTCAGTTTAGATTTTTGTGCTCAAATCCTGAGCTTGAACCCATAACCTCGTCATTCAGAAGTGAAAGTCACTCTTGCAGCCGGAAATCATGGTTATAATGTTTCAAAAATACTTTTCTATAATTGCTGTCGTAAGAACATAATGTTGAGGCAGATAACCTTAAAAAGAAATTTGAATTCCCAATGGGAAATTTAAAACGTTAATTTTTTTTAATACTTTTTAATACTTTTTCCTTTAAGATTCGTGCTGTTACAAACAAACTAAAAATAACTGTCTATTGTGTAGTCAATGTATACCCTAAAAAACAGTTATTTTCTTTTTCCACCGATATTTTCTAATCTCCGAACAGATTTTTACAGTCAGGAGGTTCTTACCTTCACCCATGGCCAGGCAAATCTTCCAGTCCCATTTAAATCCTCACTAGCATAGCCTCTTTGATCCAGCCTGACCTCCTGATTATTTTCTTGCATGGCAAGCCATAAAGACTCTGTGACTCTGTGATATTTAAGAAAAAAATCTGTAAGCTGATCCTACAATGACTTTCTATGGAGCCTTCTTCTCTCACAGTCTTTTCTTCATGGCAAAATGAAGCCCTTGTATCCAGTAGAAATTAGTTAGTTACTTAATTAATTCATTCATTACTTCCAATGCCATTCTGTTTTGAAATTAGGTAGTTGGCCCACAGTAGAAGCATTAATAAGACCTGACATTATTGACTCCTTCCTGGGAATTTGAGGACAAATCCACCAACAACGCAGTTTCTTTTTATTATCTACAAGCATGAACACCTTATACATTCTTGATGATGAAATGACCTCTGCTCTTCTTTAAGTTTTATTATCCAAGCCACTCAAGCTTGATGTCAGTGGAATTCAGAAAAGTCACTTTAATTCCTCAAATTTTCCCTAAAGTTAAAGACTGTCAAAAAAAGATCAATTTTATAAAAATTTGCATTTGTATCAAGCATTAAGCATTTTTTGTTATTGTTTTCATTAACTTTGAACTTGCATTTAATTGAAATGTTTTGTACAAAATATGATTTTTTTTCATTTCCCTTCATTACCTTATTGTATCCGCACTATTCAAAGCCTCCTACTACCATCCTTTAGATATGTATCCAACAAGATAATACATTTTTGTTGAAGCTTACAGAGATTGTTTTTAGTGTCCTATTGCTGATCTATGTTACTCAACACAGATTCAAACCATAACTTTTCTGTTCTCTGTGGCTCTTTACTGTCTGAGCATTTTGAATACAAGATTAATGCATACCTAAAACTCCCTCAAATGAAATGGTTTGCAAAAGATAACAAGAATATACTTCCTTTGTTTTCAGTTGCTTTTCTACCATGGTAATGAACAGAAGAAGCCTCACAGAAATTCACCAATAATGTAGCCTTGCCAAGATAATTACGTTCACTGACTAGCATACCATGGAAAGAAACAGATGAAAGCAAATGTCCACTGTTCAAACAAAGCTTTACAACATAAATTCAAACAACATATCTCAAATTAGCTGTTATGAATAGCACTGAGTGAAAAAGTACATTAACAAATGGTGCAATTTGCAATTCAAACTAATTATCTGTAGCAATTAGGAGAAAGCTAAGATGTTACCATGGTATTGCCTCTACACCATAATAAATGATACAACAGATGTATATTTTGGGAGCAGATTGCCTAAAGATTTATTTTACTGTTCAAGTGCAATTTCTCATAATGCACACCCAGAGTGTGTACACTTTTACATTGAAACAAAACTGAATTATTAAGATCACAAATGTGCCAAAAGAACGCACTGTTATGGATATATTATCTGTTCAGCTGTGAATGATTAATCCTACAACAAATTGTAAAAGGACAAATTTTTTGATGACTAATGTAACTGCTCTTTGTTTTCCAATGTCATTCTATCAGGTCTGAGCATCTTTCTCTTCCAAGAAAGTTTGAGAAAGAAGGCAGCTCAAAGACCCAAGTTGTTCATTACTGACCCATGGAAAAGATAAAGATTCCAAAGTTGACTTCTTAGTCAGTCTGAATTAATTGGTATTGTTATAATCTTACGAGGAACTGTAGGAGCGTAATCCCACACCCCGCTCACCGCTTCTGGGGACAAAGGCTCAGGAGGCAAGCAGGATTCAGGCAGTGGCAGACTTTTACAATCCCTGTGGACAGGGTCCATTCGATCCAACAAGTCCACACCAACCCTCCAAAGAACATCCTACCTAGACCCATCCCACTACCCTGTCCCTGTAATCCTGCATTTCCCATGGCTAACGCATCTAGCTTGCACATCCCAGAACACTACAGACAATTTAGCATGACCAATCCACCTAACTTGCACATCTTTGGACTGTGGGAGGGAACAGATCACCCAGCGGAAACCCACGCAGACACAGGGAGAACGTGCAGAGAGAGCATCACACAGACAGTCACCCAAGGATGGAATCAAACCCGGGTCCCTGGCACTGTGAGGCACCAGTGCTAACCACTGAGCCAGCTGCTCCCATTTTATTCAAGCAACAACCGGTTAATGCAGGGAGAGGGCCAAAGACCTTGCCCGAATCTGGCCTTGACATGAGAACCCAATCATTCTCTTAATCTATAGCTCAGATCTAAACAGAGATCAATGACACACTCTGATTTTGACAGTGAAATACAACATTTTTATACATTTACTGTTACGATTATCACATGCAGCATGATCACTGAGTCCTTCTCCCTTATTCCATAATCCTGTGAAACACCTAATCAATAATGGGCATTCCTATGGGCAGCCCCAGGTTCCCATGGTCTAATGGTGTTTAACAGATATTGTAATCGCCAGGCCTTGAGATCTTTCTATGCATCCTATTAATTCACTTTCCAAAGTTACTGGTTATACATCTTCCAATCTGTCCCAGACTTACTTATAGAACATAGGAAATAGAAAAGTACAGCACAATACAAGACCTTCAGCCCACAATGTTGTGCCGACCTATTATCCTACTAAGATCAAACTACCCTGCATACCTTACATTTTACTATCCTCCATGTGCCTATCCAAGAGTCGCTTAAATGACTCTGAAGTATCTGACTCCACTACAACTGCCAGCAGCACATTCTACACGCCCACCCTCTCTGTGTAAAGAACCTACCTCTGACATTTCCCTTATACCTTCCTCCAATCACCTTAAAATTAATCCTCCTCGTAATAGTAATTTCCACCCTGGGAAAAAGTCCCTGGCTATCCGCTCTATCTATGCCTGTCATCATCTTGTACACCTCTATCAAGTCACCTCTCATCCTTCTTCACTCCAATGAAAAAAGCCCTAGCTCCCTCAACCTTTCCTCATAAGACCTGCCCTTCAGTCCAGGCAGCATCCTGGTAAATCTCCTCTGCACCCTCTCTAAAGCTTCCACATCTTTCCTACAATGAGGCGACCAGAACTGAACACAATATTCCAGGTGTGGTCCAAACAGAGTTTTACAAAGCTGCAGCATAACCTCGCAGCTCTTAAACTCAATTCCCCTGCCAATGAAAGCCAACACACCATACGCCTTCTTAACGACTCTATCAACTTGGGTAGCAACTTTGAGGGATCTAATCAAATTCAACCTTCCAAAATGAATCACTTCACACTTTTCCGGGTTGAATTCCATCTGCCACTTCTTTGCCCTGCTCTGCATCCTGTCAATGTCCCATTGCAACCTACAACAGCCCTCCATGCTATCCACAATCCACCAACCTTCGTGTCATCGGCAAACTTACTAACCCATCCTTCCATTTCCTCATCCAAGTCATTTTTAAAGATCACAAAGAACAGAGGTCCCAGAACAGATCCATGTGGAACACCACGGTCACAGAGCTCCAGGCTGAATACTTTCCATCTACTACCACTCTCTGTCTTCTATTGGACAGCCAGTTTTGTATCCAGTCAGCCAAAATTCCCTGAATCCCATGCCTCCTATCTCTAAGGACTGCTTGAATTCTGTTATTCATTGTATTCCATATGCTATCTCTTTCAAATTCTGTTATTCCTGTTACATTCTGCACTGTCCCAATTATATGTATAAAACGTACAAAAGACAATTAGTTTTAACAAACTGCAATAAGATTCATAGTACTAATTTTCCATTATAAAGTTACTTGTATTTTTTAACTAATAAGTTGAGAAAAATCTATTTCATTCAGGATGTGCCAGGCATCTTTTTATAGATAAGGAAAGTATTTCCCAAGACTAACTAACTTTCATATCTAGGTTTAAATGTTTTTCCCCTAATACTTCCATTAGACTTTGGTTATACATGTATCTATAATTATGTTGAAATCTATCTCTCTGCTTTTCTGAAGAATCTATAAATAGAACCTATTTCTTAATATTATGAATAACTTCAAAGAAAGAACTGATTACTATAAAATAACTTTAGCTGTTGTTTTCATAGATGCTTAATGAGTTAGGCTGACTGGTTCATGGACTGAGATTTACATCCCTTGTTCTAACTGGCACTGTTCGCCTAATGGGACATCATCCTTTCATTAATGAGGGTGGAATCAATCACTTATCATATTTTAATGAATTTGTGCCTATCTTTAGGCATCCTCGTATCAAACTGTCTCAGGTGTTTGCTTGTAGGGTCTCCTGTTCACATTGGTGTAGCCCTGTTCAAAGGTACTACTTTGTTTCACTTAAATGCTGGAGCAGGTTGTTTTAATTCTATTTATCCTTTGTTGGCCATTTTGTGTTTTTCAAACATGGGCAGCCCTACAGAAACAGTTAACATTTAAAGGAGAAATTAACACCACAAGATTGCAATGGTTTTAACAAAAAACAATCGTCCCTCTATGTGAGTAGCACATGAATTACCAGTAGGAGGTCATTTGGAAGTAAGAAGAACTCAAGCCAAAATACAAAAACATTTTTATTGGCCTGGACTGCATAAGGATGTGGTTGAATTTTGCCAGATATGTCATACATGTCAGGTAATTGGAAAATCTCATGCAGAGATAAAACCAGCACCCTTAATACCCATTCCCACATTTAAGGAACCTTTAACAAGAATCTTAATTGATTGTATTGGACCCTCTCTAAAACAAAAAAAAAAATTAGAATCAATATTTGTAACCATCTGTTAGATTTCCAGATGCCATTCCATTATATAGTATCATGGCTAAAAAGGATTGTAGAAGAGATAATCAATTTTTTAATTAGACATGGACTATGCCCAGAAATACAATCAGATCAAGCGTCAAATTTTACATCAAAATTATGCAAGGAAGTTATAGATATCTTAGGAATAAAACAATTCAAATCCCCTGCGCACCATCCAGAAACACAGGAAGCATTAGAATAGTGGTGTCAAACTTAGAAGACGATGTTTAAAGATGTGCAGGTTAGATGGATTGGTCATGTCAAATTGCCCATAGTATCCAGGGATGTGCAGGTTAGGTGGATTAGACATGGGAAATGCAGAGTTACAAGGATAGGGCAGGAGGTGGGTGTGTGTGGGATGCTCTTAAGAGGGTCGGTGTGGACTTGCTGGGCTGAATAGTCAGCTTCCACTCTGTAGGAATCCTATGATTCTACTTTGAAGACTTATAGTCAAGACTATCCAGAGGACTCGCACAAAGGAATTCCATTCTGTTTTGCAATTAGGGATACACCTAATGAATCAACTAAATTCAGTACATTTAAATTAGTTTTTGGGCATGATATGAGAGAACCACTGAAATTAATTCAGGAGAAATTGGTGAGTCAGAGTTCAAAGACCATAAATTTGGACTGTCTGTCAAATTCTAAGGGAAGATCAAATAGAGCAGGTTGGCTCGACAGCATTAGAAAGTTGCAAGAAGCAGACAAAAAAAAATCAAAATTAATTAATTTTGCTAGAGACAAAGTGATAATGTTATTCCCAGTGGCAGGGGTACCTTTGAAAGTAAAGCTTAGGTAGGGGAGGTTATTACATCAAAATGAAATTGGCTGAGGTGAATTATTTAATAAGAACACTAGGTAAAGAAATCTCACAGAATGCATCATGTAAATATACTCAAAAGATATTTTGTTTGGGAAAGAAAGCAAATGGGGAATGTGTTATTGGTTCCAAAATAGAGTGAAGAACCTTGTTTAGATTATTCTGAATTGGATATTCCCTAAATTAAATTGACGTTCTCAAAAATTTGGATAAATTATTGAATTGCCTTCCTGAGGAAAATCGAAATGACCTGAAGGAGTTATCATAATCACATGAGAAGAATAAGCTGGGAAGTAATAATCTAGTTATGTATGATGTAGAGATCGAAAATGCTGTTCCAATTAAACAACATCCTTATAGACTTAATCCTCTAAAGTTGGCACAGGTTCAAAAAGAGATTGAATACATGCTCAAAGACAATATAATTGAAGTGAGTTATAGTGGATAGAGTTCACCCATAATAATGGTGCCAAAACCAGATGATTTAAAGTTTTCAAGAAGACTTGTAACTCGGGTTGTGGATATGGTTGTAGACATGCTTGCCTACCGGCTCAGCAAGCATGTCTACAAAACCAGATGGTACCCAGTGATTATGTGTGGACTATCATAAATGCAGTGCAGTTGCAAAATCTGATTCATATCCTATTTCACATTTGGAAGACTGTATTGAGAGGTGGGACAAGCAATTTCTAAGTTGGACTTACTCATAGGATACTGGCAGGTACCTTTATTTGAAAGACTCAAGGAAATTTTGGCTTTTGTGACACTGAATGGACTGTACTAGTTTAAATTATACCATCTGGTACAAAAAATGCATCAACAATGTTTCAAAGACTAACCAATAAAGTCATTTCATGATTACCCAACTATGTAGTGCACATCAACAATCTGGTGATGTTTAGTCATACATGGAGAGAACATTTGGAACATCTATCAGAATTGTTCAATCAACTTCGGGAGGCGGGCTTGGCGATAAACCTGGTTAAGATTGAGTTTGCAAAAACCCAAATCACATTCCTGGGCATGGCATTGGACAAGGACAAATGTCCCCCCAAATGTGAAAACAAGGGTTATTGAGGAATTTCCCATATCATCGACAAAAAGTGAAGTACTATGATTCCTGGGACTGAATGGTTTTATCATAAGTTTGTACCGGACTTTAGTAGTGTGGTTCTTCTACTGACTGACTTGTGGGAGAAGTGCAGAAAATTTCAGTGGAATCGGGAATGTCAGAAGGCATTTCACAGCCTGAAAGCTGCCCCAGTGTTAGCCACGCCTAATTATGCAAAGCCATTCAAGGTGACTATCAATGCGAGTGATGTGGGTGCCAGTGCTGTACTCCTGCAGGAGTATTGGGTATTTTTTTCAGAAAATTAATTAATCATCAATAGAAATATTCCACAACTTAGAAGGAGACCTTGGGTCTGGTGATGACATTGCAGCATTTCAACATTTAGATTGCCAGTAATGTGTCTGAGACAATTTATATAACCCCTTAAAGTTTTTGAAAAAAATTTAAGGACAAAAAATCCACACTGTTTAGATTGGAGCTTATTATTGCAGCTTTTCAATTTGAAAATTTTACACGTGGCAGGATGAGAGAATATAAATGCCAATGTGTTGTCGCGAGTTTGATGAAGGGAGACTGAAATGTTTAGTAGTGGGAAAAAACAGCTTGAAGTAGATTGTAGTAGTGAATGTTTGAATTCTTAGAGTCAAAGTCATGTATAGGTATTGTGGTGTTCTATAATAACACTAAAGATTTTTGTAAATGGAGCCATCTTTGTATATTGATGGTTCATTTTTTTAAAGGGGGGAAGGTGTAGCAATACTTTGACTTTAAGAGGTGTAGTTTGTTCTGCTTTTATTTATAAAGAAAAGTTGAGACAGGTGTTGAACAGTCTGCTCAAAAGCCAATACAGTAAACAGCCAGTGAGGCCTTGGGTTATTTTTAAAGTTGGTACAATAGAAGCAGTCTGAATAGGTGGAGTCAAGCTCCCACAGAACCAGAATTTTTAGTTTTAGTTTTCTGCAGTTGCTGGCGTCTTGAAGCTGGACGTGGAAGCCCTTATTTCTCTCTTCATTACAGCCAAAAGCTGGTGTTCTTTTCCAGCTGCTAAAATTGCATATGAGACAATCTGTTTTACTGAATTTACCTTTGCCAAGGGTGTGTTTGTGGGATGTTACTATATTGGAACAGTTAATTAGTACTTGTTTATATGTATATATATATTACTTTCTCAAGCATTTCAAAGGATCTACAGTTAAGCCAGTTCATTTAATTTATTTTGTCTGTCTTAACTATAGTGTACAAATAAAGTGTCTTATTCTTCAAGTTGAGTAGTTGGACCAATCGAATTGTATCTAGAATGCAGCACCTTACTCTTACCTAAAATACCAGAAGAAGTTAGGGTCTAGACTATTTTGTTAATTATTTTGAGGGGTTTGGTCTGGTTCAGAACATAACCAACAGTAGTTTGGGGTCTCATGGGGGCTCAGTGGTTAGCACTGCTGACTCACAGCACCAGGGAGCTGATTTCGATTCTAGCCTTGGGTGACTGTCTGTGTGGAGTTAGTGCATTCTCCCTGTGTCTGCGTGGGTTTCCGCCAGGTACTCCACTTTCCTCCCACAGTCACAAAGATGCGCAGGTTAGGTGGATTGGCTATGCTAAATTGCCCATAGTGTCTAGGGTGGGAAATGCAGGGATAGGGTAAGGTTGGGAGGTTCTTTAGAGGGTTGGTGTAGGCTCAAATGGCCTGCTTCTACACTAGGCAGCATCAGAGGAGCAGGAAAGCTAGGCAGGTACTAAGAAAGGTAGCTTTCCTGCTCCTCTGATGCTGCCTAGTCTGCTGTGTTCCTCCAGCTCCACACTGTGTTATCTCTGACTCCAGCATCTAAAGTTCTTGCTAGCCTCCCCCTCTCTCCCTATTTATTTCAGAATCCCCTTCCCCTCCCCAATTTCTGAAGAAGGGTCTAGGCCCGAAACGTCAGCTTTCCTGCTCCTCTGATGCTGCTTGGCCTGCTGTGATCATCCAGCTCTACACCTTGTTATCCCAGATTCTCCAGCATCTGCAGTTCCTACTATCTCTGCTTCTACACTGTAGGGATTCTATGAGATAAGGATTGTGACAAAGACTTAACATTACAATTGATAAATTAATTACTGTAGAATCAGGGTTTTTAATGTGGAAGAGTAAAGTTTCCGATAATATTCAGACATAATGCCTCTTTTTTGTCTTTAATATATTTTGTGAATGAAGTTGCGTTGAATTGCAAGCTGGCTTGACTGTTTTGTTCATGTCACAAGTAACATGCCCAAATAAAACAAGTTCACATAGAAACTGTTCAGTGTATCCAAAGCACAGCTAACATTTGCATCCCTGGATGGGCTTCAATGAGAAGTGGCCAATGGTTACTGTGAAGTCGAACCCTACCAGCCTTGTATTCCTGAGCACCTAGTGTGAGCTTGATTTAAGAGGGGAGTTGTCCCAAATGATAGTCCAGGATTCAAGTGGGTAAATGGGGATAGAGGCAACCAATCAGTAATTGGATTATACAACAGGTCTGTCGAGTGAGAAGAATAAAACAGCAGGATTTTGAAGCTAGGCTATTCAAGGAAGAAATGAAAACTCTACAAGTTGGCTTTGGAGGGTGGGGAGTCCCTTAACTTCTGCATTTCCCACCCTAGACACTATGGGCAACTTAGCATAACCAATCCACCTAACCTGCACATCTTTGTGACTGTGAGAGGAAAGTGGAGTACCTGGAGGAAACCCATGCAGACACGGGGAGAATGCGTTAACTCCACACAGACAGTCACCCAAGGCTAGAATCGAAACCAGCTCCCTGGTGCTGTGAGTCAGCAGTGCTAACTCTTGTGTGTTTGAATCAGTGGACTTGGCAGGAATTTAGCATAAGTCAGCCCCCTACTCAGGTTATTTCCCTACCTCTTGGACGAACACAAGAGGAACAGGAGAGCAGAACAATGGCAAACTGGTCAGAATGGAAGGAAATCCTAAGGAAATATCTGACTAGGAAGTGGACCAGGTGGGTTGAATACTGTGCTAAGTTAGTATTCGGTCTGGGATCCAAAGGACAAAACTTTTAGGAGGGGGTACACAAAGAGTTAGGCAATCACGCTCCCAAATTAAGTAAGGCAATTGCCAGTTGTATGCAACAAGCAAAAGGGAGAGAAGATGAAAATGTAAAGCTTAAAGAAGACGTAAGTAGGGACAGGATAAGGTTCTGTAAAGAGAATATAGGAAGTTGTCAGGAGGTTAAAAAATAGGTCCTCGAGGGTAGTAATATCTGGACTACTAATTGGTACCACGTGCTGGTGTAACTAAGAATAAGAGGATAGAGCAGATGAATGCATGGTTAAGGAGTTGGTGCAGTGGCAACAAATTAAAATTTTTGGACAATTGTGATCTCTTCAGGGGTAGAAATGACCTTAATAAGAGAGACAGGTACCACCTGAATTGGGAGGGAACTAATATCCTTGTAGAGAGATTTGCTTGTGCTACTCAAGATGTTTTAAAGTAGTGGGGGGAGGGGGAGGAGGAAGCAAAGCAGTATTAAGAAAAGAGAAAAACCTGAGGGAAGCACGTCAAATATTCAAGGCAATCTACAGCTTGGCTGAAAACGAGGTAAAAACTGATAAATTAAACTGCATTTATTTCAATGCAAGAGGCTTGACAAGTAAAGCATGGTTGGGACCATGGGACTGAGATATCATAGCTATTACAGAAACATGACTCAGGGATAGACAGGACTGTCACCTTATTGTTCCAGGGTATAGATGCGTTAGGAAGGATAGAAAGAGGGGAAAGAGAGGAGGGAGAGTGATGTTTTTGGTTAGGGATAACATTACAGCTGTATCTGGGGAGGATATTCCTGGGAGTTCGTCCAGTGACATTTTACGGATGGAAGTGAAATAAGAAAAGGATGATCACTCTGTTGGGATTGTATTATAGGCCTCCTAAAAGTAAGTGGGAAATTGAGAAGCAAATACATAAGGAGAGCTCAGATATCTGTATGAATGACAGACTTTTAATGTAGGGGATTTCAACTTTCCAAACATAGACTGGGATGGTCATAGTGTTAAGGGCTTGGATGGGGAGGAATTTATTAATTGTGTTCTTAACAAATCTTATTCAATATGTACATGTACCAACTAGAGAAAGAGCAAAACATGACCGCATGTTGGGAAACAGGGCAGGGAAAGTAACCGAGGTAGGGTAATGCTTTGGGGCAAGCGATCGTCATTCCAGTGGTTTTAAAATAGTATGGAAAAGGATAGAACTGATCAAAAAGTTAAAGTTCTAAATTTGAGTAAGGCCAATATTGACAGAATTAGACAGGAACTTTCAAAAGTTGACCCTTCCTGTAGAAGGGCGACAAGAATTGTACGTAGTATTCTAAAAGTGGCCTAACTAATGTCCTATACAGCCACAACATGATATCCCAAAACCTATATTCAATGTTCTGACCAATGAAGGCAAGCTTGCCAATGTTGCAAGTAAAGGGACGTTTGGGAGGTGGACGTCTTTAAAAATAAGATAATGAGAGTTCAGAGACAATATGTTAGTGTGAAGGGCAAGGCTGGTAGGTATAGGCAATGCTGAATGACAAGGTTCCACATGGTAGACAGGTTAGTAAAGGTTCGATGACATGGAATGCAAGGGGAGCTAGCCAATTTGATACAATATTGGCTTGAAGGTAGGAGACAAAGGGTGGTGGTAGAAGGTTGATTTTTGGACTGGAAGCCTGTAACCAGCAGTGTGCAACAAGCATCAGTGCTGGAGCCACTGCTTTTTGTCATTTATGTAAATGATTTGGATGTGAATATAGAAGGTATTATTTCAGTAAGCTTGCAGATAACACCAAAATGGACAGCGAAGATGATTATTGAAGTTGACAAAAAAATGGACAGCGAAGATGAGTACAATGGGATCTTGATCAGATGGGTCAATGGGCTAAGGAGTGGTAGATGGAGTTTAATTAAGAGAAATGTGATATGTTGCATTTTGGTAAGGCAAACCGGGCCAGAACTTATGCCATTAATGGTAGGGCTCTGGAGGGTGTTGCCGAACAAAGACACCTAGTGATGCAGGTGCATAGTTCCTTGTAAGTGGAGTCACAGATAGACAGGGTGATAAAGGAGACATTGGCAAGCTTGCCTTCATTGGTCAGAACATTGAATATAGGTTTTGGGATGTCATGTTGCGGCTGTATAGGACATTAGTTAGGCCACTTTTAGAATACTACGTACAATTCTTGTCACCCTTCTACAGGAAGAATGTTGTTAAACCTGAGAGGGCCCAGAAAAGATATACAAGGACCTTGCCAGGTCTGCAGGATTTGATTTATAGGGAGAGGTTGAATATGCTGGAGCTTTTTTCCCTGGAACATTGGAGGCTGAGGGGTGACCTTATAGAGGTTTATAAAATCATGAGGAACACAGATAGGGTGAATAGTCAAGGTCTTTATCCCAGGATAGAGGAGTGTAGAGGGCAGAGGGTTATGATGAGAGGGGAAAGATTTGAAAAGGATCTGAGAGGGAAACTTTTCACGTAGAGAGTGCTGCGTGTATGGAACATTCTGCCAGAAGAAATGGTGGAAGTGGGTACAACTATAAGAGTTAAAAGACATCAAGTTGGTATATGAATAGAAACCAAAAGAACTGCGGATGCTGTAAATCAGGAACAAAAACAAAGTTGCTGGAAAAGCTCACCGGGTCTGGCAGCATCTGTGAAGGAAAAAACAGAGTTAAAGTTTCAGGTCTGGTGACCCTTCCTCAGAACTGATGGTAGCTGGGAAAACGTCAGTTTATATGCAGAAAATAGGGAGGTGGGTGGTGTAGAGAGTAAACGATAGGATAGAGCCCAAAGAGAGAGAAAGACATTTGGACAGACAAAGGAGTTGCGAACGATCAGGCTGGGAGGGTGAATAGTTGTTAATGCGGACTGTTAGTAACTAACGACATGGGATGTGTAATGGCAGGCTATGTGGTAACAAGGCCTGGTGTGTGGGGTAGGGGGCTGGGACATGGGAGAGTTTAGGCTCTAAAATTATTGAACTCAATATTGAGTCCGAAGGGCTGTAGGGCTCCCAAGAAGAAAATGAAATGTTGTCCCTCCAGTTTGCGCTGGGCTTCGCTGGAACACTGTAGCAAGCCAGAGACAGAGATGTTGGCCAGGGAGCAGGTTGGTCCATTAAAGTGGCAGGCGACAGGTAGTTCAGGGTCTTTTTTGCAAGCAGAACGTAGATGTTCTACGAAGCGGACGCCAAGTCTACGCTTCATTTCCCCAATGTAGAGGAGACCAATGCAATAGACTATATTCTGGGAAGTACAGGTGAAGTGTTGCTTCACCTGGAAGGTATGTTTGGGCCCGTGGATACTGAGGAGGTTGGAGGTAAATGGGCAGATGTTGCACTCTCGGCGGTTACAGGGGAAGGTGCCGTAGGGCTGTGGGGAGGTGTTGGGAGTGAAGACAGTGTAGACCAGGGTGTCCCGGAGGGAACGGTCCCTGTGGAAGGTGGAGAACGCGGGGGTTGGGGGGGAGGCGGCGCGAATATGTGTCTGGTGGTGGCATCTCACTGGAGGTGGCAGAAGTGGCATCTGATGATCTTCTGGATGTGGATGCTGGTAGGATGGTAGGTAAGGATAAGGGGAACTCTATCGCTGTTGCGGGAGGGAAGAGAATTGGTGAGGCCAGAAGTGCAGGTGACACGTCGGACCTGGTTGAGGGCCCTGTCGGCAACAGAACTGGAGAATCCTTGATTGTGGAAGGAGGTGGACATTTCGGAGGCTCTCTTGTCAAAGTTGGCCTTGTCAAAGGAAGACGGAGGAACTGAGAGAATGAAATGGAGTCTTTACAGGAAGTGGGATGTGAAGATGTATAGTCCAGGTAGCTGTGGGAGTCAGTGGGTTTGTGCTGAATATTAGTGGCCAGTCTATCCCCAGAAATGGAAACAGAAATGTCGAGGAAGGGAAGGGAGGAGTCAAAGATAAAGCAGGTGAAAGTGAGGGCAGAGTGGAAATTGGAGGCAAAATTGATGAAGTTTTCCAATTCCAGACAAGAGAGGGAAGCAGCACCGATGATACCAGTGATGTATCGGAGAAAGAGTTGTGGGTGGGGGCCGGGATAGGACTGGAACAAGGAATGTACCACGTACCCCATGAAGAGTCGGCATAACTAGGCGACCGCTTCGCAGAACATCTACATTCTGCTCGCAAAAAAGACCCTGAACTACCTCTTGCCTGCCACTTTAACGCACTACCCTGCTCCCTGGCCAACCTCTCTGTCTCTGGCTTGCTGCAATGTTCCAGCGAAGCCCAACACAAGCTGGAGGAACGACACCTCATTTTCCGCTTCGGAGTCAATATTGAGTTCAATAATTTTAGGGCCTAAACTCTCCCATGTCCCAGCCCCCTACCCCACACACCAGGCCTTGTTACCACATAGCCTGTCATTACACATCCCCTGTTGTTAGTCACTAACAGTCCCCATTAACAACTATTCACCTTTCCAGCCTGATTGTTAGCAACTCCTTTGTCTGTCCAACTGTCTTTCTCTCTCTTTGGGCTCTATCCCATCGTTTACTCCCTTACCCCACCCATCTCTCTATTTTCTGCATCTAAACTGATGTTTCCCAGCCACCATCAGTTCGGAGTAGGGTCACCAGACCCGAAACTTTAACTCTGTTTTTTCCTTCACAGATGCTGCCAGACCTGCCGGGCTTTTCCAGCAACTTTGTTTTTGTTCCTGGTATATGAATAGGACGGGTTTAGGGGCATATGCCAAATGCTGGCAAATGGGACTATGTCAGACTGGGATGTCTGCTTTGTGTGGACAAGTTGTACCAAAGGGTCTGTTTCCTTGTTGTATGACTCTATGACTCAAATAGCAAGGGATTGCAAAGAATAGAATTGAGCAAAGGCAAGAACAGACAAACCAGGCAAATTTGCTGCACATGGGGAAGTTTCAGGCCCAGGGGTGGAAGGCTGAGGGGAAAAGCTTGAAATCCAGGATTGTGACACAGCCCAAAAAACCATGACTAAGGCAGCCAAGAAGTTTAGTAATTTGCAACAGTCATGGCTCTTTACCAAGGGCAAAAAAGAGTTGGTGTAGTGCATGATTTTAACTATCCCAGCCTTAGTGCCAGAGGCTTATAGAATGATAGAATCCCTTACAGTGTGGAGGCAGACTATTCAGCCCTTCAAGTCCACACCGACACTCAGAAGATCATCCCATCCCCACCCACTCCCCTACCCTATCTATGTAACCCTGCATTTTCCATGGCTAACCCACCTAACCTGCACAAGTCTGGACAATATGGGCAATTTAGCATGGTTAATCCACCTAACCTGCATATCCTTGGACCGTGAGAGGAAACCAGAGCAGCAGGAGGCACAGGGAGAATGTGTAAACTCCACACAGACAACCGCCCAAGAGTAGAATCAAACCCAAGTCCCTGGCACTGTGGGGTAGCAGTGCTAACTTCTGAGCCAACGTTCTGCCCAATTCTGTTGCCTTGATGGGGCAGAACTTGTTAGGTCCATCCAGAAGTGTTTCTTTAAAAATATGTGGGTAGTCCAAAAAGGGAAAAGATCATCCTACACCTTGCTTTTGGAATTTGCAAGTGTTCAAAGTTTCAGAGAGGGAGCATTTTGGGAGTAGTGATCATGATTCCATAAGTTATAAGAAATTTATGGACAAGGATAAAACTGGTCCTCAGGTAAAAGAGTTGTATTGAGGGTAACTAATTATGACAGGATTAGGATAGAACTGGGGAAATTAGATTGGGAGCAGTTTTTTGAGAGTAAATCCACATCTGACAGGAGAATTGAAAAACCAGTTGATCACAGTTCAGGACCAGCATTTCCCTGTGAGGATGAAAGATGGGGATGTAAGTTTTGAGAACCTTGGATGACAAGAAATATTGAAAATTTAGTGAAAGAGAACAAAAATGCATATGTAAGATTTATCATAGAATCCCTGCAGTATGGAAACAGGCCATTTGGCCCAACAAGTCCACACTGCCCCTCTGAAGAGCATCCCACCCCAACTCATTCCTCTACCCCTGCATTTCCCATGTCTAACCTACCTAACCTAAACATCACTGGACACTACAGACAATTTAGCATGGCCAATCCACCTACCCTGCATCTTTTGACTGTGGGAGGAAACTGGAGCACCCAGAGGAAACCTACACAGACACGGGGAGAACATGCAAGAGTCCACACAGACAGTTGCCCGAGGGTGGAATTGAACCTAGGTCCCTGGCACTGTGAGGCAGCAGTGCTAACCATTGAGCCACCACGCTGCCCCAAACTGAAGTCAATAAAAAGGCCCTTGAGGAATACTAAGGAAGCAAAAATGAACTTACACAAGAAATTAGAAGGGCTAAAAGGTGCCATGAGATGTCCTTAGCAAGCAGGATGAAGAAGAATCTCAAGGCATTTTATACATATATTATGAACAAGAGAGTAACTGGAGAAAGAATAGGTCCACTCTCAGACAGAGGAGGGAATTTATGCTTGGAGCCAGAAGAAGTTGCTAAGGTCCTTAACGTGTACTTTCCATCAGGAACTAAGGAGAAGGACATGGATGACGGTAGGATTAGGGAAGGATATGTTGATATCTTGGGGCATGTTGACTTTCACAAGGAGGAGGTGTTGGTGTCTTGAAAATCATTAAGGTAGATAATTGGTCTATATCAGTAAAGTCCGCAAATCACTCAAGGTGCCAGCACAAGATTCTTGGATAGATTAAAGACAAACTTGCAGTCCAGAAAGCACTAATGTGAACCTTTACGGTCACCAGAGCAAAAGAGATGAGCCACTAGGTGATCTAGGGTGACAGAGAGGAGAAAGCACATGGTACACTGAGAAGGGATTCCTATGATGGATAGGGACCCCAACGCCATCAGTACCCTAAGCACTCTCGGCTCTGCTTTCCTCTTCAAAGAATCCAAATCCAGGCAACCATGGAATCCCTTCCACAACCAATGAACCACTAACCATGAGTTCCCAAGTTAGGAAAGGGGTTGTCAATATCACTTCCATCACCCCATTCATGGTGTCACAACTGGCAGAGATAGCCAAAAAAATCCCTGGTTTAGAATGCCTTTGAATTCTTTGACAACTGCCACCAAAAGAGAATTTTGCACAGGCTAGAAAACCCTGAAGAAACCAAACTGATATTAATATGCTTGAGGCCTACATAGGCAGAGGGGAACACAAGGACATGAAAACCGCAGTCAGCCACAACAGACGGGCCCCGTAGACAGGCTAAATAAGTTCTAGCAAAAGAAAGAGGAACACCTGACTGCGTTTGCCAGGCATTTATGGACACACTTCACTGCTGTCTTCAGGCAGCTGGACAGAACCCAGCTCATGGCACAGAACAGGGCCAATTGGATTAGGACCCTAGTCTCACATGCTACCAAAGAGAATAGCGAAGCTTGTGATAATTTTAACCTGCCAATGATCTGCAAACAGAGGCAAGGGTGATGCTCAGAATAGCCAGCATATGGGAAATGAAGGTCCATGGGTTAGAAAAAGAGCCAAGTCCATGAAGCCTGGAAAACTGTACCTGGTCAGGCTAAATCCCAATGGTTGCCCGGTATGGAGAAACAAAGGCAGAGATGGAAATAAAAGGGGTGTCACATACCTGGATGACCCCCAGAAGGAAAGGTTGAAAACAATCACCACAGATAAGGTGCTACAATTGTGGCTGGATCGGCCATCATGCCAGCGAGTGCAGAGTGCCCAGTCCACAACCACAGGGAGAAAATCAGATAAACCCCATCACACCACTAGAGACACCTGCATGTTAAGTTGCGAAAACTCCAGTGTATAAACCTAGTCAGACACACGGGCCTATGGCATGATGGTGTCAGGCTTCACTGAAACGGGTATGTGATTCCAGATGGCCAATCATGCAGCCATTGAGTCATAGAGTAATACAGCACGGAAGCAGACCCTTCAGCCCAAACTGGTCCATGCTGACCCATAGTGCCGACTCAGCTGGTTCCAATTGCCCGCATTTTGTCCATATCCCTCTAAACCCTTCCCATGCATGTACCTATTCAAATGTTTTTTAAATGTTGCAATTGTACCTGCCTCAACCATTTTTTCTGTCAGTCCATTCCATACAGACACCACTCTCTGTGTGAAGAAGTTGCCCCTCAGGCCCTTCATAAATCTTTCCTCTCTCACCTTAAACCAATGCCCTTTAGTTTTCAATTCCCCATCCCTGGGGAAAAAGACTATATACATTTGTCCTATCTATGCCCCTCATGATTCTATACACCTCAATAAAGTAACCCCTTATTCTCCTATGTTCCAAGGAATAAATACCTGTCCTGGCCAACCTTTCCCTACAACTCAGGCCTACTAGTCATTGCAACAACCTTGTAAATCTTTGCACACTTTCTAATTTAGCTGTGTCTTTTTTATAACAGAGTGACCAAACCTGTACATAATACTCCAAGTGCAGCCTCACCAACAACTTATACAACTCTAACATAACGTCCCAACTCCTATATTCATTGCCTCAACTGATGAAGACCAACATGCAAAATGCCTTCCTCACCAAACTGTCTACCTGTTATGCTGCTTTCAATGAACTATGTACTTGTACTGTCAGGTGCCTTTGTTTCAGAACCTTACCATTTACTGTATAAGTCCTACTTTGGTTTGACTTTCCAAAGTGCAACACCTCACACTTATCTGTATTGAATTGCATTTGCCATTCCTCAGCCCACTTCCACATCTGATCAAGATCCCTCTATAAGTTTTGATAACTTTCCTCGCTGTCAATGATACCTCCTAATTTTGTATCATCCGCAAATCATACCTTGTACATTCACATCAAGATAATCAACATATATCAAAGCTCCCAGCACTGACCCCTGTAGCACAACACTAGTCACAGGCCTCCAGTCAGAGAAACAACATTCAACCATTATCCTCTGCTTCCTACCATCGAACTAATTTTGAATTCAGTTAGCTGGCTCTCCCTGGATCCCATGCGACCTAACCTTCATGATTAGTCTGCCGTGCGGGACCTTGTCAAATATCTTACTAAAGACCATATAGACAACATCCACTGACCGACTCTCATCTATTCTCTTGGTTACCTGTTTGAAAAAGTCTAAAAGGTTTATCAGGCATGACTTCCCGCACACAGATCCATGTTGACTATCCCTAATCAGACCTTGACTATTCAAATGTTGATCGATCCTGTCCCTCAGTATCCTCTCCAACAACTTGCCTACCACTGATGTCAGCCTTTATGGTCTGTAGTTCCCTGGCTTGTCTTTGCTACCTTTCTTAAATAACGGAACAACATTAGCCACCCTCCAGTCTTCCAGAATTTCACCATTGGCTAAAAATGAAGCAAAAATCTCTGCAAGGGCCTCTGCAATTTGTTCCCTAGCCTCCAACAACATCCGAGGAGTGCACTTGATCAGGTCCAGGGGACTTATCCACCTTAATCCGCTCTAAGGCTGCAAACACCTCCTCTCTGGTAATATGTATGCGATCCAAAACATCCCCACTTGTTTCCCTTATTTCCTCAGTAAACACTGAGGAGAAATATTCATTATAAATCTTCCCCATTTCCTGTGGCTCCACGCATAGATGGCCATGCTGATCTTTAAGAGGACCTATTCTCTACCGAGCTATTCTCTTACTCTTATGATAGCCATAGAATGTCTCGGGATTATCTTTAACCTCATCTTCCAGCTAGTGTAGAGACCCTCAGTAGAAGGCAAATTCGGAGACCATCATGTTGAATTTACAGTTGACATGGAAGTGGAGGTGTCTTGTTCATCCCTGAACCTTCCCAAGAAATTCATTGGTCCTGGCGTATCTGCAAAAGGATTATCGCAAGCGGATTCACAAGGCACTTAATAGGGGTTCAAAAACTGACCCATTAAAGTTCATGCTGGGCAACATGACCTGCCCTCACCAGTCCATGTTAGTCAATCTGCACCCAGAATCAGAACATATTCTGGGCTCAAATTTCATGCAGAAATGCAATTTATTGTTTGACGGCGCGACCCAATGCGTACAGCAGATGCTCAATATGGTTGAATCTCAATAGAAGTCTCCATGGCACGGTGGGTGGGGGCGGGCTATGTAGACAGAATTTGCACCCTGGGAGAAATGTGGCTTATGACCACAGACATGTCCTGTGACACAGAGGCACAGGGGATTCTTACAAGACAAACTCAAACCTTTGCAGATCACAATCATTACTGCAGTAGAAAGTTTAGGGAAAATAGTTACAGATGGCTATTGGAAACCTCAGAAGCAATATAGGTTCCCCAAACAGGCTGAGGGGGATGTTTCCATGGTCATAAACAGCTTCCTACAACAGGGAGTTCTGCATTAACAATTTCCCAATCTGGACTGTTAGTATGCCTGGTAGCTCTTGGAGGCTGATGATTGACTACTTATACAGCTGTAACATAACGTCCTAACTACTATACTTAATGCCTCAACTGATGAAGGCCAGCATGCTAAATGCCTTCTTCACCAAACTGTCCACCTGTGATGCTGCTTTCAACGAACTATGTACTTGTAATCCTAAATCCCCCTGTTCCACAACACTCCTCAGGACCTTATTATTTACTGTATAAGTACTATCTTGATTTGACTTTCCAAAGTACAACACCTCACACTTATCTGTATTGAATTGCATTTGCCAATCCTCAGCCACTTACCCACCTGTAATTTTTGATAACGTTCCTTTCTATCAACAATACCTCCTAATTTTGTGTCATCTGCAAACTTACTAATCATGCTTTTTGCATTCACATCCAGATTATTTATGTAAATAACAAATAACTGTGAGCTAAACAAAACAGAAACACGTATCACTGCACAAACTGTAGCAGACAACTCTGAAATCATAATGAAAGGAGCCCCACAAGTCAAATATTTCAATGTAGAAAACAAGGTGTGGAGCTGGATGAACACAGCAGGCCAGGCAGCATCAGAGGAGCAGGAAAGCTGATGTTTCGGGTCTGGACCCTTCTTCAGAAATGGGCAAGGGGAATGCGGCTCTGAAATAAATAGAGAGAGGGGGAGGCGGTGATAGAAGGTGGATAGTGGAGCAGATAGGTGGGAGAGGAGACACACAGGTCAATGAGGCGGGGATGAAACTAGTAGAAGTGAGTGTAGGTAGGAAGTGGGGGTGGGGGTTGGTCAATGAGGTGGTAGCAGCGGATAGGTGGGAGAGAAGACGGACAGGTCAAGGAGGCGGGGACGAGAGGGAGGGCTGGTCTTGGGATGAGGTTGCGGGTGGGGAGATTTTGAAGCTCGTAAAGTCCACATTGAGGCCATTGGGTTGTAGGGTTCCAAGGCGGAATATGAGGTGCTGTTTCTCCAGTTTTCGAGTGGCATCGTTGTGACACTGGAGGAGGCCCAGGATGGACATATCGTCTTGGGAGGGGGAGTTGAAGTGGTTCGCGACTGGGAAGTGTTGTCGTTTGTCACAAACTGAGTGTAGGTGCTACACAAAGCGGTCTCTGAGCCTTTGCTTGGTCTCCCCGATGTAGAGGAGGCCCCATCGGGAACAGAGGACACAATAGATCACATCGGGGTGGCACCGTGGCTCAGTGGTTAGCACTGCTGCCTCACGGTGCTAGGGACCCGGGTTCAATTCCAGCCTTGGGCAGGTGTTTATGTGGAGCTTATACATTCTCCCCTGTCTGCATGGGTTTCCTCCCACAGACCAAAAATATGCAGGTTAGATGAATTAGCCATGCTAAATTGCCCATAGGAATGTGTAGGTTCAGTGGGTTGTAAGGGGATGAATCTGGTTGGCTTGCGCTGAGGTTTGGTGTGGACTTGTTGGGCCGAAGGGCCTGTTTCCACACTGTAGGGATTCTATGATTCTATTAGCGGATGTGCAGGTGAACATCTGTTTAATGTTTAATGCGATGACGCTCCACCCACCGCCGATGCCGCTCTGCCCACCGCACCTACAGCTAGCAGGTCTGCAGTCAACACCAGCCCCCAGCCCTGCCTGGTCTTCACCATTCCCCCAGACCTCCCCCTCACTGAGGACGACTGGTCAGTCCTCAGTAAAGGACTCACCTTTATCTTCCTCCACCCGAACATCAATGAATACCGCTCACACCTGACATTGAACAGTTTTTCCGCCGCCTCCGCCTCTGCGCTTATTTCTTTAATCGCAAGTCTAAATCCCCCTCTACTGACCCCTTCTCCTGCCTCCAACACACCCCATCCTCCTGGACACCACCCCAAGGCCTCCTATCCTCTCTCAAACTCTTCACCCCTAACTGTAATCGCGACATCAATCGCCTCAACCTATCCACCCCTCTCACTCACTCCAACCTCTCCCCCACAGAACGTGCAGCCCTCCGCTCCAACCCTTACCTCTCTATAAAACCCGCAGACAAGGGAGGCGCAGTTGTGGTATGGCACACTGAATTTTACATCGCCGAGGCCAGGCGCCAATTCTCTGACACCTCCTCCTACTGCCTCCTTGATCACGACCTCACCCCTGACCACCAAAACATCATCTCCAAGACCACCCATAACTTCATCACCTCAGGTGATCTCCCACCCACAGCCTCCAACCTCATCGTTCCCCAACCTTTCACCACCCATTTCTATCTCCTTCCCAAAATCCACAAAACCGACTGCCCTGGTCGACCCATTGTGTCTGCCTGCTCCTGCTCCACCGAACTTATCTCCACTTACCTTGACTCCATTTTCTCCCCACTGCTTCAGGAACTCCCCACCTACGTCCAGGACACTACTCACGTCCTCCACCTCCTCCAAAACTTCCGATTCCCTGGCCCTCAACACCTCAACTTCACCATGGACGTCCAATGCCTGTATACTTGCATTCTCTATGCAGATGGCCTAAAAGCCCTTTGCTTCTTCCTCTCCTGCAGGCCTAACCAATCCCCCTCCACTGACACCCTTATTCACCTAACCGAACTCGTCGTTATCCTTTACAACTTCTCCTTAAACTCCTCCCACTTCCTACAGACGAAAGGGGTGGCCATAGGTACCCACATAGGCCCAAGCTATGCCTGCTTCTTTGTGGGATACATGGAACAGCCCCTCTTCCGCAGCTACACTGGCACAATCCCCCACCTCTTCCTCCACTACATCAATGGCTGTATCGGCACCGCCTCGTGCTCCCACGAGGAGCTCGAACAGTTCATCCACTTTACTAACACCTTCCACCCCAACCTTAAGTTCACCTGGACATCTCTGTTACCTCTCTCTCCTTCCTGGACCTCTCTGTCTCCATCTCTGGTAACCACCTCGAAACTGATATTTATTTTAAGCCCACCAACTCGCACAGCTACCTAGACTACACCTCCATTCACCCACCTTCCTGCAAGAATGCAATCCCCTATTCCCAATTCCTCCGCCTCCGCCGTGTCTGCTCCCAAGATGAGGCGTTCCACTCCTGGACATCCCAGATGTCCTTGTTTTTCAAGAACCGCAATATCCCCCCCACAGTGGTCAAAAACGTCCTCGACTGCGTCTCTTGCGTTTCCCGCACTTCAGCCCTCACATCCCTTCTCCACAATAAAAACAAAGACAGAACTCCCCTGGTCCTCACGCATCACCCCATTAACCTCCGGATTCAATGCATCATTCTCCACCACTTCCGCCACCTGCAATCTGACCCCACTACCAAGGATATATTTCCCTGTCCACCCTTATCAGCCTTCCGGAAGGACCGCTTTCTCCATGACTCCCTCATCCACTCCACACTTCCCACTAGCCCCACCACCCTCGGCACCTTTCCCTGCAGCCACAGGAGGTGCTACACATGCCCCTACACCACCCCCCTCACCTCCATCCCAGGCCCCAAGAAAACCTTCCACATTAAACAGATCTTCACCTGCACATCCGCTAATGAGGTCTATTGTGTCCGCTGTTCCCGATGTGGCCTCCTCTACATCAGGGAGACCAAGCAGAGGCTCGGAGACCACTTTGTGGAGCACCTATAGTCAATTGGCGACAAACGACAACACCGCGCAGTCTCAAACAATTTCAACTCCCCCTCCCACTCCCTGGATAACATGTCCATGTTAGGCCTCCTCCAGTGTCACAATGATGCCATTTGAAAACTGGAGGAACAGCACCTCATATTCTGCCTTGGAACCCTACAACCCAATGGCCTCAATGTGGACTTTACAAGCTTCAAAATCTCCCCACCCCCGACCTCATCCCAAGACCAGCCCTCCCTCTCGTCCATGCCTCCTTGACTTGTCCGTCTACTCTCCCACCTATCTGCTCCTGCCACCTCATTGACCAACGCCCACACCCACTTCCTACCTACACTCACCTCTACTAGCTTCATCCCCGCCTCCTTGACATATCCGTCTTCTTTCCCACCTACCCACCCCTCCCTCCTCACTGACCAACCCCCATTCCAACTCCCTACCTACACTCACCTTTACTAGCTTCGTCCCTGCCTCCTTGATCTGTGCGTCTTCTCTCCACCTATCTGCTCCACTATCCACCTTCTGTCACCGCCTCCCCCTCTCCATATTTATTTCGGAGTCCCCGTCCCCTCGCCCATTTCTGAAGAAGGGTCCAGACCCGAAACGTCAGCTTTCCTACTCCTCTGATGCTGCCTGGCCTGCTGTGTTCATCCAGCTCCACACCTTGTTATTTCAGACTCCAGCATCGGCAGTTCCTACTATCTCAAAATATTTCAATGTGCTGGACATCCATCAAGCAGTGCCACTACAATTTGGTATCCACTTTCCAGGGACAACAGTACACATGGAGTTGTTTGCCCCAAGGCTTCCACAATTCTCAGTCCATCTTTCACCAACAGCTGGTCAAGTGTTACAACAGTTTTCACGTCCTGAGTGCCTGATTTAATATATGGGTGGATTCTTCCCACAGACAAATAATGAATTAGAGCATCTCCATCTACTTAAAGAACTGCTAACACAATTGACTTCATTAGGTTTAAAGATGATATGTATGTCGGTGTTTGTATGTTGCCCCGTTTAAGGGTAGGTCAGGCGACCTGGATGCAGGAGCTACAGGGCCATTCTAGGACTGACTGTGGACCAGAGAGAATGCACAATAAAGTATTCTCTGTTTTAATTTATCCTCTGTCTACCTCATGTTCTATTTCTAGTTCTAGTGAAACACAAACACAATAACTGCTGACGAGGATTGGATTCGGGCTACCAACTATTGCAAAAGCTATGCTTTTTTTGTGGGGAGGAAGGACACTGCCCAGACTCTGAAAACAGCATGGGATTGTGGAGATAACATTGAGGGAAGTGGTTGCAAGGGGACTTGGGCTGCAGATGATGCGAGGAAAGAGTGGTGCATTAACACAGTGGGTGATGGAGCCACAGACTTTCACCAATGGGACTCAGGCTGCTACTGGACAAGAGTGATGGGAAAAACTCCTGCCATGGAAAATCAAAATAGTTGCCCAGTTTGGAGCATTTGATGAAGAGACAGGATGTTGGACACTTTATACTGAACATTTTGAGGCATATTTAAAGGCGCATAAGGTGACTGAAGACATAATGGTTACCTGCTTATTTGTGTACTACTGGAGGCAAGACCTTTACAGTTCTAATGAGTCTGTGCAACCAGAGAAACCCAGAAAGAAGACACACCTAGAATTATGCGAACTGTTGGAGAGTTATTTTGCACAAAAGCCACTGATGATTGCAATTGATTTCCATTTTTATAAATAGGGACAGCATAATTGAGTGTCCATCAGCAAGTGTATGGCTGCCTTAAAGGGGGTTAGCAGAACATTGTAAATTCAGACGGTTCCTCCAAGATGCCTTGCAGGACCCTGCTTCCAACACAAAGCCATCCAGCGGCAGCTACTAACAAGGAAAATATTGGATTTCAAGGCAGTTTTCAAAATTGCTACCTGGATGGAGTTGGCTGACAGTGAAACAACACAGTTGAGTGATGACACATGGGTGCAGAGAGTAGCGGAAACTCAGCAGAGTGAGGTGATGTGGAAGAGTGGTCACAAGGTGTCAAAGTGCTGGTCCTGAGAAGCCCAGTGTGAAAGGTGTAAGCAAGAGGACCCGAACGTTCAAAATTGTCAGGTACAATGGAAGCAAGAGAAGAGGTGTCAAAAGGAGACAGTTCTGAAGACAAGACATAAGCTACATGCCACCAACTACGGATTCGACTGGGAGTCAGCCAGGTCTGCAGGAGAAGCAGAAGGCCCAGAGTCAACTGAGTTTCTGTTAAACATTTTGGTGGTACGGGGTGAAACTGATCTTTTCTGGATTTTTCCCAAATTAGAGGGGAAAACAGTAAAAATGAAAATGATTATGGGTGCAGCAAGTGTCTCTAATGCTCAAATCAATATTTAGGAAAAGACTAAAGGCCCTGCTATTGAAACATGCTAAGATTATAATACTATGGTCATGCACGGAATAAGTGGTGCCACTGAAGGGTTAAAAGTAGAGATCAGGGACCAATATGCCGAACTGCTTCTCTACATAGCAAAAGGCGACTATTCTACATTATTTGGAAGCTGCTGGTTACAGAAATTAAAGTTAATTGGGACATGGTTACTAGGCTGGTGTACTCAAATACAAGTTTGCAAGAGATTCTGGACAGGTATAGGGAGGTCTTCAAGAGAACCCTGGGGAAATGAAAGGGGTAGAAATTAAACTTGGTTTAAGCGGGCAGTTCATCTAAGGAGTCTGAATGTGTAACCAGTACTATACACCATCTGGCTTAACATGGAGGCTGAAATAACGCCACAGACGCCAGTATCCAATCACCAAGTCACCCTTTATTTACATGTGGAGAGTCCTTGACACTAATCCAGCTCTGTCAGAACCAGCTCACAGAGTGAACAGGATGTCTGACACTCAGGGCTCCCTGATTGTCCCATATTAACATCCCCATTCCAGGAACTCATATTCTATGAGGTTCACCTGTTTGACCTTGTTACAATCACTAAAGAGGCGAAACTGAAATGGCTGGTGAACCTGGGAGTATTGGAAACAGTAACCAGCAGTGAATGGGTCACTCAAGTCATCCCAGTCTTAAAAACAGATGGAGAGGTGAGGATTGTGGTGACTTAAGGCAACAGTCAATCCAGCCCTGTGTGCAGATCAATACACACTTCCAAGCATTGAGGACCTGTTCAGTGGACTGTCAGATGGGTAAGAAATTCACAGAAATGGATCTGTTGCAGGCCTACTTGCAGATGGACGTCAAACCACCATGGACGATAGTGACACACAAGAGACCTTTCCACCTTTTGGCATCATATCAGTGCTGTCTCTATTCCAGAGCACCATGGACCAAAGTGGATTGCCAGGTGTCCAGTTTTATCTGGATGATATTTTAGTTACCGGATTCTCCAAAGAAGAGCATTTAAAAACCTAGAAGAAACACTAAAATGATAGCAGCAACAAGTAGCATGGCTTACAAGTAAGAAGAGAGAAAAGTGATTTTTTTTAAAGACTCCATAGAGTACCTGGGCCATCTAACTGATGGCAAGGAACTACACAAGGCATCCAAGCAGATGAAAGCTATCATGAAGACCCCTAGACTAGAGAATATGCCTTAACTGAGATTGTTCTTGGGACTTGTAAATTACAATGGAAAGTTAATGTCTGATCTGTCAACTGTGCTAAAACCTCTGCATCAATTGCTGAGAAGAGGGCAATTGTGGAATTGGGCCCAGGAATGTGAGGAGTCTTAATGGAAGTTGAAGCAAGCCATAAAAAAGGTCAGAAGATTAAATAATTTCGATCCAAAATTGCCACTGCAGTTTGTGTGCGACTCCTCACTTTATGGGATTGACACTGTACTGTCACACATCTTGCTGAATGGAGATGAAAGGTCAATTGTGTTTGCATCAAGGTCACTAAAGAAGACATAGGATAAGTGTGGCCAAGTGGAAAATAAAGGATTGGGCATCATGTTCGGGGTTAACAAGTTCACCTATTTCTTTTACCGCAGGCACTTTAGACCGCAGGTTGCTAACCTCCAATTTTGGCCCGTATACAGGAATATTGTCAATAGTGGCAGCACGCCTGCAGAGCTGGGCACTGGCTCTGTCAGCCTACTCAAATGAAATCAGATACCAACAGTTGGAGAAGCACAGCAAAGCAGATGTTTTGTCAAGGCTACCACTTCTGGGAAATAAGGATGCTCCCGACTGGAACCTGAAAATTATGTACTTTTCCAAGAAAGACAAGATAACAGTGTCAGAGCTTCAGGTGCAGAAGGCTGGTCCTAAGCCTAATGGTGGACTTAGTCCTGAGCGGAAAGACATATAGAAACTGTCCAGAAAGTGGGAGTTGTCCATATCAGACAGTCATTTAATGTGGGGAATGAGAATTGTTATTCTTCCCCATTAAGAGGCAAGGTACTGTAACAAAAGTGAAGCAAGGGCATCCTGGCATGGTGTGAATGAAAGAAATAACCAGGAGCTACTTTTGGTAGCTGAATGTGGACTCCCAGATTAAGGAGAAAGCAGATCATGCGAATCCTGGACATTAGGAAGGAAGGTGCTGCCATTGTCACAACTTTACCCATGGGAGTGCCCTCAATGACCAAGGCAGAGAATTCATGTCGATGTCGCAGGACCATTAGAGGGATGAATGTTCCTAATGATCATGGATGCTCACTCCAAGTTACCCGAGGAGGCAGTCATGAAGTCAGTATCAGCAGAAGCAACAGCAGACCAACTAGATGAAATATTTGCCAGGTTTGGGAACCCAGAACAAATA
Organism: Rhincodon typus; assembly: GCF_021869965.1. Classification (NCBI taxonomy): domain Eukaryota; kingdom Metazoa; phylum Chordata; class Chondrichthyes; order Orectolobiformes; family Rhincodontidae; genus Rhincodon; species Rhincodon typus. Next base: position 60,229,420 of record NC_063335.1, on the reverse strand, counting down.
ATAAGTGACAATGGTCCACAGTTTATGGTGAAAGAGTTGAAGGAGTACCTGGAAAGTCACAGAGTCAGGCCTGTGAGATTGACTTCATATCACTCTTCAACAAACAGCCAGGCAGAGAGATTTATGCAAACCTTGAAGCAGGCCTTAAAATCCTCACAAAGGGATGTTTCACTAGAATGGTGACACAACAAGTTCCTCAGCAAGTACAGGAACACACCATATGTAACAACCCAGTGCTTGCCAGCGTCCTCAATGGTCAATTGACAGCTGAGAACCATGTTTAACTTACTACGGCTGGAAGAGACCAAAGAGATGGTAGAGCAAAATCAAGAAGGACAGATGGTCAGAAGGTTGGGGACCTTGTAGTTGGCCTGGAATGATACATCTGAGGAAAAGTGGATGCTAGTGGTGGTGGTGGCTCAAACAGAGTCATTGTCATATATGGTACAGACTAAGGATGAACTGGTCTGGAGGAGACACATAGATCAGCTTGTCGTTGCATCTCACCAATGGGAGGATGTTCGTCAAAACACCAATCCAGTCCAGCTCGGACCAATGTTAGCGACCGAATCATGCATCTGCAAGTCAGTGTTGGCCATACCCAAGGAAGAGGCAACAGCAGCATCACAGGGTAACAACAGCCAATCAGAGAGAGTTATAACTGCAGAGCTGCAGCAGCTGCCAGAAACCAGGGAAACTACACTAAAAAAGATTCCTGAGACAAGGAAACAGTCTTCTAGGAATTGCAATCCCCTGAGAGACTGACCATATCAATACAGACTATTGGAAGTGTTATTTCTTTATCCATGTTTCTTTTATGTTTATATTTCTGATGATGTAAATATATTAGCTACAATGATTATATAATAGTTATAATTGTTGGATATATACATATTGATAAGGGGAGTATGGAAATAAGGGAGAAGAGTGCTACCTATGTAGTTGTGTTTGTGTCACCCCTATAAGAGAATGGATTAGGTGATCCGGAAGCAAGAGCTAGAGGAGCAGTTGAGGACTGACTCTGGTGCTGAGAGGACACATAATAAAGTTTTCCATGTTCTAGTTTACCCACCATCTACTTATGTTCTATTTCTGATTGTAGTGAACTAAAAACACAACAGGTGAGCCCGAAGGAAGCCCAGATTATAAAGGCCCATGTGTTAAGACACATAAGACACTCATTCTCCTACATTCCAAGGAATAAAATCCTATCATGGCCAACCTCTCCCTATAACTCAGGCCTACTAGTCCTGGCAACGTCCTCGTAAATCTTCTTTGTGCACTTTCCAGTTTAACTATGTCTTTCCTATAACAGGGTGACCAAAAATGTACACAATACTCCAAGTCCAGGCTCACCAACAACTTATACAACTGTAACATAATGTCCCAATTCCTATACTCAATGCCTCAACCAATGAAGACCAGCATTCTAAATGCCTTCTTCACCACCCTGTCCACCTGTGATGCTGCTTTCAACAATCTATATACTTGTACTCCTAGGTGCCTCTGTTCCTTACCATTTAGTGTATAAGTCCTACCTTGGTTTGACTTTCCAAAGTGCAACACCTCACACTTATTTGCATTGAATTGCATTTGCCAATCCTCAGCCCACTTCCCCACCTGATCAAGATCCCTCTTAATTATTGATAACCTTCCTCACTATCAATGATACCTGCAAATTTAAACTTACTAACTTACCACTTACCAACTTACCACTTACCAATCATGCCTTGCACACAACTGTTGTGGTGACAGTTTGAGATGAATACATCATAGGAGGCCGAGAGGGGTGTCCAGGAGGATGGAGTTTGCTGGAGATGGGAGAAGGGGTCATTAGAGGGTATGTTGGATTCCCATTCAAAGAAACAGGAGTAGAGGCAGAGGTAGCAGAAAAAGAAGTCAACATTGTGGTCTGTGTAGAATTCATTTATGTGTGGGCACAGGGAATGAAAGTGAGCCCTTTGCTGAATACTGACCATTCAGCCTCAATGAGGAGGAGTTCCAGGTGGATCGTGAAGAAATACTACCACTGCCAGCTTATCATAAAAGTCCATATTAACAAGACAGGAAGACTGCTCAAGATGCAGTTGTGATGCCTTGATCTTGGAAGGGGCACATGCCCTTCAGTAAACTCCCTCAAGGGTTTCTGGCATGGTGGTGATATGGTGCACTTGTATAATATCACCCTGCAGAGAGGAATGGCCTTAAGGGCAATGCAAAGGAATGGCATACAGGCTTGGAGGAGAGGAAAGATGTGGTGAAGTATTGAATACAAAAATCCTGGAAATCACAGTGGTCAGGCAGCATCCATAGAGAGAAAACAAGCTAATGTTTCAAGTCTAGATGACTCTTCATCAGAGTTGACATGAAGTGTTGAGGGGGCAGCATTTATGCAATAGTGTTGGGGGGGTGTGGAGTGCTGGGGGAGAAAGGGTGCTGGTAGTGCAGATTTAATGATCAGAATGTGAGAATGGCAGAACAACGGTATGTCTAACTGCCAAACTGGAAAGAACAGATGGCCTCACTGGAGTGGGGGGAAGGGAGAGAGGGCATAATGATGGAAAATGCAACAAGTAAAGCTAAAAGAAAGGGAAGAAATGTTCCTGTGCTGCAACATCTTCCAGAGGCCCCACTGAGATGTCAAGGCATTGACGATAACGGTGAGAAAGGTCAGGTCATGCTAATGCAGGTACAATTCTCACAAGGACATCTCATCCTGAATTTTATTCAGCCCAGTATCAAATCTTTCCAATGAGGAGTGGGTGTATCCAAAGTTCTTGCTATGCACAGCCAACTCATTTCTTCACAATTCCTGGAAACTATGTCACCAGTGGCCATACACTGGCAATGAATGCATTCTTTTCCCAAGTTTTTTCCAGACCTTGGGAATGCCAACATCTTCTGGTTGTTAATGTCTGAGTGTGCCTTCTGACACTTCACATTTGCATCCAAGTAAGCATGGTTATACGTGTCCCTTACCTTTCAAGGAGGGTTGCCCATAACTTTCTCTGCCTGTCACCTTCTCCTGAAAATGTATGAATAAAACAGACATTTGCCATCTATTCTAATCCTGTACTAGGCCCTACTGAGGTGAGCATTTCTGCATTGATGGGGCTGTTGTGACAGTAGTGCCTTGGATGCACACTCTAAATTGCCACTGACAGCACAATGATATGCTAATGTTGCTTTTTCACAACTGGCCTTGTGAAAGACATAAGATTTAGTTAGGAAATCTAGTCTCATCAGCAATCCATTAAAGGTTATGCATTGATATGGACCAAACATACCAGGATGAAGATACAACCCTGTCACAAAGAAATAATCTGATGGTCTCTCTCTCTCTATCTCTCCCTGTCTCTCTGTCTCTCTGTCTTAGATGGGACACCCATCTCAGCCCCATTGACTTCATTCCACTTTGAAATATCAAGAGATTCCACTATGACTGTCACACAGAAATATGTCCCAGTCCACCACTAGAATGATCCTTTCCCACAGGTTCTTTTCTTCCGGCTTTGAATATTTGCTGTTGACAGGAAGCAGGACTAGGAACAGAAAATGGTCCCTACCCTGTAATTGACATTCAGCCCATCATGTGCTAATACCACTGACAGCTCAGGACAGCTCTGAGGTATTTGTATAGAATTGAATTCTCATTCCCATGACAATATACAGCAGAAGTGCTGTCAGTTAATGGGATGCAAATCATTGTGTATTTCAATATGTCAGGAATTTTCTACCTGGGAATCATTATTGAAATTAATAGGGACAAGAGAAAAATAAGGTTAAGACCTAGACTGTAGTAACATATACATAAAATGTTTAAGTGCATGTGTAGAAGCAGTTCACCAGAATAAGTTACAGAATATTTCCACTTGAGTCCCAATTAACTGGTATCCCAGCCCTTTCATTAACAGCATGATCAGGAGCCAGAGAGTTAACTAGATAGAAAAGAGACAGTTGACAACTGTGAACTTTTGATTGTTTCAAAGGAGATGTTAACTGCTTTTCTCCCCATAGATGCTGCCAGGCGTTCTGAATTTTAGCGTCACTTTCTGTTTCTATTTCAGATTGCCAACATCCATTGTATTTTGCTTTTGTGTATTTAAGTGATGGTTATTATATGTCAGGAAACATTTTTCAATACTCCACAGTAATCATTCAATGTTAACAGTTCATGAATAGAAATGTAAAAGGGAAAGAGGATAAGTGAAAAAAGGAGAGCAAAGTGAGAGAAGAAATGAGAAGAGGGAAATATCTCATCATATTCACAAATATAAATTTAAAAATTGGATATTATAAAAAAAAATTAAAAGTGACCAAAATTTCAGGATTATAGGCGTCTTTATTACAAGAATCTTTGAATGGTAAGAGAGTGGAATGTATACTCTAGAACATTGATCCAAGGTGATTAATGGCATGGGCACCAATGATGGAATGAAAAAAGGGATATGCACAAGGAACCAGGGTTAGTTAAATCGTTTTAACACTAACACTGGGAACGTTAACAGAGACTGGAAGGGTCAAAGTACATAAACATTTGAACCCAAGGATCAGAATCCCAGATTTAAATCATTAGTGGACTTGCAACTACTGCAGATCATTGAGAATAATGTCACAGCTGAGCAGGACATGATGTGAGTAAGATATAAGCTGTTAATTTTTAAATGATCTGAACGCTGCAGAGAGTGCAGAGTGAGAGCACAATCAAGAGAGCATTAGAATAGTTGACTCTAAAGGTGCCAAATGCATGAATTAGAGTTTTATATAATAGAAGCAGAGAAGGAAATGTTAGTGATAGCAAGAACTGCAGATGCTGGAGTCAGAGACAACACAGTGTGGAGCTGGAGGAACACAGCAGGCCGGGCAGCATTAGAGAAGCAGGAATGTTGACATTTCAGGTCGGGACCCTTCTTCAGAAATGATGAGCAGAAGGGAGCTCGGAAATAAATAGAGAGGAGGGCTGGGGCTGGGGAAAGGTAGGTGGGATGGTGATAGTTGGATTCAGGTAGGGAATGGTGGGGATTGGTCAGTGGGATGGGTGGGCCGGATAGGTGGGAGAGAAGATGGACAGGTTGTGTTGGTCAAAGAGGCGGGGATGGGGAGATTTTAAAAGTGGTGAAGAATATGTTAAGACCATCGGGCTGTGGGCTCCCGAGGCGGAATATGAGGTGTTGCTCCTCCAGTTTGTGTATGGCGTCATTGTGGCACTGGAGGAGGCCCAGGATGGACAAGGGAGTGAGAGGGGGAGTTAAAATGGTTGACGACCGGAAGGTGTTGTCATTTGTCGTGTACAGAGTGCAGATGCTCCACAAAATGGTCCCCGAGTCTGCGTTTGGTTTCACCGATGTTGAGGAGGCCATGTTGGGAGCAACGGATACAGTAGACCAGGTTGGTTGATGTACAGGTGAACATCTATCGGATATGAAAAGTTTGCTTTGGGCCTTGGATGGAGGTGAGGGGGAGGTGTAGAGGCAGGTGTAGCAATTCCTGCGGTTGCAGGGAAAGGTGCCAGTTGTAGTGGGGTTAGTGGGAAGTGTGGAGCGGACAACGGATTCATGGAATGAGTAGTCCCTATGAAAGGCAGATAGTGGTGGGGAGGGAAATGTCTCTTTGGTCGTGGGGTCAGGTTGGGCAGAAGTGGCGGAGAATGATATACTGGATGTGGAGGTTGGTGGGGTGGTATGTGAGGACCAGGGGGATTCTGTCTTTATTTTTGTTGGGGGGAGAGGTTTGAGGGCAATCAAGCTATGCAGTTGAGGGCGTTTTTGATCACTGGAAGGGGGATGTTGCGGTCCTTGAAATAGGAGGACATCTGGGGTCTCTGGGAGTAGAAAGCTCCATCTTGGGAGCAGATGCGGTGGAGGCGGGGGAATTGGGAGTAAGGGATCACATTCTTGCAGGAGGTGAGTGAGAGGAGGTGTAGTCCAGGTAGTTATGGGAGTCAGTGGGCTTGAAATAGATGTCGGTGTTGAGGCAGTTACCAGAGATGGAGATGGAGAGGTCCAGGAAGGGGAGGGAGAAATCAAAGATGTTCCAGAGATGGAAGTGTGGAAGGTTGAATGTTAGGGATTGAATAGGGTAACCCTTGTTATGGAAATTAAATACGACCCTTGTTCTCTACAGCAATGACTGGTCTTCCCAAGGGCTATGTTGCCTATTTGTTGCCAAAGTTCAGGACATCTCTTCTGGGCTTGAAAGGAAGTTTGGGCGGGGTATAGGTGGGATCAAGGTTGACAGCAAGGACATATATAGGACTAGGAAAAAGGTTCTGCTAAGAAATTAAGAGCAGCTCAGGGCTAAATTAAAAAGCAGAATCACAAAGGCAATAATTTCAGGATTACTACCTGAACCACATCCAAATTATCATAAATAAGGTTTATGTTTTAGACAAATGCGTTCCTGAAATGGTTTGAGAAAATAGATTTTAAATGCGTTCCTGAAATGGTTTGAGAAAATAGATTAAGTGAAAGATGTGTCAATGAGCAGTAGTAAATAATAAACCATATATTTCATAATGTTCTGTAAAAATTCATTCAACTCAAACAGAAGCATTTGATGAATCATCTGTGCTTAACAAAAATGGTCAAGGAGAGTACACAATCAAAATCCAAGGCAAACAAAGTGCCAATGACTAGTGGTAGGCCAGAAAATTCAGAATATTTAAGGAACCAGTGGTGGATGACTAAAAAGCTCATAAAAAGGGAGAAAATTGACTCTGAAAGTAAATTGGCAAGAAATATAAGAACACAAAGAGTGAGAGTTTCAGAGAAATAAACTGTAAGAGCAACTAAAATGAGATTGTGATCCTTGGGAAATGCAACTGGGGTGTTGATGATGTGCAACAGGAAAATGACAGATAGTTTAAGTTAATATTTTCCATCTGTCTTCATGATGGAGGACGCTGTAAACATTTCAAGCACAACAGATAAGCAAGGTGATAATGGGAGGAAAGATCTTGTAAGAGTCCACCATGAGGGACAAATTATTTGAAAACCTAATGAATTTGAAGGCAAGTAAGTTGTCAGGACCTGATGTTCTACATCCAAGGATTGTAAAGGAAGTGGCTGTAGAAATAGTAGAGTCATTGGTCAAAATTTTCCAGAACTCACTGGATTCTAGAAGGATTCCAGCTGACAGCAAAAATTCTACTGTGAAGCCCCTGTTCAAGAAGGGAGGGAGACAGAAAGAAAGAAACTCTAGGTCAGTTAGCCTAACATCTGTCCATAAGATGTAGGAGCAGAAATAGTCTAATAGACCCATCAAGTCCATCCTGCCATTCAATGAGCTTTTGCCTGATCTGTAGCTATTCCCCTCTCAAACAATTGTACTGTTTTGGATGCTTTTGGGGGCGAGGGTGTTATCTCAGGGGAAAACAACAGCAGCAGCCAGATTTGTGATACCATGACTGGCTCTGTTGTAAAGCAGGGAGGGTCAAAGTAGTGATAGGGGACTCAATAATTCAGGTCACAGATAGGCATTTCTGTGGCCGTGAACGAGACTCCAGGATGGTGCATTGCCTCCCTGGTGCCAGAATCAAGGATGTTCCAAGCTTGCACAAGACTTTCTAAAAGGGGAGGGCAAGCAGCCAGAGACCGCGGTCCATATTGGTACTAACAATGCAGGCAGAGAGATGAGGCCTTGCAAAGAGAATTTAGGGCCTTAAATAGGAAGTTGAAAAGCAGCACATCTAGGATTGTAGTCTCGAGATTACTCCCTGTGTCACATACTAGTGAGGCCAGAAATAGGAAAATATAGGCAGCATGGTGGCTCAGTGGTTAGCACCGCTACCTCACAGCACCAGGGACCTGAATTTGATCCCAACCTTGGGTGACTGTCTGTGTGGAGTTTACACGTTCTCCTTGTGTTTGCGTAGGTTTTCATCAGGTGCTCCTGTTTCCTCCCACAGTCCAAAGATACAGAAGTTAGTTGGATTAGCCATGCTAAGTTGCCCATAATTTTCAGGGATGTGTAGGTTAGTTGCATCAGCCATGGGAAATGCAGGGTTACAGGGATGGTGTGGGTGGGATGCTCTTTGAAGGGTCAGTGTAGATTTGTTAGGCTGAATGGCCTGTTTCTACACTGTGGGAAATTTCTATGAACTATGAACTCTATATTACAGTTGAATGTGAGGCTAATGAGCTGATATGGGAGAGGGAGCTTCAGATATCTTGATCATTAAGATCTCTTCCATGGCAGGTGGGACCTGTACAAGAAGATTGCACCTAAAGTGGGGGAGGCACCAATATTCTTGCTAGTGTGGCAGGGTGGTGGGAAACAGAGAGTTGCACAGCACGTGGAGTGATTGAGGAAAAGTTCAATGCTAAGTCAAGTAAGTCTAATATAAAGTACAGGCAGGACCGAATTAAAGAACTAGGCTGGAATAGCAGTCTGAAGAGTCTTTATTTTGATGCAAGGAGTAATACTGGTAAAACAGATGAGTTTAGAATCTGGATTCATACATGGAACTACAACATTGCACGTATTACAGAAACCTGGTTTCCAGAAGGGCAGGGCTGGCAGCTCCAGGATTTAAATCCCAGGCAGATACAGAGGGGAGGACAAAGGGTGGGGGAGTTGCATTACTCATCAATGGGGAATTTCACAACTGTACTAAGAGAGGATATCTTGGACTGTTCATCCAGCAAGGCCATATCGGTAGAATTTAGGAATAAGAAAGGTGCAATTATTATGATGGGCTTATACTATAGACCTTTCAATAGCCAGCCGGAGATAGAGCATGTAAGCAGACCATGAAAAGATGCAAAATCAACACCATTGATGTAGTAAGTGTCAGGGGCTTAGATGAGGCAGAATTTGTCAGGTACATTCAGGAGGGTTTCTTGAGACCAAATGCAGATAGTCCAACTAGGGCCATACTAAACCTTGCACTGGGGGTTGAACCTAGCCAGGTGATCGAAGTTTCTCTGGGGGAGCATTTCATAAGTTTTAAGATAGTTATCAATAAACATAAGACTGGTCGTTGAGTGAAAGTTCTAAATTGGGGGAAGGCTAATTATAACGGTATTAGGTAGGAACAGGAAAACATTGTTTAGGGGTGTTGTTTAAGCATAAATCCACAATAGACACATTAGAGTCTTTTAAAGGACAGTTGTTCAGACGTTAGAACCACCATCAACACACACACACACACACACACACACACACACACACACACACACA